>NC_136494.1:73525776-73735776 GCF_053919585.1 Euprymna scolopes
TAATCACCCACCTGGATCTTAAAAAATATATGATGCTTACATGACGTGATTGTGTATAATAAAGATTATATATATATATATATATATATATATATATATATATATATATATATATATATATATATATATATATATATATATATATATATATATATATATATATTAGTCTTGGGAATCGGGAATCGGAAAAATTGATGCCCATTTTCCTATATCAAAACCTTTCTTTTAATTGTCTGTTTTTTATTTGATTTTGTTGAAAGTAAAATCTTCCATTGTTGGTAATAATAAATATTTATTGATTTTAAATTACCAGTGTATCTAAAATCGATAGATCATCCTCCAGAAGTTTATTTTGACGTTTAGGAGAATATCTGCATATTTAACATGTATTTTTACGAAAATCAGGGAAAATAACAATCTTATAATTAAATAATTACAGATTTATAAAGAATTGGAATCGGTAATTGAATCGGAATCGGGAATTTAGCATGGAATCGGTAATTGCATCGAAATTGGGAAAAATATTGGAATCGTCCCATCACTAATATATATATATATATATATATATATATATATATATATATATATAAACTCAGGAATAAACATTTTTATGACGTTTCTGAATTTTTGCGACGAGGATTAGTTGTTTGTATTATATATATATATATATATATATATATATATATATATATATATATATATATATATATATATGTGTGTGTGTGTGTGTGTGTGTGTGTATGTGTGTGTGTGTGAGAGTGTGTGTGTGTATCACTTATAATACTGAGAATCTTTCAAGGTGGCGTCAGATATTTTAAGGGTGGTGGAGTAATCTGATTGTCATCTTTAAGGTGTTCATTTCTAACGAGTAGCTAAATAAACAACAAGCAATATTTTTCAAAACCAAATTTTTAAATATTAACAGCTGATAATACATATTTATGTACATTTCCCTACGCAATAACTCTGTCAATTTTAAGTCTATAGACTCGAAATTTGATATACAGGGTACTGAGATTTGGGAAAATCCTTTTGATCGGTTTTCGGCCAGAAATTTTGATGTTAAGGGGTCAAAGTTCAACGATTTGACCTTTAAAAACTCTACCAAACTTCGACAATTTGGGGTCTAAACACTTGAAATTTTATTTATTGCGTAGGGAAATGCACACAGACACACACAGACACGTCAACATTTATAGATATTAGCATTTCTGCCCGGCGTTGTCCGGGTGTTTGGAGGTGTGTGTTGAGCCAAAAAAAGGCGGTCAATTTTTTTAACTTTGACATCTATTGTGGCCTCTTAACATTTATATTTTTGGGCGCCATTAAGTTATTAAATTAGATCCATGTCCAAGGAACCTATATCTAAAATTTCAAGTGTTTAGACCCCAAATTTTCTGAGAAGTTTGGTAGAGTTTTTAAAGGTCAAATCGTTTAACTTTGACCCCTTAACAGCAAAATTTCTGGCCGAAAACCGATCAAAAAGACTTTCCCAAATCACAGTACCCTATATATCAAATTTCGAGTCTGTAGACTTAAAATCGACAAAGTTATTGCGTAGGGAAATGTGCACAGACACACACACAAACACACACAGACATGTTCACTTTTATAGATATACTAGCATTTCTGCCATGCGTTTCCCGGGTGTTTGGAGGTGTATGTTGAGCAAAAAAAAAAAAAAAAAAAGAGCCGTCAATTTTTTAAAAATTTGACTCCTATTATGACCCCTTAAAATTTATTGTTTTGGACTGCAATTATGTTATTAAGTTAGATCTATCTCGAAGAAACCTTTATCTAAAATTTCAAGTGTTTAGACCCAAAATTGTCGGAGGAGTTTGGTAGAATTCTCAAAGGTCAAATCTTTGAACTTTGACCCCTTAACAGCAAAATTTCTGGTCGAAAACCGACCAAAAAGACTTTCCCAAATCACAGTACCCTGTATATCAAATTTCGAGTCTGTAGACTTAAAATTGACAGAGTTATTGCGTAGGGAAATGTACACACACACAGACACACACAGACACACACAGACACGTTCACTTTTACATATATATATATATATATATACATGCATATATATATATTTACACACATTATATATATATAATTTACACACATTATATATATATATATATATATATATATATATATATATATAATGTGTGTAAATCTTATTTATTCTCCCTATGAAACTATCCATTCGCTCTTCGCACATTTCATCTCTTTCTGTCTGTTTTTCTCTCTCTATGCATATATTAAATCTAAAAGACACTATCTACTTAAAATCAATAACATTAAAACAGTCTTTCTGATAATAAGCTGAATCTATTCACAATGAACCATATATTTTTAAGATATAGACAGTGAGTCCAATAACATGGCCGCCATTTTTCTGAAACGGTGCGGATTGTAATCGACATTGTCTTCGAATAAGCTGGATGAAATATTCAAATATTAAAGAATAATAGTTATCGCCATTTACAGCTGAAGAATTGAAAATGTATGAGCCATAAACGTGCCTTGCAGATATCGTCACCCAGACATTGATTTTTAATGATGAGTGTATGTTCACAAGTAATGTTTCTGACTATACTGCTCAGACACAGAAATAATGTCGGTTTGTTGTCCCATTTGAATAAAGCACAAACTCGTCTTGTGATAACATAAATCATTAGAAAATGATTAATATGAAAAGGAAAAATTCGTCAGAAGGAAAAACAAATCATGATACTGGTTAGATATTATCCAGCAAGGTGTATAAAGACAGTAGCATGAATACTTGGAAGTTCGTAGAGTAATCAACTGGGAGTATCCGAGTAAGACAAAAGATTCAGACATAGGATTTCCGATCCTAAATTCAGTATATTTAGAATTAGTTTTACAACAGTTGGCGGAAGTTTGCAGCAAGGATCAGATCAAGCACACATTTAACGGACCTAAGATGAGCTGACTTCAACCTAACAACAGTAATGGCCAGACAGACAAATTATCTCAGTTGAGTTTAATTGATATACTGAAACTTAACTAAGATGTAGACATTAACGTTTGGCGGTCATTTATCACACAGTCAAAAAGCAGCTGTATATATATATATATATATATATATATATATACACACACAGTTGCTTTTTGACTGTGTGATAAATGACCGCCAAACGTTAATATATATATATATATATATATATATATATATATATATATATATATATATATTATTGTAAAAAAATAATTATGACAGCCCCTTTAAGAAATTCGTTTCTTATCGTTGAGCACTTTCAGTTGAATTAAAAGTCGGTCAACTTAGCTCTTATCCATAGATCACTCTCTGACTGACGTAAATGAACGTTTAAGATTTAAATGTTTAAATTCGACGTTATTTCATGCGGTTAATGGTAACCGAATGGATTAGGTCTTCACTAAACCGAGCCAGAGATTTCTCGTGATGTGGGGTTCGAATCGTTCGACTGGTATTAATCGTGACACCCTGCACTGAAGATTCCTGAAAGGATGAAACACTAGTCTCTGTAGGTATTTAATACTTTTTATAGTAAAAAAATAATTATATATATATATATAATTGTTTGAGAGATTCCAACGAGAGAAAAATGTATATTTGAATAAGAAAGGTCACCAACAATAGCTATGTATCTTTTAACATTATTTTATTATTCCGTGTTTTGATTTTTCATATAAAAAGGTATTATATTTAGATCATTGTAATAAATTTTTGAAATAATTGAAATAATTTTTTACGCGTTTCAGACGTTCTGTGTAGCGTCCTCTTCAGAAATTATTCAAAGTGTAAAATATATAAAATATATTTAGAATTATTTACAGACATTTCCACCGCTCGGGAAACATGCAACCAAAATGGACTGCGAAAATGCTTTTATACATTCGGACCACATTTTAAATATATTTTAAATATTTTACACTTTGAATAATTTCGGAAGAGGACGCTACACAGAACGTCGGAAACGCGTAAAAAAACTATTACAATGATTTCAAAACATTATTACAATGATCTAAATATGATACCTTTCTATATGAAAAATCAAAACACGTAATAATAAAATAATGTTAAAAAATACATAGCAATTGTTGTGTTACATGATAAGGGCTGTTCCCTTTTCATGTAAGTATAAAACTAAAGAGATTTAGTTAAAATGAAAATGAAATAGCAATAGACGAAATTCGAACCTCGTAATTTAGGTTTAGAAATAGATTACGTGTGAGAATTAGAAAATGGAATGTAAAATAGCTTAGAGATAAAATAGTTTCAAGAAAAGAATGTGCACTGTCAATTTTGTTATGAAAATTAAATTGAAAGAATGCAGCTACAAGATAATTTAATAAACATGTTTTTAACATATTGGAAATATAGGTTACTGAGTATAGGTTAAAATTCCTTTTGTAAACAAAGGAAAAAGTTTTGGACACGCATGTCCAGAACACGTGAAAAGAAGACACATGTTTTAACATGTGTATGACGTCATGGAAAAATGGGAAGTTCTAGATATAGATAGAAAAACTTTAGAGTTCAGCAGACAGAAGGAGGGGGAGAAACTCAGAGGGAGTTTGAGAACGACAGACGATAGTCTGCAGTTTGGAATTCGAACGTCTAGAAGCGAGATGGTCACATTGAAACTTAATATGTGAAGCTTTGAATTCTTGATGAGAAAACCACGGCCGGTCGTGAGAAGAAATAAACCCATCATGTGTTTTGATAAACGTCGTCTTTGTGTTGTGATTCTACCAAAAGGTAAAGTGAAAATTGTATTATATGTCTATATATCTGTGTTATAAAATGTCTTGACATACACATCTCATTTCAACACATTTTAAAATATATATGAATCGTCATAACATGAACACTCTCTCTCACAACATTCCTCTTAATAAAAGACTCTCTAAGATTACAGCAACATTCTTACATCTCCCTCTCTCTCAACATCACTTACAACATCCCTCATAATAAAAAACTCTCACTAAGACTCTAAGCAACACTATTAATAACAACAAGAACAATAATAATAATGAAACCCCTATATAACAAAAACAATTTGGTGCAACGTAACAGTTGGTGACCTTTCTTATATATATATATATATATATATATATATATATATATATATATATATATATATATATATATATATATATATATTAGAGAAGGCAAAAAATAAAGAAAAGGGAAGAAAATAGATAGATAGATAGAAAGATGTACACGATGCATCGGAGTTGTCATTTCTCTTGTGAGTTTGTACTGTTTTGCTTTTGTTTTGTTTTTTTTTACTTGTAAACCAATGTTCACGCCATTGGCAATCACTATAACGAGAAATAAATGAAGACAAAAAGAAAACCAAGGCAAACAGCGTTGGAGTTGTCTGTTGTCGAGAAGTACATATGATTTTACAGTCTGGCGTAATAAAATTTTCAAACAATATGTTGACTACCACATTTCCATAAAAAATGGCCAAGCATGTACTTATATTATCTCCTACCAGGGTGACCCGACGTTGTCGGAGATTGAATGATGATCAACTAATGTTTCACACACCCATATTTTTATTGTCATCGAAATCGGTGAAATCGTTCATTTTTCAATCAAATCGATTGATTGTCTGCACTAGTCGGGACCAATCGTGATGCACCAGGAGGAAGCTTCATATACCTCTCATAGTGACTTAGGTTACAATACATTGTAGTTTACATTGCACTGTAGAGATCCTACTATTAATTTTATAAAATTATTTTATTTATATATAATAGCTTTAATTAAATGTTAAAATACAAATATCAAGTATTATGATTCAATTGCACTCTAAACAGAAACATTCATTTCTAACTTATCCCTGGCATGTCAAAAAACCTACGGTTGATTTTATACGTCGAGGCTTTCGGCTTGTGTGGTTATAAAACTTCTCAAATGCACTTGTGATGTTAGGCTGTGTAAGGTGTTAACTTTAGGCAAAATTGTCTGTTCCTTCTATCATCGGATTATTTCGATTATCAATTAATCATACTTACCGAAGATATTCCGATACAAAACCTATTTAAGAACACTGCCAGGCACATAAAGTACCTTCATGCGAGATTTCATAAAAATCGGCGCAAACGTTTACGAGTCCACAAGGAACTAACTTACACACATACACATACGCATACTCCTTTTATATAACAACAGAGGTAAATTCTTTATCACGCAGCTTCTGATGCAGTTAAACATTGTAAAATTTGTCTTAAACATTTCGTGAAGAATAGTAAATGTAAAGTCAAGTTAGATATGGAATTGCTAATTGTGAGAACAGAATAAACTTGTCTTTATATTCTAAAATAGAGACAAAGTTTTATGCATGTTCTGGATTAACTGATTACTCGACTCTTTTAGACACTGGTCATGTCTAACAATACCAAAATTGGTAATTACAATAAAGTACGTATACTATTATATTTTTTCACTCGTCCATTTTCGTAATTTTTCTCTTTGTTTCATTTTTTTCTCCATCTTATTCTTCGTCTTATTTGTCTTCTTATTTTTCTTCTCTTTAACTGACTTTTTTTTTTACAAGATTCACTTGTTTATTTTCTATTAAAAATATCTAACGCATTTACAGAAGCCCAACTTATCGTCAATAATTTACAATTTGTATTTATATGCTATGACAACACGCCAATTAATAATATATTTTATCATTCGTAACTATGAAAACATGATTTGCATAAACAAATGATTGTGCTGGTGATTAGTAGACTGGGTTAGTGTTCAGGAGTAATGGAGAAAGATAATAGGCTCTTTCGACCTCATGTGTATTTACAAGATAAATATTAAACTTTTTTGTTTGTTCATAACTTATATGTGGACGTTATAAGTTACTCGCAGGCAACTTGGTATTGCCCGGGAATGAATGAAGGGAGACACATGTCTTAAATACCTTACCACACGACAATTTATGAAACTGATTCTTATTATTACGTCTTTTAAATAAATAGTGGAAAGTAAAATAATTTTAGTAACCTACAAAATATCTGCTTTTTTTTACTATACAAATAAAGTAATATCGGTTTCCCCTCTGCATTTCGATAGTAAACTAACTGAATATTTCTTCGACAATTATTTCGCACTGAACACATACAACACTCCCTAAACCATGTTCCAAGAAACTATGAATATATTTAATTCATGTTTCCAAATTGTTACATTTAATCCGAACAAAATTCATCTCTCAATTGCGTATTCCCATAAAGAAGATAGTAGACGATTTCACTCTCTATGCATTAAGTTCTCTCACAATACTCACGCCACCGAGATACAATATTACCAAGCATATTTATTTCTGTGCGATCGTTAGTATATCAATTGCATCACCCACCTACTTATAACACATGAAAACAGATAAAAAAATAATTGGGACTCCCTACTATTCAAATAATTTTACTTTGCCTCGTGCTTGATTCGTATAAAATAAATAGTTGGTAAAACTCCATACGGCATAATCACGCTTACACACTGTTTTTTGTTGGATCACTGAAGTTAAGCAACGTATGTTATGTATTCGCTGCGGCCGGTCGTTCAAATGCGCTTTCTAGTCCATATAATTGTTAAATCTACTTTCTAGTTTATATAATTTTTAACATCTACTTTTGTCGCTGGTTCGCGATTTATGCACACTGACAGCGAGTAAAACACAACACAGTTGATCTATAAGAAAATATATGGTTTTTATTTTACACTGACAATCAGCTTTGGATTTAAAGTTGACATCTTTGAAGGCGCGTGATGTGGGTGTGGATATTGGCGGTTAAGAAATGTGTCAGGTTTGCTCTCTCTCCCTCTCTACCTCGAGCTCTCTCTGGCCAACGAGTCTTTACCTATCCTAAACAACTACCTTTCTCCTGATTCTTTTTCACCCTCCTCCTCATCTCTGTGCTAATCCTATTTATTTAAGGTTGGACCCTTTTTTTTCGTACCGGATTCGCAAATGACGCAAACGGGGGATGACTTGCCTCTAAGTCAATAGCTTATTGCGCCGTCATGCTACGCGTCCCTACTTTTCTCACCATCAACGGTACGTCATCTTCCTCATCCGATCTTTCCCGTTGATATGGACAGTTCTGCATTGGAAAATTAGCCTGTTCGTCGACTAATTCACTATCTAAATAAAAAAACTGAAAATCAGATAGGTGATTATTTGTGATTACCGGGCGCTGTACGTAGGAGGACGGTGACACATCTCTGCAAGAACCGCAAAAAGTAGCTAACGTCCTCATCTCTGCTGATCGGAATATACATGCGACGTGGGACCACTTGTAAACTTGATATTCCTATCTAATTTCATTCTGCGCCCACTCAGTGACTACTTTTACTGAAAGTGTGAATGAAAACAGAAAAAAAGAAGCAACAACAACAACAACAACAAAAACAACAACAGCAGCAGCAGCAACAACAACAAC
This sequence comes from Euprymna scolopes, assembly GCF_053919585.1. NCBI lineage: Eukaryota > Metazoa > Mollusca > Cephalopoda > Sepiida > Sepiolidae > Euprymna > Euprymna scolopes. The sequence goes on from NC_136494.1 coordinate 73,534,234, forward strand.
AACAACAACAACAAAGAAAGCACTAGTAATGATAGCCAAAATTGCGAAATTTAAGTTAAATTTAAATGGCTAGTTATAGTCGAGAGCGACCCGAAGGCTCACTTTTTATTTGTTGCTACACCAAAGTATTGGCGAGAAGGCACTCCTTTCCCTGGATTACCCCAGTTTTCCATCATGATGCTAAGTGTTTAGTAAGAGAAAATCAAATACCATTTTAAAAAGTTATTGATCCAAGTCAACCGAGATTTAAAAGCCGTTCTCCCGGCTCATTAGCGACCACTTTTATCATTTTTCCGGAAATTTAAAAGAAGAAAAAAGCAATGTCTTGAAAGCTTTAGATTCAAGCTGCTTTAAAAGTTAAAGATCGAATGATTCTTCGATTTTGGGTGGATGTTGTCCAGCCTGGGGTATTCATGTTTTAGGTAAAAAAGCAATCGATTTTCACTTTCATTGCTCGTCGCTATTTTCCCTCCATTATTAAAGCTTAATCTTTAAGCCATAAATAAAATAAATAAAGTAAAACTTTGTATTTCATATTTAAAAATGTTCGACACGAACAAAATCCCACGATACTATTGCAAACCTCTTTATCCAAACTTAATGCCATTATTGGATTCCACACACACACACACACACACACACACACACACACACACACACACACACACACACACACGGAGTGGGAGGATAAATAGTTAGAAAGATCGATAGAGAGAAAAAGTGAGGGAGATGGAGAGAGGAATGGATGGATAGATAGATTAAGAGAGAGAAAGAGAGAGAGAGAGAGAGAGAGAGAGAGAGAGAAAACCGAACAGAAACACAGTAAGACGAAACACTATTTTTATATCATAGATGTAAGCTATACATATCTATAAAGGTTGATTTTTCTAAATAAATTTGGCATTTATACAGAATGCGGACGTGCCATTTTTAGATAGCGTCATCAAATTAAATTAAATTTTTATGGTGTTTTTTGTTTAATAAATTTTTAGCTGAAAGTAAAGAATAGTTACAAGACGCCCCCTTCCCATGTTTAAAATAAGTTTCTAAATAATAATAATGTTATTATTTAAGCACAGCCCGGATGCTGCATAAATAGCGTAAATTTTAAGAAGAATATTACTCGGCGCGATAATGGCCCAGTTAATTGGGCTAGTGTTTAGGGGATATGGAGGCACATTATATATTATTTTAACACTCTGTAATGAAAAAGCATCTGATTTTCGTGAATAAATGCGTATGAGGTTTGTTAGTAGAACAAGAAAAAGATTATAGAATATTTGACCATCCGTAATTTACTGTGTAGTGTCGCTCCTGCCTACGGGTAGTGTAATTAGCTAATAGTAAAAAAACAAAAAAAAACAAAAAAACAAAAAAACAAAACAAAAAAAAAAACGCCAAGAACAGCACTAATATTTAATACGGTTAAATTGGCGAATGGAAAATACGGATAAAAAAAACGTTATGAATGGGTCACTAATTAGTAAGTACTAACTCAGCAACGGGAATTTTGGAAGGAAAACGAGAAAACATGAATAAACAAACAAAATATGATTATATGAACAATTATAAAGACTTAAAGTAGACTTTGAAAGACGAAAGTTTATTGAGAAGTTTTAAGTTATTGAATTGAATAATATTTATAAAAAAAAAAAAAAAAAAACGTCAGAAAGTTCATTTTAAAGTTTCGTTGAATGTGGAGCAGTCTCAGCAGTCCAGTCTCCTATCATAAGCATCGTTCGTGCTGATAGTCGAGGCGCGTCGCAGGTATCACAGGAAGAACTGCTTTCCATTCACCAAGTCACTGTTTTATAGAATTGCTTAATTTGATACAGAATTATTACTTTTGGGAGTTGAAACGATTTTTATTGGTTGGAAAACATTTCGCATTAACACATTAATGCAAAAACTAACTTGCTTTAGAAAGCGACGAAGGGAGCGAATGCTAATGAAGAGAAGAAAAAAAAGGTAACAATTAAAGCCATTTGTTTTTTAGTATTCGTCCGGATCGCCTTTCAATGTTAAAATTCAACGTTAGACTGCTATGAGAGAAGTTGAAAAGAAACAAGAGAAAAGAGTAAGCCGAATAAATAAAGTAATAAAAATAGTCGCTTATATCGCACATAAATTCCTAATCTATTACAACTGCATTTGTACATCCTTAATGAAAATAGCACCGACCCAACCGACTGACAAGAAAACCACATTTCATTGTGGAGGTCCGGGACGCCGGGATATTTTCTGTCATTATCATTAGACTAATTCAGAAATCGATATCTTTCCGTGTCACTCTGCGCATCCACATTTCAATGCCGATCAACCAAAGGAAACCAAAATAACAGACACTCTAAAACAACTAATCAAGGTGGGATACTACTTTTAGAATTCTGTTCGAGCTTCAGCCAGCCAAGAAGAAATTCTTCTAGACCGAGACAATTTTTGTCCCAATTCAGAGTGTTTCTGTTTTTGGAGAGTTGGATTTTTTTTCCCCACATTAAAAAAAAAAACAAAAAAGAAACAGACACCATGGACACGTACAGATTATTTTGGTCATCCGTAACTGGAAAAGTCTGATTTTCGTAAATAAATGCTCGTGGTATAATGTCTTTTAATTAAACTTGGGGACATTAGAATTTCTTTAGAATGGTGGCGCATTAAAATGAAAAGCGAAGAAAACGAATAAACATTTATTTTAGTTTTTGGCATCATGTACGATCTTCAGAAATAATTGGTGGAAAATAGATGTTTATTCGTTCTGCACTAGAGTTCATGTTTGTATGTGTGTATGCATGTGTACGTGTACGCGTAGGTGTCCACGTGTGTGTGTAAGTTCTCTTTTTTCCCACAACTTTTATATTTTAATTTTTTGAAGTGCGATTAAGTTGTAATTCTATTTGCGACTCGAGTTTTCTGTTTGCTCCGGGGGTTTAATCACAGGTTCTGTCGATCCGCCTCTGACGTGTTTTTTTATTCTTGGCGATCATATTATTTAACATTTTAGAACAAGTTTTCAACAAATCGCCAGAGAAGACATATAACAAACCACGATTACCACTATTGCTGCTAAAACTATATTTTTTTAGAAGGATTAAAGTGTTTCATCATAAATACGAATAAAATGCGTGTATAGAAAAATAAAATGCTAGCTGTGTCCAATTGAATCTGGGTAAAACAATCAGAGCTGTGGTAAAGAATTTAGTAGAACATGAACCAAAACACGAACTCAAAAATAACTTTTTCTTTGTATCCTTCATGACAACGCATTTACTTCAGCTCATTGGCTGATGTCTGTCCACGTGTTGTTAAAAATAAAGTCCGAAGATTGTCATTAAACTATTTTTTTTTTACAATGTCAGCAGGCGTAGCTTATAGCTTTTAAGAAGACGATTGTCGAGTTTGAACTCTAAATTGATATGAGCAAAACCCGAAACCGGCAATAAGAGCAGTGGCATCTTAAAAATGGTATTTAAGGATATATATATATTTTTTTTTTCTTCAATTTTTCGAATTATTCTTATTTCTCAGTTGAATATGTGCAAAAAAGTTCCATAGTCGTCTTGGCCTATCTGTTTTTTCTTGTGGTTGTTTTTTTTGCAAGTACTTTCGACTGAGTTTCAACGGTAGTCTTCAGGCAGTTTTGATTATTGTTCGCATCCATATTTTAACGAACAATAATTAAAACTTCCTGAAATTCAGTCGAAAGTACTTGCAAAAAAAAAAAACAACCAAAAGACAAAACAAATAGACAAAGGCAACTATAAAACTTTCCCGCACAGATTCGACCGAGAAATAAGAACGACAATTCGAAAAATTAAAAAATTACAAAACAAGCTCATTAAGCAAGAACACTCCGTGCTATTCAACAATACTTGTCTGAATGAAAATATGCTGTCTAAATACACAATATATATATATATATATATATATATATATATATATATATATATATATATATATATATATATATGTATATATAAGACTACTTCATTTAATCACATAAATTAATATACGAAATATAATTTTATGTGTAAACTTTAAGTATATACTTCAACAGCGCTCAATACATAGGTAGAGCTTGGTAGTAAGTTATAAAAAATATAAATTCGTCAGACACAAGCCTAACTAATCCTAGCGTGGATGAATATTCTGTGCAGCTTAATTGCCATATATATTTTTGCTATATATATATATATATATATATATATATATATATATATATATATATATTAGGAAATACATTCTTTTTCTTCTTTACTTACTTTTGAAGCGTTGTGTTAGTTGAAAATTTAAAATAATTACGTATATAAATGAATACGTTTTGAAAGCTGAAAACAAGGCATTTTTTTTTAAAAATATATAAACAAATTTATTTGCTTGTATCAGATTTCTTTCGATGTTAAACACCATTATCAATGTAGAGTCTGATTTTTTCTTTTTCTTGACCGCATGGTGGAATTCTGCGTGCGAGGGTGATGGTAGTAGCCCGATGTTCATGGTAACGGCTCGATATTTAAATAAAAATAAAAACAGTCATCAGCAAAATTGAAATGAGGAAATAAATTTTTTTTTGATATAAGCAAATAAATTTGTTTATATATTAGAAAAATGCGTTGTTTTCAGCTTCAAAACGTATTCATTTATATACGTAATTATTTTCGATATATATATATATATATATATATATATATATATATATATATAAAGCGTATGGTATTAATGATATTTAGAGTTAAAATTAATTAAGTATTATGTAGTAATATAAAAAAGACGCTTTACTATTTTTGTTAATATTTAGCGATAGAAAAAAAAAGAGAAAAGCATGGAGACATCCTGTAAGACTCCCTCTTGAGAAATCCCGTTTCTTTTAGGATGTTTACACATTTCAAACTTGTTCTTCAAATTATATTCGTTGTACTAACTAGACTTTACGTCGAAATGCTTTCACATTAAATATTATTAAATAAAAAATCAACATAAAACTATTTTGATCAGATATACACAATTTTTAATCGATTACTCCTTCGAACTCATCATTTACTATTTTACTTATAATTATCACGACCCTTTAAGAATATATATATATATAAAAAAGAATATATATATAAAAATATATATATAAAAAATATATATATATATATATAAAAAAAAATAAATTAAAAAAAAAAGAGAGAGAGAGACAATTACAAAGATAAATATATATATACTAGAATTTCAGACAGCGTTTCCCGGGTGTTTGGAGGTGTATGTTGAGCAAAAAAAAAAAAAAAAAAAAGAGATAAATTTTTTAAAATTTTACCCCTAACTTTTATTGCTTTGGACTCAAATCAAGTTATTAATTTAGATCCATGTCCAAGGTACCTATACCTAAAATTTCAAGTGTTTAGACCTAAAATTGTCGGAGAAGTTGGGTAGAGTTCTTAATGGTCAAATCGTTCAAAACTTTGACCCCATAACTGCCAAATTTCTGCCCAAAAATGGATTACAAAGATTTTTCCAAATCTCAGTACCCGATATATCAAATTTCGAGTCTGTAGACTGAAAATTGACAGAGTTATTGGGTCTTTCCTTCTACAGACTCGAAATTTGATATACAGAGTACTGAGCTTTGGGAAAAGACAGGGTACTCGAAATTTGACATACTGAGTATTGAGATTTGGGGAAATCTTTTTAATCGAGTTTCGACCAGAATATTTTCCTGTTAAGTGATCAAAGTTCAACGATTTTACCTTTGAGATCTCTACCAAACTCCTCTCGCAATTTTGGGTTTAAACACTTGAAGTTTTATGTATAAGCTATGTGAACATAGATCTAACTTAATAACTTGATTTGAGCCCAGAACAGTAAATGCTAAGAGGTCAAAATTGGGGTCAAGTTAAAAAAAATTTGATCTCTGCTGTCTCTAATAAATAACTCAGCTAATTTTAGGTCTAAACATTTGAAATTTTACATAAAAGGTATTCAGACATGGGGCAAGATTTTTAATCGGTTTTTAACTCAAAAGTTGGCTGCCAAGAGGTCAAAGTTCAAAAGATTTGATCTTTGCAATCTCTAGCAAACTATTAAGCCAATTGTGGGTCTAAACATTTGAAATTTTACATAAAGGGTATAAGGACATGCGGCAAGCTTTTTAATCAGCTTTTGGGAAAAAAAATTTGTTAGCAAGACGTCAAAATTTACAGAGTTGACCTTTGCAGGCTCTAGCAAATTGCTCAGCGAATTTTGAGTCTAAACATTTGAAATTTTAGATGTAGGTTACTTGGACATGGTTCAAACATTTTCATTTGATTTGAGCTCAAAACAATGAATTTTAAGGGGTGGGAATTGGAGTCAAATTAAAAATTCATTTTGACCTTTGCTGTCTCTAATAACTTTTCTTTATGGTAGTTAAGGAAGCCTATTATATAGAAAGGCATTGCGGTACATATGCAAACTTTTTAATATATACATGTGCACATAAAGTAACGAACAGTACATACGGCCCGAGCCAAGCCTGGCTGAACTGCTAGTATATATATATATATATATATATATATATATATATATATATATATAGTTCGTTCCGCTATATATAGTCACATAGTGCACGATCTTTATTCCCGTTGTGGACAGTGCTCTATAAACTTCTCTGTTTGAAATATCGCCAAACCCAGAGACATAAAATTTCCGCCATGACTCACGTAGATTCACGATTTCAATTTAAAGCATCACTGAAACTTTTACATTCAAACACAGATTATAATATGCACTACTACTACTACTACTACTACTACTACTACTACTACTACTACTACTACTCCCCCTCCTCCTTCATTTATAAATCATATGAAAACTATACATATCTGTGTGCATTTATCATATCAACATATCTTTTTGAGTTACAGTACGGCATGACTTATTATTGTTATTTACTACTAGCTATAACCATTCAGCGTTTTCCAGCAATGTATACGCACAATTTATTTTTTTTTGTTTTGAAACTACGCCATTTTCCCCTAAATTTGATTGTTTGTTTAAAAGAAAGAGAATTAAGTCTGTAATGGACAAACAAAGAGTTACGTTCCTTTTTCCCAAACATATTACCTTTCTCTTCTACACAAAGAGAATTAAGACTGTTACGAACAGATACATAGTTACTTCCCCTCTTTTTCATGACAGCATGACAATTAATTCGGATTATATTGTATAGTTCTTAAGAAGATGCATATTCCTGCTATCTCTATTTATCCTTTTAAAAATTTACTACAAGGATGATTGTTAAACATCAGACATCGAACATTCAAAGAAATTGGACTTCCTTTTTATGCTCTGTTAGTATAGTACATGTTTCATTTGCATATATACCGACAGAAACTTGCAATGTCTTAACTTTAGAAGCACCATAAAACTATTTTATTGGTTGTTGACATAGTATAACCAATGACGATAACAATACACACACTCAGATTAACCGAGTCTTGCTATTTATGTGTAATATTATCCACATATGTAAATGAGTGGGTGCCACCAAAACAAAAAAGTCCAGTAGAAGAGAGCTCCAATTCATCAAAGACTGCAGCAATTAGTGTGGCGTCAGTAAAGAGTATCAGTATTTATTTTTGAATTTCTAGTTCTTTTATAAAGCATCCCCATAAAAGGTTAAAAAGAGTAAAAGATAAAATGAAACTTTGGTGCCTAGTTAGAGTTACGTGAACCAATTGCAATGTGTAATACATCAGTGTTTAACCATTATTGGGGGATTAAAAATGTCTGGATCACCTCGGTAGTTAAATGGAAAAATCATAAAATGACCCAGATTTTTAGATTATCTTAGTGAAAAATTAAAATAATGTTTAAGAATGTAAAAAACGACATAATCATTAACGGCAGAGACAAAATAAACTTTACTTTATAGTCACTATAAGATCAACCTGAATAAAAACAAAATTTATTTAAACTCTAAACTTCGATCAGTCGATTGGATAAACTAGTTATGAAAATATGCTAGTCTCCGAAGCGTTAATAGAACCATCAATTTACGAGTAAGATTGAATTTTATGTAAGAGCTTTTAGAACAGAAAGAAAAATGCAGAAAAGATGCAGGAAAACCAAAGTAGGAAGAGGAGCAAATTCATAGTCTTTTGTAAAAAAAAAACAGGTCAACAAATTTGTGAGCCAAAGACATAGACACAGCAACGGAAGAAACGAGAAAAGAGAAAAAAATAACGCGTGGAAGCTGCAGAAAATAATGTCATAAAACGAGCTAAGAACCAGGAAAATATCAAATAATTATGTAACAAATGTAGATTCTGTGTACACAGAGACTAAATTAATGCAAATAACTCGTAATCGAAGAATATAAAAACAGATATGAATTAATTGATATTGTAGAACATACACATCTAAAACACCTTGTTACATTTGCCTAAATGAGAAACTAGAAATCATTAGATTCAGTGATAGAGGGAAACTTCTTATGAGAAAGAATAAATACTAGTTAATTGTACACATGATAAAATAAGAACAGTAAATAACTTCCAAATAACTCTGAAGATCTCGCAGTTTATCAAATCGAAGTTTTAATCATGTGGATTTAATATTCTCTATCTCTATATATTTAAATGTGGGTTGTACGTGCATGTTGCATGTATGTTTTTCTACAGATATATATATTATATGTGTTTGTGTGTGTATACGAATGCATGTTTATACACACACGCGTGCATATATTCATGTGTGTGCATGTGCGCATATATTTTTGTGTTCATATGGCTATATGTACGGTATAAACTTTAATTTGTTCGTGTATAAGTACCATCACGTGTTTGCATATAGGCACTGAAACTACATAAACGAGTGTAGCCCGTTTAATAAAGAAACTATAAAATTATCGCCCTAGAAAAGACATGATTCCCTTTCCTTTTGATGAAATCCGGTTTTCGTTTTTGTTGTTGACCATCTATTAGTTGGGCAGTTAAATACAAATCCCAAGAGTGATAGTATCCTTCTACCATGCCTGAAAGTCACACAATATTCAGTGAGCGAGATCAGAGATGAGCCGCTGTACAACTGATGCTCTCTACCGATCCAAGTTAGGACAACAGAACATTGCCAGCACCCTCAAAACGCATAATTAAATTGTCACGAAGAACATGAACGTGCGCAAGGTGATGAAAACAAAGTTACCGGTCAAGGTTATGGTCTTTGATGTGGTTTCAAATGAGGGCCATATCACGCAACCTCACATCTTTGAAGTCGGCTTCAAATCAACACAAAAGTGTTTCTGGATGTGCTGAAGAGTGTGGTGATCCCCTTGTGGAATCAGGTGGCCGCATGACTCGGCGTCGGCCCACGCCCAAAGAAACTCCGGCTTGGCTTTAGAAGGAGTGCTACAACTTTGTCCTATTCTCTCACCGGCCTTTCTCCTCCGCCGAACTGAACCCGCTGGACTACTTCGTTTTGTCATACATCAAGAACATCATCAACGTGACCTCTCACGGCGCTTATGGAAAAGCATGCTTCCAGTTTAGGACCAGTATCGAGGCGGTGATTGAGGCTGAAGGTGTCTACATTGAATAGATGTCAGCTCTACTACATAATCAAATTACCTGAATTGATTGTTTTTAATAAAAGTTTTAAAATAAAGCTGTAGTGTTGTTTTCTTTAGGGCGACAACTTTATTGTTCCACCCTGTACATATCCATTTGCTTTAGGCAGTATCGTTTCAGAATATATATGGTTAAGGTGTTTTCTAAGAAACAGAAAGAAAAACGGGAAACCAGAACTGCCTAATAATTTTAATTCCCAATTGTTTTATCATGCATAACTGTCTTTATCTGTTATTTATGTCCCTGGATGCTTACACGAGGAGGCAGGTGATGACAGCTAAACACGGCAAGGTGTCAGCAAACAGTTTATTTAAACGATCTTGTAATATCTGAGGAATAATAAGCAAATCTTCATTGTAATGTAAAAATAATGCGCTATATTCACTAAAATAATTTTATATGGATAAGAACATAGTGAACATTATTGTAATGCCAATAATTTTAGGAACTCCAGGGTCAGTTCCATAAAACCACAAAAATAACGAGTGAAGCTAGAATCAAATATGAGAGCGATACACGACAACGGACGTTACATGACAACAATGAAAACAGTAGAATTATCAAGGAAAATATTCGAGTGCGGAAACTAATTTATATAAACAATGAAACCCAAGTAAGTTGAAAAAAAAAATAAAACAAAACCGAAGAAAGAACATTACACAAGATCAAAAGACCTGAACCAAGAAATACTATGACTTACCCCCTTCCTAAAAAGAACATGCATATATAATGACATAAACGTAAAAAAGAATAGAAAGATCGAAGGGGGCAAAACAAACGCGAAGATCTTTAAAATCATGTGTGGAGGGTTTCTTGTTAACGAAATTCCAGCGAAGGGCAACTGTCGTTGTCAGTAAGAAATCTATGATAAACAGGACTACGTTAACAAAATCATTTGAAAATGTTATGGAAAGGGACAAAATGCTGTTCATCCGGGGAGAGTTGTTTTATATCAAACTCTAGACAATACCATTTGTTATTTCTAGTGAGCAATAGTCGATACTGATTTGCATAAAAATTCATAATGAGTATATAATAATAATAATCACTGGTAGAATACTTAACATAATTAAATCCTTCTTAGATAAGAGAAAAATCCAGGTTGTCCTCGACGGTCGTACATCTAAACAGTGTGATATAAATGCGGGAGTGCCTCAGGGGTCTATCCTTGGACCTCTATTGTTCTTAGTATTTATTAATGACCTCCCCGACAAAACTGCCTCTGAGATGGATATATATGCTGATGACACTACACTCTATAACAGGCATGACAGGAAAACAAATAAACACATAAGTAAAGAAATGACAAAAACACTAGAGGATGACCTCCAATCTGTAGTGGAATGGGGACATAAATGGATGGTCACATTCAATGCTGCTAAGACTAAAATGGTTTCCTTCAATAATTACAAGAAACCTTCTCTGCCACCAATAGCAATGGCCAGTGACTCCCTGTCTGAGAGTACATCTTTCAAACTGCTTGGCCTAACGTTCACAGGAAACATGAGTTGGAACAATTATATTGAAAACATTGCCACGGCCGCTGCAAAAAAGGTAGGCTCTCTCAACCGTGCTAGAAAACTACTGACACCTGAAAGTACAGTGTAACTCTATAAGGCCACCATTCGCCCATGTATGGAGTATTGTTGTCATATTTTGGCTGGTGCATCTGCTACCAGTCTCTCGCTCATAGACAAGGTTAAAAAAAGAGTCGCCAATCTGATAGGCCCTGAACTGGTATCTAAGCTTCAGTCTCTGTCCCATCGACGAAACGTTGCATCCCTCTGCCTGTTCTACAAGTACTTTAATGGTGAATGCTCTGACGAACTGCAGACACTTGTGCCCCCACGACGTAGACACCCTCGACAAACCGGACAGGCATCTAAATCCCACCCCCACACAGTAGAGATCCCTAGATGTAAAAGATCTTTCTACTTCAGTAGTTTCTTCCCCAGAACCGCTAGACTCTGGAATTCCATTCCAGGTTCCTGCTTCCCTAACTGTACTGACATGCAGATGTTCAAGTGTAACGTGAACCGACATCCCAACATAGTGCCCCAGTAGTTGCTGCCTCTGATAGTAGCCCCCCTACACCAAAGTGGCAATGCGCCTTGTTTGGGGTGAAAATGTAAAAAAAAAAAAAAAAAAAAAAAAAATAATAATAAAACTGAATCCCTAATAACGGCAGCACAAAATAACTCGATAAGAACCACCCACATCAAAACAAACATCAATAAAACACAAGAAAACAGTAAATACAGACTTTGTGGACAAAGAGACAAAACGATAAACCATATAGTAAGTGAATGCAGCAAACTGGCCCAAAAGGAATACAAGAACAGACAAGACCAAGTGGGAAGGGTAGTAAACTGGGAATTATGAAAACAACTGCATCTCGAACGCACAAACAAGAAGTAAAAACACAAGCCGGCAACAATACTTGATAACGAGAATCACAAAATCCTATGGGACATGGACATACAAACTGATAAACCCATCCAAGCAAGAAGACCAGATGTCGTAATAATTAACAAGAAAGAAAACCCCTGTCAAATCGTAGATTTTGCTGTTCCAGCTGACCACAGGGTGAATATCAAAGAAAAGGAGAAACGGAGCAAATACACAGAGTTAGCCAGAGTACTGAAAGGGATATGGAAGATGAAGAAAATCAAAATAATACCTATAATAGTAAAGACACTAGGAACAATCCCGAAAAACTTTGAAAAAAGAATGGGAGAAATTGGAATCAGGGGAATGACTGGAGAAATACAACGAAGAACAATAATGAAAACAACTGAAATATTAAGGAAAATCCTCAAATGTGGAGATTAACACGCACGAACCACAAGCGTAGACAAAACAAACTGCTACAGAGACAAAATATGAAGCGCTACATAGATCAAAGAACATTGAAGATTCATACCTATAACTTCTCTAATCCCACGCCATGCCCTTATTACCACATCACTGTCCTCCACCCCCTCCAAAAAAAAGAGTGAGACCAAGTAGTCAAGGAAGAAGGAAAGACTCAGGAGTGAGCACTGACCAGACCTCTACTGTATAAGTGTGAAGAGAACTGGGACCTTGGAGAGGCTTATTGCCATTCAAATTCCAGTAAAGACCAATGTCCGCTGCCAACGAGAAATCAATGGCAAGCAGCTGTTGCGATAATGCAAAAGTATTTGCAAATGTTATCGAAAAGAGTGGAGAGTACTGGAAAATCTTGGGATACTTGTTGTCATTCAAGACCAAAAATGTACTCGTTTTCTTGAAGATATTGACGGTGTGAGACTCTTAAAAAGCAACACATGTCATAGATGTGCGTCAGAAGTAGAGATTCGTCATTGCATTCCTGGTAAAAGTGCATTGAGAATGGTGGTGACTATGTAGAAAAATGAATTCTACAACACAAAAGGTCACTCTGAAGAAGAGAAGAAGAAAAAGAAGAAGGAACCAAAACTGAAATTACCGAAGAGACGTTCAAGCCAACCCTTAGAAAAATCGCATACTAGAATGTACCAGGCTACGATCAGATACATACATACATACATACATACAAGATCTTATATGAAAGACTAACGCATAACCTGAGACAATTTATCCATAAAACAAACATACCAGACGGCTGAATAAAAGAACTGCATTAATAAAAAAAAAAAAATACTGGAAAAGAACGATCCACACCAACTACAGAATAATGACCTGTTTACAAGCAACATGGAAAATACTAACTCTACCACTAGACAACATATCTACCACACAGATACATTTTCCTCAGTGACTCTCTACCTCCATTAATAAAAAAAAAACATGCCGGCGAACAACACACTAAGTCAATGAAATACAGGATACACATTTACAAATAGAATGTTGTGCCCATAGTATGTACTCCCTAAGAGCCTTTAGAACAGTTTCACGAAAGTAATTTATAAAATTACCTTAGTATTTAATATATATGATCAACTTTTCAGAAAAACTCGATCTATCTGAATTTTTACTTAGGTGGTCCATCAACATCTATATCTTTTGCCGAAAACTAAATAAAATTAAATATAGTTCATATCACAACTTCTTTCGCATAGCCGCTGTGTTCCAAAACTCATAATGATTCGGTAATTAGTTTGGGAGATTGTTCTGTACATACATTACATACGTACAGCAAACTTTATATATATAATAGCAAACTCTCTCTCTCTCTCTCTCTCTCTCTCTCTCTCTCTCTCTCTCTATATATATATATATATATATATATATATATATATATGTATATATATATATCTTTATATATATCTTTATATATATATATATATATATATATATATATATATATATATATATATATATATAAAGAGCTATTTACATATGTATATACATCTATGTATATGATATCTCCCAAACTAATTAATCAATCATTATGAATTTTGGAACATAAACGCACACACACACACGCACACACGCACACACACACATGCGAGCGCACACACGCACACACACACACACACACACATATATATATATCATCACTCACACATACAACTGTAACACCCTCTCTGGAGAATTTATGCAAGGACCTCTGATCGTCTTCGTGAAACTTCGGAAAACTCAGCTCGTTTCACCTAAATCTCCGAGAGGCGGTCACATCAGATCTCTGGTATGCTGGAAACAAATAACAAAACTAACGCAGGCAAGAAAGACAACAGACGCTTGAATTCTATTCTTCGGAAGGTTAATTTCACAAATTTTACAGACTTTTTAAATATATGTACACGTGAAGTTCTTAAGACATTTCTCCTCAGAGGCGCCAGGGATGGAGAAGGGAGTGGTTACGTCTTCAGGGAGCGGTATTGTTACTTCGAGGTTCGCGCACAAACTCTGGCTGGAAACTTACTAATTTCGCGTGACACTAGCATTATGTATTAGTGTGTGTGTTCGGGGTGGAAAATCTCCTAAGCCAATCCAATTATGCCACACATTTGGGGAAACCCCAGATTGCGGGTGTGCAATTCAGCCATGTCGCTAGCTTGAAATCTGGGACCAAAATCAACATTTAATTCCCATGACCTCAGGGGTCAAACCCCGTCATTCAGAACCCCTGGCCATGGCTCGTCAGGCCAGTCGATGTCAACGCTATTGTTCTAACATTTCTTCTCGTCAATTCCGAATAACAATATATCTCTGATTTTCAAACAATAAAGCAAAATATATCTATTTTGACAAGGAAATAATATATATATATATATATATATATATATATATCTTCTACCTTAGGTCTTTGGGATATCCGCCGTTGCCCTGGATCTATTAAAGCTATCTAAGCATAGTTATGCGGCTTTTCCAGTCCCTGTGAAGTCTTAAGCTTCCTAATGAGGGGCACATCGTCCCTCAGGTCTATCACGTTACATTTCGCCCCCTTAGACTACATTGCTTCAATAGAACCAATGGAGTCTAATTCCTCAACACACTGCTTTCCACAGTTCGCCCTCATATTTTTTTTCACACCTCCCTCTCTCCATCATGGATTTACCTGTTGAAAAAGTTAGCATATATACAATCCAACAACCACCCTTTAATCAGTGTTCTCCCCCTTTTTCCATTCAAAGGTTCATAAGAAAGTCAGTACAAAAAGTTCATAAGTTCATAAGGGATAATAAGTTGCAGTTCATAGTTCACATGTTCATCAGGTATTTAAGTCTCTTTTTTCCACATGCAAGTTTTTTTCACAATTCACATTAACAATTCAAAGATAATCACCATTTATAAACGTCAATAAGATACATTTGTAAACCCAATAAGATACAAAAATTCACATTATTAATTGTCATTCTATTTTTTCAATTCATAAGAGTTATTTCCGTTTTACCATATTTTTTTCGAAATTCAATCATAGTTCAATTTTTTGTTTCTCACAGAGTTTCAGTCACGATTCACAATATTTTTTCACTTAACATTGTCTTGCTATTGGGTTACAGCTCTAATCAGGGTACTCAAAGGACCCACATTTATTAGGCTAGGGGGGTCTTTCTCACCTTAAGCAGTCGTAGTTTAAGTTTCACTGTTTAATTCACAGTTCAAATCTCCTTTATAAGCATTTTGTAAGAATTTCGGAGTTCTTCTCACCTCAATAGACAGTCATTCAAGCAATCGTTGGGATTTTCTTTCGACAGTTCTCAGCTCAGCGCGCTGCAAGAATTTTGATAAAACAGAGAGAAAAGAAAAGAAAAGAAAAGAAGAGAAGAGAAGAGAATCTTCAAGCCGTCTTCAGTTTCTTTGAATTTCAGCATGACCGGCAAATTCCAAGATCATTATTTCAGCATTTTCCTGCCTCTCGCTGATTAAACAGCATGAATCTTGTCATATTAAACGCTACATATTCATACCCCACTCTGTAACTGGCTACCAACCTTAATTTGGGTGTGTCCAGTGGATAGGGAACGGGTGGAGTAATAACTTGATAAACCTCGTATTTGGTTCCTCGATCCCAGTGGGATACAGATACAGGCACCAATGTTTTATCCTCCAAGAGATTAATATTCGGGTATATTATTCTATTCCCCCAAATATCTCTTGTATTCATTAAAGCAGATATGACTGACAGCCACCGATCTCCATAACTGCACTCCAGGCGGAGCGTTCATCAATGCTATTTTTTTCCTAACCACAAACAGAGTGAACGTGGTGCCCAGGGCCACCAAGGGTCAACAATTCGCGATTCTGCCACGCCCGGGTCCACATCGCGTTACACAGCTCTCTTCTCCTGCCAGCTACCGCTCGCCGTTCTGCTAACAGACCATCTCTCTTTGTCCTGGTCTCCACAGACACACCAGCTTGATCACGCCCATCACTGAAACAAAGCGAGGAAAATCCCGTCTGTCAGTACACAACTATTTACAAAAGGTTAAGTACTTTTTTCCGCAGGTTGTTTAAACAACCAATTCAGTTCCAATGAAATTAGTCCGTACCCTATGGATGGTCAAATAAAAAAAAATAAAAAATAAACTACAGGGAGTAAGATACGCCCCCTAATTTATCGAATTCCCTTCGGTATTTCAAAACACGTTCCCATAATACCCTTCTTCTTTCTCCGTGTGACACACACGCTCGTGCAGATAACGACCTCAATTCCAACATCTGTCTCCTTATGGATGGATAATAATAATAAAAATTCTACAAGGAGGTATTTACGCGCCCCCAGCGTTCTCCCAGGCAGCATGTCCGAACGGATCCATATCCAAAAATGCACCATGAGGTCACGCAGGGATCGGTTAACTTCAATCATTACTGATTCTTACTCTCAAAATTCAACTTAAAAAGAAATTAATTACTAAAAAATGCGTAATATTTAACGGCCTCGCAGGCCGCGCCCTTCAAGGAGACTCAGTTAACGCCTCGTTATCGCACGAGAAATTCTGTCTTTTTTTAAATTAATATCTCCAGGTACGAACAGCATGTACCCGATTTACTCGCAATGGAAAAATCCATCTAAAATAATAATAAATCACGTTTCACGCAAAACTAAGTGCACCAATCAGTGATACCAATAGTTATTCTCAACTCATTCCATCTAGTTTTGCGGCCTCATCGGTCTTATTTCGTATTTAAGAAATCCTACCTGACTGAGGCAAAATTCAAATTCTTCCAAAAGTCAGTTCAATCGCCGAAATTAATGCTTCTAATTATTCTCAACTGAACTCCCACTAAATCTGTTCAGTTGTATTAATGAAATCTTTCCAGACTGAGGTAACAAAATAATCTTTTTTTGAAAATTAATTCAACTCTTTAAATTAATATTTCCAATTATTTTCGTTTGAAATCATAAAAACACAACTCTCAACAGTTTAATTCTCCACAACAACGATTAATATCGATTAATATAGATTACTTCAGTTAATAGTTATCAACAAAATTCACGAAATTTATTAAAATAATACTCTCATTTTTTTCAATTTTTTTTTCAACTAAATTCAATCATCGGAATGCTTCCTTCACAATTTACATGTAACGCAATTACAGTCATAAATCATTATCAGAGCCAACCCGCTCTCGATAGAACTCAACAAATAGTCACTTTAAAATAAGTGAACAAAACTCTATACCCTTGTATTAACCTATTCACGAGATAGGATGCTCCATTTTCCTTCTAGCCTCGCATCTGGTGGGTCATGGGGCCACATATCATCACATTTCCGATTTTGCGCTTCCCAAGTTACAAACATTCTCTTACAGTTCTCATTTAACCTCGACCACAGGTCACTCAAGGTTATTCTAACCTTTCCTCCTTGACCTCTAGTAACATCAACCAGAATCAAGCCAATCTTCCGACCCTCTAGGAATTTCTCTAGACTAACTCGTCTCTTGATATCTTTGTCAACCAACATCGCCGAGAGGGCTGCTAAAGCCTTCTCTCCTTCATCGAAAAAAGTTAATTCCACCCTGACCTCTGTCACCAACATCATCGCTCCCTGGCGCCCCTCCCTCTTACCGTTAAAATGCCCGCATCTCACAAGAATCTATTTATCTCATTATTATTATTGATTATCTCTTTGCGCCCCCATTATATTCAAAACATTCAAATATACACAATATCAATTAACTTCTACAAGAGAGAAAACCCACATAAGCAACAAAAAAAGAATAATAATAATAAAAAATTATGCAATCACCAAAAGATTTTAAGTAAAAAACAATAAAACCTTTTTTCACTTTCTCTTTTTTTGTATTTCTTGTTTCTTAAAAACAAACTCCCCCCTCTCTCTCTCTAACTCAATAATATGAATATTCGTGCTGATTATTCCGTTCGTAGAGCCATTTGCTCATACACATATAATCTTTCTTATCCTTTCTCTCTCTATAACGATGCCAATTGCACAACCAGTCACGCAGAAAAAAGGTTCGCCTATCGTGTTTTATTCTGTTTCCTCTTCTCCATTCGTCTTTTTCTTCGTCGTTGAAGCATCGCGCGCACTTGCAGTAAACTTTTAAAAGTTTTTTTTCAAAATGTATTCTTTACGCGTGCGGGTTTTTTTTCTATCTTGGAGTCTTTTTCAAACATGCGTTTCTCTGTTTTTCAGTGTTTTTTTCTCTCTTAAGGATTTTTCTTTTTTTTCTTTTCTCTTTATTTCAAATGTCTCTTTTCCCCCCTCTCTCTTTTACTCTTTGAGTTTGTCTTTTCTGGTTTCCTTTTTTTTACTTACAGCTTTTTTTTTGAAGCTTCAATCTTTTATTCAAGGCAAGCCTATCATCTCGGACCCTGGTTGTCGGGGAGAGACCCGAAATCTCCTGTCTAGTTTCTCTGCTGCCCAAAATCACTCTCTCTCCATGTGCTTGTCGGAAGGCTACGACCATAATTCCCGTGTCACTCCTTGATTTCCGGTGTATCTAATCTAGGTCATTAGAAGTGACTTGGTTTGATGGCTCTCAAATCTAACCTTCTGAACCTGCTAACTCGCCGATGGGAATCAAAATATGCTTATATCTTTCTATTTCTAAAAACTACCTATATAGCATTTAATCTGGGATTCCCAATACTACATCTCCTCCCCCATCATCTTATCAAAGTGTATGGCCTGAACATACATTTTCAACTATCCCCATTTCCTTCTAAAGGGAACACCTATATCCATCCGGACAGTGAAGAAGGCTGTCGCCATAATCCTCAATTCTCACGGCCTACGGCTGGTTCGTTACGTGTCAACGGTCTCCATCCTCTCATCATCTTACCAATCACCACGGTATTACACAATTCTACCGTCTTCCGCCTCAGCTACGTGGAGGAAACACACATCTCCAAGTCTTGGAATTGTAAACCGGCTTTATTAACCCGTAGCACGCGGGAACAAGGACGTTCGCACATAAGCATCACTTGCTTAAGCTGGTCTGTACTCGGTACCAGAGAAACGTTCCAAAAAACAAACAAACAAAAAATAACAACATAAACCACAGGATTCCTCCTGTACTTCCGATTTCACCGTCCGTAACGAATCATAACCAACAAATACTCCTATGGCCGTCACGGACAAGCCATTCTTCCTGGATTGCACACAAAATTCATTACCCAGGCGCCACCCCGTCTGTCATACTCTTCACTGACACACCAATTATACAGGGGACTAACAGAAAACTCCTCCCTACTGCTTCACTGAAGTCAGTTTCTAGTTCTGAGATACCCTCTATAATTTAGAATCATTCGAATCTCCATGAATCGCGACGTTTCAACCGCTCAACAACTCATGGAGGAAAGGCTTTTTATTTATCTTAAGGCTTTTCACTCAAGAAACATTACGTTTTAATTGTTTAGTTTCTTTCACGGCATTGTTTACATAAAAAAGTTTGTTTTAACTTTTTTTAAACTGTTTAATTTTTACGACATGCCTCAGCCTAGCTCCCCATGTTAATAAACGGCTTTCAAATTAAACACGCCCTTCCACAAACCTCGAAAGCCGTTCTTAACATGGGGAGGTTGGGGGTGTTCATTCCGAAATCCGTTTTAACATGGGGAGGTTGTGGTGTTTATAATATGCTGGGGCGAGTCGTAAAAATTAACGAAGTTGCTATTTATTATTTATTGCAAAAATTGCTTGAAATTTATTTATTTGACAAAAACAAAAATTACATTTTGGTACTCCTTGGGCGTGGAGTTCCATGTCGACCAACAGAAAAAATAATAGTCGCTCCCTTAGCCCCCCACCCCACCCCGCACGTAACATATTTTATTTATTGACGTTGCCGTAACTAAACGGTTATTTGTCATATTTACAAACATTTATTTATTTATTTATTTATTTTGAAAAAAAGTTTTACTCTTTATGAATATTAAAAAAAATGTTACTAAACATTTATTAATAATTTCTCACTTTTACAAACATTCGATTTTAAATTTCTTTTTAAATGACGACTTTTATCGACTTTTTTTAATAGTATTTGCGGATGGGTATGTTGACAACAAATATCAGTTAAATTTTGTAAATATTCCCCCCCCCAATGGTGTTTATTCCGAAATCCATTGTTAACATGGAGAGGTTGAGGGTGTTTAGTCTGAAAGCCTTTCTTAACATTTGTGGAGGTGGATCTAATGTAATAAATAGATAAATAAATAAATAAATAAATAAAAATACCTAAATCTGATAATTTTTCATTTTTACAAATATTTTTAATTTACATGCGCGGATGAACAAATTGTTGAATAGTGCGAAAACAAAACGTTTTTGTAATAAACTTCGGGTTTGCAAAATTTAACTGATATTTGTTGTCAGCATTACCCATCCGCAATTACTATTAAAAAAAGTCGATAAAAGTCGTCATTTAAAAAGAAATTTAAAAACAAATGTTTGTAAAAATGAGAAATTGTTAATAAATGTTTAGTAACTTTTTCTTTTAATATTCATAAAGAGCAAAACTTTTTTAAAATAAATAAATAAATGTTTGTAAAAGTGACAAATAATCGTTTAGTTACAACGGCAACATAAGTAAATAAAAAATGTTACGTGCGCATGCGTCAGGCTTGACTAGGACGGGGAGACTAAGGGAACGACTATTATTTTTTTTGCTGGTCGCCATGGAACTCAACGCCCAATGAGTACCAAACTTTTTTCCAATATTCATGAAAAGAGTTAAGCCAACGTAAATAAATAAATGTTTGTAAAAGTAACAAATTCAGGTTTTGTTACTTTTTTTATTCATTATTCATCGTAAATAAATACTGTTTGTAAAAGTGCGAAAGGCAACGTAAGTAAATAAATGATAAATGTTACGTGTGCATGCGTTAGCCTTGACTAAGGGGGGCTACGGGAGCGACCATTAAATAATTTTGCTAGTCGCCATGGAACTCAACGCCCAAGTAGTACCAAAAGTTTTACTCTTTATGAATATTAAAAGAAAAAAGTTACTAAACATTTATTAATAATTTCTCACTTTTACAAACATTTGTAATTCATGTATTTACTTAGGTTAGCTTAACTCTTTTCATGAATATTAAAAAAAAAACAACTAAACCATGTATTGATAATTTCTCACTTTTACAGACATTTTTAATTTACATGAGTGGATAATTTTTTTGGTAAATATTTACATTTAGGTCCACCTCCACAATCTTCTTTTTTAAATGACGACTTTTATTGATAAATAAATTTACTTCTCCGCAACTTTTATTGATAAATAAATCTACTTCTCTGCAACGGGCACTGAACCCCTCCTTTTTTTTAATAGTATTTTCGGGTGGGTATGCTGACAACAAATATCAGTTAAATTTTGCAAATAGTTTTTCACCCCCCTCCAAAAATGGTGTTTATTCCGGAAGCTGTTCTTAAGATGAGGAGGTGGGGGGGATTATAAGGTGGACCTAATCTAAAAAAAAAAATACCAAGTTTTTTAAATGATTAAAATAATTTCTCACTTTTACAAACATTTTTACATGCGCACATAAGCAACTATTTTTTATTAACTTTTTTTTTACTTTTTTTATTTAAAAATTAGTGAATTTCAATGAATAGAATAATATATCAATCCTTTTATCTCTCTCTATCTCCTTCTCTTTCTCTATTTTCCTCTCACTTTCTCTTTTTTATCTATATATCTTCCCCTCTATCTGTCCATCTCTAATCCCTCATCCTATTTTAGTCTCCTAAAGTAATTACAGTGAACAGGGCATTGTCAAAACATGGATAAATCCTATTTTAGTCACCTAATTTACTGACTGTGAGAATAGAAGTTATTTGGAAATTACTGCTACCTTGAACAGCACCAGAAGTAACTGGTAAAACCTTTCTAAATAAATTGATTTTGGCAGCCATTCGGTAACAAAATGACATAGCCTTAGCCCTTGTTGCATGAGGAATACCTGCGACCTTGCTGCCAAGTAGAAGAACTATTTATTCTACTTTGAAACATTCAATTTTTCAAAAATCTCATGTTCGACATCTCCAAAACATCCAACACGGGGAAAATATTGCAGAAATGCAAACTTATTGTTTAGGATGAATACCCAACGGTACGCAAAAAATGACTTGAGGCTCTTGGTTGATCCTTGCAAGATTTGCGTGGCAATGTCAGATCATTTGGGAATGCAGTAATATTGCTTGCAGAAGATTTCAGACAAATGTTACCTTTTATTCTTCAATCAACATCAGCAGATGAAATAAATGCTTGCCTCAAATACTCTACTTTTTTATTCCATGTGAAGACATTAAACTTAACTCAAAATATGCATGTCCAGTTGCAGACTGTTCGATCCGCACAAATTTTTTTGCATCACTTGTGGGAAATTGGGTACGGAAAAGTGCCAGCTGATCAGAGTTAAGGGCAAAATTCTTTGACTTTTAACTTCTGTAAGTTTATTACATCAAAAGAGGAGTTAGTTTAAAAGGGTTTTGCAGATATTCAAATTATAAGAATTCCACTTGACTAAGTGAATGAGCTATTCTTGCAGGTCAATACAAAGACGCCCATGAACTTAACGCTATTATTCAATGTAAAATTCCAAGTGAGGTAGTCAAATACAAATCCATCGACACTGTTGTGAAAGCAGATAAAGTGGTTAATTATCCAACAGCTATATTTGCCAGGGATGCCACCACATGTATTGCAACTGAAATTTGGCGTACTAATTATCATGTTGTGAAATATAAACCAATCCAAGCCTTGCAATGGCACATAGCTTGCAGTAAAAGAAATTAACAAACAATATCATAGAAGCCACACTCTTAACAGGACCTTTCACAGATTAGTATATCTTCATTCCATGCATTCCTATGATTCCACTGGATACATCATTACACTTCAGGAAATTGCACTTTCCAATTTTATTGTCGCTTGCAATAACCATCAACAAAGCACAGGGAACAATCTTTACAATTGTGGGGCATATAATTACACACTGACTGTTTTTCCACATGGACAATTTATGTTACGCATTCAAGAGTAACCAAACCAGAAAATCTCTATATCAGCTAAGACAATGGAACAACAAAAACCGTGTACCCATACGAAATGGAAAATTAAACCTATAAGAAACATACTTTTTCTCATTTTGGAACTTTTTCCATTACGTCAATTTGAGCCACAGCGCAACGCGTGGCAGGGTACAGGTAGTATATATATATATATATATATATATATATATATATATATATATATATATATATATATATATAGCTTAAAACTGACGTAAATGAACATATATATATGTATAGACGTATTTAAAATTTGTTTTTGTTTCGAATCATCGAATTATGGCTGTCGACATCAAAATTCTGTTCTACAAAGTGCCTTGATGGATGGTTTTGCATTTTGTTTAGATTTGTAAGAGGCCGCACTGAAGGAGACAGATTTACTTCACAATTATCTGTCTTTCTTTGAAATATTCAATTGTTTATGTTTTCAGTATATATTGATAACCACTTCTACAACTGATTTCGTGCATCCATTTTTTAAGCAAATAATAATAAATAATAACAATTATCATTTGATACGAGAGAAACGGCTGTATGGTTACTAATAAAATGATTAACTGAAAACTTGTGAGTGCCCACAAATACATATACATATATATTATTTCTTTTTGTCTATCTGTCCGTACGTTCCACTTTTTCTCGGAAATTATTCGTCCACTCTGGCTGCAAATTTGTATGGAGCTTTGTAATGATAAAGTGCGATGTTTTATAGAGTATAGTATTTATTCGATGCACAGTTAAGGATTAATATGAATTAATAGGGATTGGTCACCACCATACTCTTGACGTCTTTCAAAAAATACTGGCCGATCTAGCTGAAATTTTGTATGGACCTTTGTTATAATAAAGTGCAGTGAACTAAATATCATGGCAATTATTCAATGCAAAGTTAGAGATTAATATGGATTAATAGTAATGAATAGAGATTTCCATTTAATGATAAAAATGAGCACAAATTAAACTATCTTCCACCGCTAACTTAGCATAAAGCACTCATTCTAAGTGAACGTTCTATAACTTTTACTCGGTTTTAACGGGCAAAAATCTGATATATATATATATATATATATATATATATATATATATATTTGTGTGTGTGTGTATATATATATAATTATATGTGCATATAATTATTAAAATGGATAAAATCTGACGATATGAAATTTAAATTGAGATCGAGAGACGTAGAGGCTCGACGTTTCGCCCGCTTTATGCGCGCTTTCTCATTGACCATCTCTTTTGAGAAAGTCCGCTATTTTAAATTTCATATATGTATGTGTATAATAGCTGTACCTAACCGGCGCTCTATGTAATAAATTTATTGCAGATTTCACTTATATTGTTAGCACTTAAACACTTTCAATTGGAGGGAAGACAATTTTATATTAAAATATATTTTATAATTTATGAGCTATTCCCCTTTATTAAAAACAATGGAAGATTCCACTTTAAACAAAAGCAAATAAAAAAGGTCAATTAAAAGAATCGTTTTGGCATCGGAAAATGGGCATCAATTTTTCCGATTTGGATACCGATTCCGATACTCCCAAATCTTCCGATTTTTCTGATTCCCGATTCCGATTAATCGTCCCAACACTACTATTTACTCTATAAAAGGGTTTCCTGTTTCCGTTTAATGTCTTTTGTTTTGCGGATTAATTAAGGGCTTGGTATATTTCGCCTTTTTATAAGACTTTCGCTGTTCGGACGTATGTTGAGGTCAAACATGTATATGGTTACTGTAGGTTTTTCTACTTCATCCTCTGTGTTCATAGGATCCATTTCATGCCGTTTTTGTATTAGTTAATATATCTTATGAGTATGACTTCGCCTTTTGATTAAATGCACCATATCACCGATCCTCCTAAGTTTCGTTCCCTTCTCACAATATGCCATATTCTTTAAAAAAAATAAATTTGAAAATGATTTTCTGCTATAGGAGAAATCGTTGCATTAACATTTGCGACATATTCTTTTGAAAAACTTCCAAAAGGATTTTATAACCTTTTCAGCCTTACTTGTTTTTTGAGTCTTTGAGAATTAATTTGTCAAACACAGGTCTCACTTTTCTGGCAAACATGGATTCTGCCTGTGGGCCAGGTAATGGTGTATTCAGGGTCGACGTTATGCGATAAAGTTGTAAGAATTGCACGACCTCGATACCATCAAGGCTAGCATCTCAGGCGGCATTAATATCTAATCAGGGATTGAAGTATGTCAGAAATAGTCCTGATTTTAGTGTAGTTTATTTATTTATATATATATATATATTTAATTATTATAGTAAAAAAATAATTATGACAGCCCCTTTAAGAAATTCGTTTCTTATCGTTGAGCACTTTCAGTTGAATTAAAAGTCGGTCAATTTAGCTCTTATGTGTAGATCATCGTATAACGATTTGATCAATGTCTGTCTGACGTAATGAACATTTAAATTAAAATGTTTAAAATTCAACGCTATTTCACACGGTTAATGGTAGCCGAATGGATACGGTCTCCGCTAATCGAGCCAGAGATGTCTCGTGTCGCGAGGTTCGAATCGTTCGACTGGTAGTAATCGTGACAGCCTGCACTGAAGAATCCCGAAAGGATGAAACACTAGTGTCTGTAGGTATTTAATTATTATAGTAAAAAAATAATTATATATATATATATATATATATATATATATATATATAGTATGAGTGTGTGAAAAGAAATCAATAAAATGCTCGATCATACGATTTGCAAGAGTTAATGTACAGATTATTTATTTTAAACTATACTTTATAGTTGCTGAGGATGAATCGGAGTTTTATTGATAACGACGGACCATTACTGTTTATAAAGGTCCTCGCATAAAAATCTGCAGTGCACATCGCTTTTGATCCGAAACGATAGAATGTATCTCTCCCAATACATTACAGTATTAAGGAACAAAAAGATACACACACAAATATGGTTTTATAATATACTAGCAAGCCACCCGACGTTGTTCGATCGTAAAATACACATAAATATTATATTTTTATTCATAAACAAACTGAGAGATGTGCATGCAAGTATTTCCTAAACAGTTCACTTCTTGTAAGTAAAAAAAAAAATGCTCGAACTGAGATCGAAACCAAAACCTAAAGAAAGTGACTTAATATGATAGCCATTAGACCAGCTTGACACAATCTTTAAAAAGTGTTTTCAAACCTACTTATTTTTAACATAAGGAATCTGTCATGTGAACGATTCACGCATGTACATTCGTGAAACACTGGACAAACTGATAAAAATCCGATGACCCTACACGTACTAATTTTTTAATTTTGACCCTTAGTAGCCCTTTTCCGGATGAAAAGAAATTAAAAAGATTTATACATATCTGATTACCCTATATACCAAATTTCAAGCCTGTGAATATAAAAAAACTGTTGAGTATATAGGTTGACAATTGTCCTCCCACACTTTCTCACTCAATGTATGGGGTGGTGGATCATAGTGTCCAATGGATTTTCATTTAGAAATGTTCCTAGTGAAAGAAGAAATGTTCTTAGAGATGTGACTTTAAATGGGGAAAACGGTGAATTTGATGTAATTGTGTATGCTAGGGGGTACATTAAAATGGATAAGTGAATTAGTTGTAGGAGAGGGCTGTGGTTGAATTCTGTGTTGTTGGATAGTGAGGAAGTGGGATTTAGGGGATGCCGTTAGTGGGGTTATGATAATAGATTCTTGAGGTCTGTGTTATTTTGATTTGGATCCTAGGTCTCAACAGAGTAATTGCTAGTTTGTTTTGGGTTAAGTTAGGTGGAGTTCAGTAACTGAGCTGGTATAAGTTACATCCAAATAAATGGAATTATTGTTAAGTGGGCAATTTATAGATGATCAGCAGTTACAATTTGGTGGTGATTTGTTGTTTTAATTTAATTAGCCATTTTTTAATTACTTTAATATTTTACTAACTCTTAGGTCAAGGGTTCTTTTAAAATATTTATTTATAAAGAAATATTCTTTTCATATGCACAATATTAGAAAAAGGGCCGCAGTTTCTTTAAATGTATATTTGTGTGTGTATTCTTCGTTCATAAATTATCAAAGTTTCTTTAGACACACGCACATACACACACCTATAGGGGATGCCGTTAGTGGGGTTGGGATAATAGATTCTTGAGGTCTGTGTTAAATAATTAGTTAAACAATTCAAATACTACAAAATAAATTATTAGCAAATTAGATCTTATTACTCGACCAGGATACACACGCGCGCGCGCACACACACACAGACACACACACACACACATATATATATATATATATATATATGTGTGTGTCAAAATATCGTTAATTCACTACCCAAACAGCATCAGCCGTATAGCGTAATGGTGAGAAGCCTTGACTGTCATTTGGGCGGTCTGGTTCCGATCCTGGCTTGAGGCAGTTGCGCGTCTAGCCGCACTGATGACTTGTGAAATAGCGAAACAGTACCGTATGTTGATGACTATATATATATATGTATATATATGTATATATATATATATATATATATATATATATATATATATATATGTATGTATTGTTTAACAAAAACCAAGACATCAAGGAATAGATTGATAGCAACAAATAGTGTATTTCCTTGTTTCAAGATTATTCAGACAAATTCAAACAATATGCCGTTTAAAAATTTGCACAAGAACAGCCTTTCGTCAGACGTAGTGAATAAAAAAAGCCTTTAACAATAAACAATATGGAATCCATTTCCCTTATAAGGAAAAAACAAGAGTTAATATTTTACCTACATCTCATCCTTCCAAAGATTTCTAAAGATTTATATATTTACCTATTTTCGTATCTCTATTTAAAAAAAAATTCAATCAAATTATTTAACAACGTTACCACTAATTACCTATGTTCACTTAATATGTTTTACTAATACTATTCATTAATTTCTTAAATTAAATTTCTTTATATCTTTATTTAATTAAAATTATATTTTCTAATCCGGACTAATCAACTAAGTCTTCAGCTATATTGTTTCGATTCTATGTTAGTTTCGTATCTGGAATCTGCTTTGTTTATTTACAAAAATATCGGCTAACCAATTTGTGTAATTTCAAAAAGCGGTTTTCGTTTAAAACTTATTTTATAAGGAAAAAAGTTTTACATTACTCTATATTCAGTGCAGTCTCATTTTTCATTTAAAATGAAGGATCTAAATTTATTTTTAATTTTTTATTTTCTTTCGTTCTTACCTATTAAGATTTACGATTACCGGATATATTAGACGTTGAATGGGAGGTAACTGTACGTTCGAAATTTTAAAGGTTTTGTTGAATTATAATGTACCAAAATCCTGATATGTATCCATAACGTCGAAAAGGAGGTAACTCAATACGTTCAATATTTTAATGTTTATGCAGAGTTCTAAGTTTGGCAAATTCCTATTATTCATTTATGATTTATTTATTAATTAAGCAAAACCAATTAAATGTAGGCTAACCTATTCAAATTATAAGTTTGTAATGCATATCTTAATCGTGATACTAATTTTATTACCAAAGATTTAACTTACATAATTTTCTAAGGTTATGTATGGCTTACATTCAAATAATATCAATTCAGGAATTAAGTTCTTAAAATACTTATCTAATAATAATACATATCCTATTAATAAGTATTCTATTAATGCATATATTATTATTATGAAAGTGGAGGTCCACCTTGGTTTATGTATTTAATTGTACATAACAATAATAGTTTTTTATAACTAGGATTTTTCAAGTTTTACTGATCTAAAAACAGTATCAATTAATCCCCAGTCTTTAATTACTAATATAGTTTTTTTGTTGAATTTATATTTCTAATCATTGTTAAGCTATTTTACTGATCTAGAAACAGTATCATCTATTTCACCATCAATATAACTAAAATTGTGTTCCCAGTTTTGAAACAATATTGCTAAACTTTGTTAAGCCTTTTTATAGATCTGAATTTCTTATCTAATAATCCATTGTCTTTATTTCTAATAATGTGTTTCTAGTGTAGAATATTAGATTCCAGATTCGTTTGCTAAATTTGAATCATTTATCATATCCAATTTACTCCATTATTATCTATTTAGATCCATTTTAACTCTGGTCTTACACTCAAGAACCTTTTTTCCACAAGAATCTTTTTTTCCCCTCAGCTACGTTTTAGACGTGATAACAAAAATCTATTCCTATGAAGACATCCTTGTATAGCGTCCAGCCTTTAATTTAATATTTCTTCTTCAGAATTCACTATGTATATGGCTTCCAGTAAACACAGATTGCATCTTTTTGATTTCCCAGGTCTATAATTACTATCCTTATCTACTATTGGCTATTTTAATTCAATTTTTTGTCGTTTTTATGAAGTTCCCTAACCCAATTACCTAATGCAGTTGTATTCCTCTTTTTATTTCTAATGTTGATTCTTGTACCATCCCCATTCTATCATTAACACCTTCTCTATTAGTTTCATTCCCCTGTACATTTTGTAGGATACAACATGGTTTCTGAATCTTTCTTTTAAGATGCACTTCATGGCTCCAAGATATACCTTCTTAGTATTATCAACCTTAATCTTACATTTGTACACTATTTCTAAGGATAAGCATTTGCCACCCAACGGATACTTGCCAGGTATTCTGCAATTACAGTTTCTCTCTAAAACACGTTCATCCGATACTGACTTATTATTATTCCTTATTTTTCTTATTTTCCTGTTATTAGAGCTCATTGTGTTGGCTAAGTTGGCATAGGTGGAGAAAGATAGTTTTACTGAGTTCCTATTAATTATTTTGTTTAATTTATTCTCAGGTAGGAAATGTTTATCAATTATTTTGTAAAATTCCTTAGGGATATTGTTTTGGATATGATCGCTAAACGGCGGATTAAACCAAACCTGTTTCTTGCGGCTGTTTCTCTTATTGATAGTACCCACCTCCTCATTACCTGTTTCACTGCTATTATTACTATCTCTGTTCTCATTCTTTTGATCTTTATTAATGTAACCTTATTTCTTGTTCTCATTGCCATGTTGTACGATATTGTACAGTTAGGTTTGTTACTCTTACTGTTTGCACTCCTCTTGTATTCTATTTTACCATGGTATCCCGATCCAAGAAGAGCTTCATTGTAATATTCTTCGTTCTTATCAAAAATACTCTCATTCTTAGAAAGCTCAGATACTCTTGTAGAAATGCTAGGGATAAGCGTCCTATTCATACACTTAGGATGATTCGATTGATAATCAATATAGAATATATTTTGGTTAGGTTTGTGATAGAGTTCATGTTTTATCATGGAGATTAAAAGTAATGTCGAGAAAGTTTACTTTCTTGTAATTGCTGTCTATTGTTATTTCTTAATCGCATTTCATTAAAAACCTTCTGATATTTCCCCTCGATTTTTCCGTAATACGATCGCTGGAATAAACTATAAAAAGTGCGTCATATATATATATATATATATATATATATATATATATATATATATATATATATATATATATATATATATGTGTGTGTGTGTGTGTGTGTGTGTGTGTGTTTTTTGTGTGTGTGTGTGTGTGTGTGTGTCTAGCCCCAAACAGATGTTTCTGGCGTGCCACAACTCACAAAGGGGCTACAATTGCTGAACCTGGATGATTCGATTGATAGTCAATAAAGAATAGTTTTTGGTTAGGTTTGTTCATATGTGTTATGATTAAGATTAATATTAATGTCTAGAAAGTTTTGTAATTGCTGTCTATTGTTATTTTTCATCCTATTTCATTAAAAGAAATTCTGATATTTTTCCTAGTTTTTTCAGTAATTCGATCGTTGGAATTAACTATAAATAGTTCGTCATCCCTATATAACCCCCCATTTAAACCAGGTATTTTTATGTTTATCTCCTTTAGTAAGTATAAGCCTACTAAGTCAGTAACGTACGCAAATCGTTGGAATTAACTATAAATAGTTCGTCATCCCTATATAACCCCCCATTTAAACCAGGTATTTTTATGTTTATCTCCTTTAGTAAGTATAAGCCTACCAAGTCAGTAACGTACGCAGATTCCGGAGCACGGATTGTGATGTCAAAATGGTCCCCTCTATCTCTTCTTGTCCACAGCTCATCGTTATATCTGATTAAGGTTTTTCTAGCTATTTTTATCATTTCAATCTTCAACTTGTTCACATCCGTTTCCTTTTCAGCTAATTTAAGTGCTTTCTCGAACAGTATAAGCGATATTAAAGGGTAATATGTATCTCTGTCAAACATAATAAAGTTACTTTTAAAAATCTTTTTTGGATCCTATCGGACCACTCGATCACCTCACCTGAAGAAATCCACAGGTTATGTCTTATGTTGAATTTTAAAAGTTGGTATAATTCTGTCTAGTATCTTTTTACTGATATTACCTATGCAAGTCTACTGACTGTCAGGATGTCGCCTAGGATAAAGAGATCCTCTCAGCGTCCCTATGCACTGGTTCATATGAGGAAAGCAACTGTGCACCTTCCCTTGTGATATTACCGCAAGTAACAGCACTGAGCTGGATATTCCACCAAACCAGACTAACTCTAGTCCTGGAATTCGGCAAAACCAAACAAGGACCACAAAAAAAAAAAGGAACTATAATTTTGTCTGTTGAGGAGAAGAAAATAAATCTCTATTATTTGGCATACTCAAGGTCTGAGAAATGGTTGGTTGGTTGGTTGGTTTTGTTTTACGGCATATCAACATTTTTCAGGTTATTTAATGTCGAATCTAGTTATTTTAAGGTACGATTTTTTAATGGAGTATATTTGTTTTTTGAAGTCGGATTCCATTTAACCCATATTTGGGACCCTAACAGGTACTACCACTCCGGGTCAGAGTGGACCTGGGAGCAATGGCAATTAAAGAGTAGCTCCACACTCATCAAGGCCCGCAAGGTGGGGCCTCACCATCGGATATAGTTTTAGGTCATATCCAGGACCTCTGAGAAATGGGGGGAAGAAAGAAAAATAATATATTCTTGTATATATATATATATATATATATATATATATATATATATATATATATATATATAAGTGAACGTGTCTGTGTGTCTGTCTGTGTGTCTGTGTACATTTCCCTACGTAATAACTCTCTTAATTTTTAGTTTACAGACTCGAAATTTTATATACAGGGTACTGAGATTTGGGAAAATTGATATGATCGGGTTTCGTCCAGAAATTTTCCTGTTAAGGGGTCAAGTTCAAAGATTTGACCTTTGAGAACTCTACCAAACTCCTTCGGCAATTTTGAATCTAAACACTTGAACTTTTAGATATAGGTTCCTTGGACACGGATCTAACTTAATAACTTGATTTGAGCGCAAAACAATAGATAAGGGGTCATAATAGGGGTCAAAGTTAAAATAAAATTGACCGCTTTTTTTTTTTTGCTCAGCATATACCTCCAAACACCCAGGCAACGTCGGGCACCCATGCTAGTATAAATATACATATATATATATATATATATATATATATATATATATATATATATATATATATATATATACACATACATACATATATATATATATATTTAAATAAGGTAGTAGTCACCAACAATGTGTATTTGTTAACATTATTTTATTATTCCGTGTCTTGGTTTTTCATTGAGAATTATGTTTGGATCATTGTAATAATGTTTTTTAAGTCATTGAAATCGTTTTTACGCGCGTTTCAGACAGTCTGTGAAGCGTCATCGTCAGAAATTATTTTCAAATTCATTCACGGAATAATAAAATAATGTTAACAAATACACATTGTTGATGACTACTCCCTTATTTAAATATACATCTTTCTCTCGTTTGAATTTCTTAACCCATTTTATATAATGTATATATATATATATATATATATATATATATATATATATATATATACTATCAGGGAGACACGACTTTGTCCGGGATTGAATGAGTATCAACGAATGTTTTATATTGCTAATATTTTAATGTCATCGAAACAGGTGAAACATTTTTAAATCAAAGTGATTGATTGTCTGATCTCGTGGTGGTCTCACCTAGTGAGCCGGGAGGAAGGTTCACACGTGTTGCGCAGGGACTAAATCCACAATACATTGTAATCTACACTGCTAATGTTAATTTTATAAAATTAGTTTTATGTAATGGTTGGAACCAAAGTTTAAATAGAAATGTCAGGCATCATAATTTAATCGTGCGCGAAAACATTGATTTCAGACGCGGCGCTTTATTATCAAAGAACATACTGTTGATTTTATACGCCGACCTCTTCTGCTTGTGCGATGATAAAATTTTTAAATGCATATGTGATGTTAGACTGTGCAAGGGTGTTAACTTTGATAAAAATCGCATGTTCTTTCTTTGCTCGTATTTTTTTCGATTATCGA
This sequence comes from Euprymna scolopes, assembly GCF_053919585.1. Lineage (NCBI taxonomy): Eukaryota > Metazoa > Mollusca > Cephalopoda > Sepiida > Sepiolidae > Euprymna > Euprymna scolopes. Next base: position 73,568,146 of record NC_136494.1, read on the forward strand.
TTTTCTGTTACTTATCAGATTCATTCCGATCCTTACGAATTATCTCCATAATTATTAATAACAAATCTGCACGAATTAAAAAAAATTAATTAAAAATTTATGCATACATTACGACCGGCTTGCTAGTACATACACACAGACACACACACGCATACACAAACACACGCACACACACAAACACACACATATATTAAATTTCAGAGGATTAAAATTTGGATAGAACTCATGGGTTGACTTTAAATAACGAAAACAAGCAAAAGAATTTTTACAATTCGTAAATCGTGATGCACTAATAAAATTTAATATATGAAATTAAAATGTCAATATTTTTAATTTCTTCTTTTGTTCTTGCTCAAAACGTTTATGTCGGCCATTTTGAGAATAAAATCGTTTTGCGAAACATCTTTTGTCTAAATGTCTTTCTTAATAGTTTCTGTAATACATGAAGATAACTTTGTTCGCTTCTTTGTTCTAGCCGATTTCCTATGGAATTCCTACCTAGTTTCTTTGAACTTTCCGTTTCTTGTATTCCCAGATACCGTTTAAAAGACGCGCTTATCGTGTAGTTTACGCTCTTATATAAGTTCTTGTGACTCTTGTGTGTCTTAGGTGTGTGTGTACCATGCGTTTTTTTCCCCAACGCAATATCTCTTTCACCAAATTAACCTGTTTTAATGTGAAGCAATTGTTTTATACCTTTAATTTATTTTACTGTAATTTATTTTTATACGAGCTGCGCCTCCCCACCGTTTCCACAGAGTCTTTATGTAACGTTACCCCACACGTTGTAGCCTCAGTCGCAAAGTAGACAAACAATAGGAAAGAACTTCAACTCACTTTTTCCCGTTGCAACAACATTTATTTCCTCATTCTCCCACCTCGTATGACTTCTCATTGCGGCTGCGATGTCTCTTACGTGATCGTCCTCTTTAATGTCCTCTCTCTCCTTTATATACCGTTTCTTCGTACACGGCTAGGCATTTGAATACGCGCGTGGTGGTCTGTTACATTTGTACTGTTTTTTTGTTGTTATGGGGTTATATTGATGTGATTTTTTTTCTATTTTATCGAATATTACTTTTGTATTTCTTGTTCTAATTTTAAAAAGATCTTATATGAAAGTATCTTTAAAAATATTTTAAAATTAAATATCATTTGATTATTCAATTATTAGAGGCAGCAAATACACAGAAACCATAAAGAAAATTTGTTAAAAATTGTTTAAATCTGCATTAATAATAATAATAATAATAATAATAATAATAATTAATAATAGCTTCTAAACATTTCAATCTTTTATTACATCCTAATTTCATAAGAATTAAATATACTTCTAAAAGAAGCTAATAATCGAGGAAAAATCTGTGCTACACCATTTTATTATTGTTAAAGAAGTAAAACGTATCGAACCTAAATGTTTTCTTAGTCGGAATAAGTATTTTCAGAACGAAACTTGTGCGAATTAAAATATATTCTTGACAAAAACCTAGTAGAAAGGAACAACGAAAAAAATATGATAGTTAAAAACGTCGGTGCATCAGATGGATTTATATTTGGGTGTAACTTTAAAAAATCCACAAGATATCTTTAAGCGTTAGCTGTGTCTTTGTATATGTTTTGCTTTAATACAAAAACTCCCGTTACATCTGTGTTCAGTTTGAATGCTTGTCTCAAGCGATTTAAACGTGGATGTGGTAGGCATCGCCATTACCTCTTTAGGTAGGTTGTTCCATGGAGCCGAAGCACGGACAGAAAAGACAAACTAGAAGAATACCTGACTCAAAGTCATCAGCAAACGTAATTACTCCCCCTGATATAAAAACAATTATGACGATGAATTCATCTATTGATTCGAGGTTACAACAATAATGTAAATAATGTATAAAAAATCTACGAGAATTTTTCCAAAAGTAAAGCATCTATTTTTTTTTAACTCCAAAAGTTGAATCACAAGGAAGACGAGAGTTATACCATTAAAACAAGCGACCATTTTGTGCCTCAGAATTAATTTTTCTACTATTCGTTCTATCTATTTAGTTACCGTCATTCTCAATGCACGTTTGTCAGCGATAAACGATGTCTGTGCATGGGCGTCCGGAGCGAACTTTATCATCCAAGGGTCATTCCAAAAGTAAAATCTCCTACATTTATTTTAAACCAAAAACTGAAGAGCTTCGAAAACGGAGCAGTATCATACAAACGAACGAGCTTTTGAACTCCAGAATTAATTTTTCTGCATAGCCACCACGATTTTCAATGCTCTTTTGCCAGAAATTCAATGAAGCATCTCTTGTTCTGACGCACGCCACTGACAGAGGTTGCTGTCTTAGAGTTTCACACCGTCAATATCTGCAAAAAAGAAAGGAAACTTTCAGGTCATAAGTGCATAAGTTCTATTACCATAGCAATTCAATTTGCATTCTCGTTTGATTCACTCGGGCGGAATAAAAAATAGGAATCATGAACACCCTCTGTTGTACGTAAAATTTATTTACTGTTTTTTATGCACCACGAGAAAAATATATTTGTAACAATTAGAATTTTATTTTCGTTTTTATTAGTGGGTTTACGTTAGAAGCAACAATTAAAACCTTATTTATATTATCATTATATTATTACGCTTATCGCTCCGTCCGTTATCATGCTGTGCATCCCTAAAAAAGAAAGTGGAATATTCCAAAAAGTGGAATATTCCAAATAAAAAAAATTGATGTCGCTGTTGAGGCAAAGCTAATAAAAATGATTTGTCCTTCTTGGCCTTTTGGCTAAGATCAAAGTGTAGTATCTTCAGGTGCTACATTTCAATTTCTTCTCTCTCAGTGGAAGAGAAATCATTTACGACTGAGACAATTTTTCTCCACGTTAAAAAACGACCCCGGTGTCTAAATCTGTCCAGTGGGGAGGCATTGTGAATAGGTACTATGTTTAATGTAACAAAGTTTTAATATAAAAAAAGTAACTGGAAAAAGTATTTCTGATTTAATTACAAAATACCCTGGAAATGTCACTTCTGATTAATTATAAAAAGCCCCGGAAAATGTCCATTCTGATTATTTTTTTTGTTTACTTGGCTCCCCACAAGGGCGGAATTGGACATGAGGTCGGTTATAAATTTAGGGGGAAACAAGCTCCCCAAAAGGGGCACTCTGGTCAATAACAAAAATAAAAATTGTATCAGTAATGAAGGATTTCTCCTCCATTAATCAAGGCCCCAAAAAGGAGGGATTTAAGTCACTGGAATGCTGAAACTGATACTACACTCAGAAATTCATGTTGAAGCAATTGTTTCCTAATCTCTAACCGTGTTAATGTTTTTATGTATTACTTTCGAAAAGCTGCTGAAACAGTTTATGATTTAAACTACTTTATTTCAAGTATATTTTAAGCAGTAGGTTACGGGATATGAAGTCAGTCCCGGAAATTACTCAAACCGTTTACGATTTAAACATTACTTTATTTCATGTATATTTTTAAGAGTGGGATAGGCATATTAAATCAGTCCCGAAAATAGGTGAAACCATTTACGCATTACACATTACTTTATTTAATGTATATTTTTAACATTGAGGTGGGAAATATGAAGTCGGTCCCGGAAATGGCTGCAACCATTTACGTTTTGGACATTACTTTATTTAATGTATACATTTAACAGTAGGATGGGAGATAAGAAGTCGGTCCCGGAAATGGCTGAAAAAGTTTACGATTTATACATTACTTTATTTCATGTATATTTTAAACAGTGGGTTGGGGATTATAAGTCAGTTCCAGAAATGGCTGAAACAGTTTACGATTAAGACATTACATTATTTCATGTATATTTTTAGCAGTGGGTTGGGGATATACAGTCATCCCGGAAATGGCTGAAACAGTTTACGATTAAAACATTACTTTATTTAATGTATATTTTCAACAGTCGGGTGGCGGATATGAAGTCAGTCCCGGGATTGAATGAGATGTGCAAATATATACTATCAGAAAGCGTTCCCCAGTATTGAATAACAAAGGTGGAAAGCAATTAGTAACATATCCAAGAATTATGAAAAATGATGAAATGTGAGTTACTTGATTGGTGTGTTTGTAATGATATAATGAGCCCAGACAATATACCAAATATATTATATAAGTTGGAGGGAGAGGCATAATGTGGGTTTTTAATTATAAAAATTATTGTCGAAATTAGTAACATATCCAGGATTATGAACAACGATTAAATGTGAGTTAATCGATTGTGTGTTTATAATAAAATAATCAGCCCAGGAAATATATCAAAGTAATTATATTAGTAAGAGAAGGCGACAGGGATGGTTTAAAATTATGAAAAATAATTGTCGAAATTAGTAACATATCCAAGAATTATGAAAAATGTAATATGTTATTTAATGCATTAGTGTGTTTGCAATGAAATAATCAGCTCAGACAATACATCAAAGTTATTATTTTAGTAAGTGGGGCGATGATGTGGGTTAAAACGATGAAAAATGATTGTCGACATTAGTAACATATCCAAGAATTATGAAAAGTGACAAAATATAAGTTAATTGATTGGTGTGTTTGAAATGAAATAATCATCCCAGATAATATATAAAAGTTATTATTTTAGTAGTAGGGGTTGATAATTTGGGTTAAAAATATTAAAAATGATTGTCGAAATGAGTAACATATCCAAGAATTAAGAAAAATGATTAAGTGTGAGTTAATTGATAGTTGTGTTTTTTTAATTAAATAATAAGTCCAGACAATATATCAAATTAATTTTTTTAGTAAGAGAGGGCGACGAGGATGGTTTAAATTAGAAAAAAAAATTATTGTCAGAATTGGTAACATATCCAAGAATTACTAAAAATGACGAAATGTGATTTAATTGATTGATGTATTCATAATAAAATAATCAGCCTAGACAATATATCAAAGTTATTATATAATTAAAGGGGAAGGAGATAAGGAGGGCTTAAATTATGAACAATTATTGTCGAAATTAGTAACATATCCAAGAATTACGAAAAAATGATGAAATGTTAGTTAATTTATTGGTGTGTTTGTAAGGAAATAATCAGCCTAGACAATATATCAAATTTATTATTTAGTAAAGAGGGAAGGGCGAAAATGTGGGTTAAAATTATGAAAAATGATTGTCGAAATTAGTAACATATCCAAGAATTATGAAAAATGATTAAATGTGATTTCATGCATTAATGTGTTTGTAATAAAATAATAAGTCCAGACAATATTTCAAAGTTATTATTTTATTAAGGAGGGGGCGATAATGTGGGTATAAATTATGAAAAATGATGGCGAAATTAGTAACATACCCAAGAATTATGAAAAATGATGAAATGGAGGTTAATTGATTAGTGTTTATAATGAAATAATCAGCCCAGCAAATGTCTCAAAGTTATTATTTTAGTAAGGTTGGGCGACAACGTTGGTTTAAATTATAAAAAAATATTGTCGAAATTAGTAATATATCCAAGAATTACGAAAAATGAAATGTGAGTTGATTGATGTGTGTGTTTGTAACGAATTAATCAGCCTAGACAACATATCAAAGTAAGGTGTGCGATATGGTGAGTTTAAATGATGAAAAATTGTCAAAATTAGTACTATATCCAAGAATTATTAAAAATGATGAAATGTGAGTTAATTGATAGTTGTGTTTTTTTTTATAAAATAATCAGCCAATACAATATATCAAATTTAATATTTTAGTAAAGGGAGGGGCGATAATGTGTGTTTTTAATTATAAAAATTATTGTCGAACATAGTAACATATTCAATAATTATGAAAAATGATAAAATGTGAGTTAATTGACTGGTGTGTTTGTAATGAAATAAATCAGTCAGTTTGTAATGAAATAATCAGTCCAGGAAATATATCAAAGTTATTATTTCAGTAAGGGGGTGATACAGTTTGCATAAAAAAGTAGAATAATATGATTGTGCCGTCATTCATGCTGAACAGAACGCTCACAGCATGCCCAGTAACAATATATTACATATGAAAAATGCTGCTGTGGAATTTCCACAGGTTCCGTTAGTTATTATTATTATTATTATTATTACTATTATTATTATTATTATTATTATTATTATTATTATTGACTTACATGGAGGTTTCACATAAATCACTGACTGGACATCTGTGGTGTTCTCTGGAATCTAAGTGACAACAAGTTTTCCCAGACGTCCAGCTATCGCCACCTCCTTCGATAGCATTTGCAAATAAATTTGCGTCATCACAAAAGCCTCTTACCATTGATTTTTCGCTGTCAGCGGCCATTGGTCTATACTGGAATTTGAGTGGCACTAAGCCTCCCCAAGATCCCAGTTCTCTTCACGCTTGTCCAGCGAAGGTCTGGTCAGCGCTCTCTCCTCGGTCTTTCCATCCTCCTTGACACTTCTTGGCTCTTTGGTGTCACTTTTTTTTGGGAGGGGGTGCGAACGGTGATATTATTATTATTATTATTATTATTATTATTATTATTATTATTGTTTGCTCACTACGATTACTTACATAGATCATTATCAGGCATTGCTCACTGACAAAAATCAGTGTTGTTCTCTGGAATTTAGACGAAAAAAAGTCTTCCCAGATTTCTAGTACTCTCCACTTCTTTTGATAACCATTGCAAATGAATCTGTGTTCTCGCAACAGTCGCTTGCCATTGATTTCTCGCTAGCAATAGCCGTTGGTCATTACTGGTATTTGGCTGGTAGTAAACCTCCCACAGGAGATCAGTCCTCATGGCACTCATCCAATGGAGGCCTGGTTTCTTTCCCTCCTCAGCCTTTCCATACGCTTTGACTCTTCGACTATATAGTTTGGTGCCAGTCGATGCCGACTACATTTTTTGGGCGAGTCGGTGAATGGGTGGAGAGGTAATCAATTTATAATTTTGCGGTTCCAGTTTTCTTGGTTACATCTTTTTGTTGCAGTTTCTATATATCCGGTCAGCGTTTCTAGTTCATTGTGGATTAGTTTTCACACTTGGAGGGTTTCCTTGAGATTTGAGCTATTCTCATCATTATCATTCGTTGAATAATCTCAGTCTTCCCATCAATTCGGATTTCACTCATTCTTTTTTTCAATTTTTTTGGGGATTGTTCCTAGTGTTCCCACAATTCTTGCTATGATATTAGTTTTTTTCAGGTTCCACTTTTATTTAAGTTCTGAGGCAAATTCCGCATATTTGTTTTGTTCATCTGTCTTTTTGTTCTTCACTCTGTGTGCCACTGGGATGGCAAATCTGCAGTTTGTCAGTTTCTTTCTTTCTTGTTAATTATTATGACATCCGGTCTGTATATTATCTCCATGTTCCAAAGGATTTTGTAGTTTTCGTTTTCTTTTACTTTCTTATGTTTGATCATTTATCAGTATGTTCGAGGTGTGGCCCTCTGCAGAGTTCCCAGTGAACTGCCTTCCCCATGTAGCCGTGCATGTACTTATATTCTTTTTGGGCTAGTTGACTGCATTCACTTATTATTTGGTTTATTGTTTCATCTCTTTGTCCACGGAGTCTACATTTATTGTTTTCTTGCGTTCTATCTATTTTAGCTCATAACATTCAGGTTCGGACATATATTAGTCTAATAGGATGACTAAACTTCACTTTTTAATACACATTATAAATCTACCGGATTTTTTCATTTTAATTCAATAATCATAGATATTTCTAGAATCTAATATTATAAAACTCACTATGTCTGTCTGTCTGTGTTTTTTTTGTCATTCTTTCAATATATACATTTTCCGAGACAGAAGGTCGCTGCTTTTAGAATTTTTTTTATGTGTTTTTACCCGATTAAAAAAGTTACTAAAGCGTAAATAAAGGAGTCAAAATTGAAATAAATTAGAACTTGTCAAGCGTATGTCGACTTAAGCTGCTCTTCTACGCATGAGCAAATATGTATGCATTTGCACATTAATGTTTTTTTTTTAGCTATTTCATATCCAACTGATAATGGTCATGTGGTAAAAATTTTGCCTTCGGTTTCAGTTTCGATTCTAGCTGATGGTACCCAATCATATTTCTTTTTACTTTTGAAATCACGACTATATATTGCGTACTATATAATATGAAACATTCGATAGAGGATTGAATCTATAATAATATATACAAAATCTGGGTGAATAAAATATTATATTTAGGTGTATTTTACGACCAGGCAACGCCGTGCGCCCCTACTAATTATGAAATATTACTTTTTATGAGAAATTTATATTCGAGAAAATATGTAAAACGTATTAAAAATCACTCATTTCATTCAGATGATTTTGTTGTTAACATTGGTTCCTCAGGTATCTTTCTAGTTAGAATTCTTTTTAGAAAGATATCAGGTATTTACGGAAGGGAACACGTAAAAGTTGCCACCATCCTAAGTGCAATCATTCCCTACCGTTAAGAAATTAATCTCCGTATTCAAGTTTAAATAAAATAGGTGAGTATGCACAGCTTATTTCGTCATTAAAATGGAGATAATTTTCAAAGTATTTATGGAATTTAAATTTCTACCTTTGGGAACATGTCTAATAATTTTATTGCTAACCGATTTTCATGGACATATCGCTTCATTGAGTTATTTTTTTAAACAAATAATTATATTAAAAATAGCTTCCAGACAACGCCGGGTATATTAGCAAGATGCTTATATTTTGAATGCATATGATATACAGAAATAAAGAAAATATAAAAGAAAAATATCGCAGTTTTTGTTCTATTAAAATTCTGCTTAGCTTATGGAAAAGGCATTAATATAATTGGTTAAAATTGGCTGTTGAAATTGGTTGAACAGAACACTTGGAATTGGTTGATGGACCTTGTGTCCAGTCAATCAATATATATAATCTCAATAGTCTGTTAACCATCTTTTTTTTTTGGCAAATAAAAAGAGAAAGGTTTGGAACAAAAAAGAACAACAACAAAAAAACACAGAAACATCAAGGAATTCAAGTTGTGCGAACAGAGAAAAGAGCTCCGAAAGGAGATTGAGGTTGTCGATTTTTTTTCTCTGTTAAATATAAAGAGGACGAGAAAATCTAGATCAGTGCAGATAGCTTCATCACGACTGCAATCACAGACTTCAATCGTCTGCTAAAAATTGTATCAATTTTTCCGCTTTGTGAAAAAGGAAATAATCAAGATTCCTCATCATGAAATGGCACACATCGATTTAATATTCCTTGATTTTTTTTTTCACTTTTAATAATCACAGGCGTTTATCATTATGAATGTCATCTTTTTAACAAAAGCGTTTTAGATATTCGTCCGATTAAAACTATCTTATCTACAAAATAATTATACTAATTATACTTTCTTAAAAAAAAGTCAGTTCATTAGCTAAGACAGCATGAAAATAAATATTTGATGCGCAGCCATTTTTTCATAGGTACTGGCTGCCCCGATCTGGCGTCTCCTGGGAGTATTTTGATTGAATTATTGAGTCGACTTTCTTCTTGTAAACTATGCTTGTTATAAAAAAATCTACCTCTAAAAAAATACCGGTCACGCCAAGAAAAAGAACAATAGCGCTTGCTTTACAGTTGCGAAATAAATGATCTTTCTGTGACGTGGTCTGACCGTCCGAAAATATTCACAGTTTGTCTTATCATATGACGGGCACTTGTAACAAAATGGCTCGTATATTACTCAAGTTAACAGGCACGCGATCAACTAAAGATATAAGTAAGCAGAAAGCAGAAAGAAAGACAAATATTATTCCTGTCTTATAACTAAAACCAGTTATCATATGGTGTAGATTACACAACTCCAGGAAATATGTGTTAGTATGAATAACAACTTTGGTTAGTGCAATATAAACGCCTCCTTTCACTATCGAAAGACAATGGATGCCCTATAAGAGTGGTTGTACGAGTAATTGTAAGGCGAAGGTTGCACGATACTTAACCATACTTCTCCTGAATGGTCAATGCTCGGGTCCAGTTGCAAGGAGAAGTCCAGGACGACTGGAAACAACGCCAAGATAATCAGAGAGCACATACGGCAGCAGGAATTCACAAATGGTCACTCATTTTAGTACTGACTAGGCTCAACGTTGCTTAACTTCGGTGATCTCACGGGAACCGGTGTGTGAAGGTGATTATGCCGTATTAAGATGTTAGAGTAGTATATTTACAAGAGTGCATGTGAAGAAGTACATTAATAGTATGTTACAAAAAGTATGCGCTCAAATAGCTGCCGCGGCATTTAGTTATATCTCTGTTCATAATCTCTGGACGAGTCCATCCATACACGAAATAGGTTAGATCAACCATAGCAGTTTGCAAAAATTGGAAACATAAGGTATGTACATTGTTATTCTCCCTCCGACAACAGTCAATTATCCACAACTTTAAATGACAATAAATATCTTTAAGATTCCAGTACTATTGAAGCTTTAAAGTGGAAATCTGATTGGTGCCCCCCCCCCTTCTAGCTCTTTTTGTCCTTCTGGGTTCTTCACGACCATTTTATGTGGCATTAACCGAGTCTGTTGTTACAACGTATATGTGTGGTTATTGTGCTCTATTTCCATTTACAGGTGTCTGGTAAACGTTTGTTGTTTATATGGGTTGGTTTCTGCATTCTATGATTTTCCTATTATTTTTTCTGTTTGAATATTATCGTGCTTTTTATGGTATCGATTTTCGCTTCAATAACCACGTATAATTGTGTTCTTGTTCGCAACGACTATTGATCTCAGTGGAAGTCTAGTTGGTGCCCCTCTCCTGTGTCTTTCCATTCTTCTTTGTCCAACGCCTATTTTTGGGTCGGACTGCGCAGTTTATAACATTTCTTACAGTTTCTGCTCGCTTGAGTTCATGTGGTGTTTCTTCGATCTTTTTCATTTACTCTTGTTTCAGTTTCAATGTAATCATTATTATTATTATTATTATTATTATTATTATTATTATTATTATTATTATTATTATTATTGCCTCGCAAAGAGCTTTCACACAAGTTATAAAGGATCTCTCCTTGAGAACAACCTGCGGTGTTTCCTGGAAGCTGAGTGACAGCGAGTCTCCCCAGATTTCCAGTACTTTTCACCTCTTTCGATAACATTTGCAAATGAATTTGCATTATCGCAACAGCCGCTTACCATTGATTTCTCGCTAGCAGCGGCTATTGGTCTCCACTGGAATTTGAGTGGCAATAAGCCTCCTTAAGGTCCCAGTTCTCTTGGCGCTTGACCACCGGAGATCTCATCAGCGCTCTCTTCTCGATCTTTTCATCCTCCACGACCCTTCTGCGCTATTTAACATCATTCTTTTTTTGAGGGAGGGCAGTAATTAGGTTTATTATTATTATTATTATTATTATTATTATTATTATTATTATTATTATTATTCACTCATTAACAATTTTCACACAGGCTACCATCAAATAATTCTCTTTGAGAACAACTTGTGGCTTTCCTTGGAGTCTGAGTGACAAGTCCTCTCATATTTCCAATACTCCCCACCTTTTCGATATCATTTAAAAATTAATTTGCGTTATCACAACAACCGTTTACCATTGATTTCTCATTGATTTCTCGATTATTGGTTTTAACTGATTTTGAGTGGTAATAAGCCTCCCTAAGGTCTTTTCGCACTCATCTAGTAGAGACCTGATTAGTGCTTTCTCTCCTCGGCCTTTCCATCCTCCTTGACCCTTAGATTATTTGGTGCAGTACCAGTCGTACTGATACGAAATGTTTTGGGGAGGAATAGGAAAAGAAAGGGGGAAGGGAAAGGAATGGAATGGGAGGGTGAAAGAGTTGGAGAGGAATGAGAGGGGGAATAGGCACTTTTCATTTTTGGTGTAGCAGTTCTTTTGGCTGAGCTTTTTTGTTTCACTTCTGTTGCAATTTATAAATGCCCGGTTAGAATTTGTTGCTCATGTGGACTAGTTTCCGCACTCAAGGGTTTTCGTTAAGATTTCAGCTGTTTTCAGCATTAACTTTCATTGAATAATCCCAGTCTTCCCATCGGTTCCAATTTCTTTTATTCTTTTTTCCAATGTTTTGGGGAATGTTATTAATACAGGGAGGAACGATAAAATTGTCGCTCTAGAAAAGACATGATTCCATTTCGGTTTGATGAAAACCTATTTCCCTTTTTTTGCTGCAGACCATCTACTAGTTGGCCAGTTGTGTACAAATACCAAGATCTATATCCTTCTATCATGTCTAAAAGTGACACAATGTTCAACGAGCGAGATCGAAGATACGCCGCTGTACAACTCATACTCTCTACCGATCCAAGTTATGAAACATTATCAACACCCTCAAAATGCATCGCTTGATAGCCACGCATAACAGGGACGTGCCCAGAATGATGAAAACAATGTTTCCAGCCACGGTTATGGTGTTTGGTGTGGTTTCAAGTGAGGGCCACATCATGCCACCTCACATCTTCGAAGTCAGCTTGAAAGTCAAAACCAAAGTGTACTGGATGTGCTGAAGAGTGTGATGATCCCCTAGTGCAATCAAGTGGCTGCTGGCAGACGCTGGCCATGGCAGCAGAACTCGACGCTGACTTACACGTCCAAAGAGACCCAGACTTGGCTTCAGAAGGAGTTCTACGACTTTGCACCCTTCCTTTACTGGCCCTTCTCCTCCCATGACCTAAACCCGCTAGACTACTTCGTTTGGTCATACGGCGAGAACATCACCAACGTGACCTCCCACAGCATCAAAGCCTACCTGATCGTCGCCATCTGCCGAGTATTCGCCGAACTTCCGCCGGTTCTTGTGGAAAAGATATACTCCCAGTTCCGGACCCGTATCGAGGTGGTGATTGAGGCTGACGGCGGCTACATTGAATAGATGTCAGCTTTACTACATAATCAAGGTACATGAATTAATTTTTTCAATAAAAGTTTTAAAGCTGTAGTGTTGTTTTCTTTAAGGGGACAATTTTATTGCTCCAACCTGTACTCCTAAAATTATTCGTATTATATCGATTTTCTTCAGGCTCAATATTCATTGACGTTCAAAGACTAGTCTCGTATATTTTTGTCGTTTTTCTGTCTCTTTAATCTTCACCCTGTGTTGTTGAGACGGCAAATCTAAAGTTTGACAGTTTCTTTTCTTCTTGTTAATTATTATGACATCCAGTCTTTTTTCTTGGACTGGTTTACCTGTTTGTATCTCCATGTCCAAAGAATTTTGTAGTTTCTGTTTTCCTGTACTCTCTGGTTTATGTTTATTATGTACCGTACCTGGTTTATGTGTGACCTATTATTAGCACGTTCGAGGTGTAGCCCTCTTCAGAGATCCCAGTGCACTGCCTTTCCAATGTAGCCATGTCCTTATATTCTTTTTGGGATAGTTTGCTGCATTCACTAATATGGTTTACTGTTTGGCCTCTCTGCCCACAGAATCTACATTTATTGTTTTCTTGTGTTTTATCCATTTTAGCTTTTATGTTGTTGGTTCTAATTACGTTGCTCTGTGCAGCTGTTAGAAGAGATTCTATTTCTCTGCTCCTGCGTCCTTTTCTCAGCCACACTCAGCTATTTTCATGCTTCTCTTACTTTATTGTTGTAATAAATCATCCGTGTAACTCTTTGCCCTCTCACTTTTCTTTTCTTGTCTTTTTGTTTCTAGTTTCATCGTTTCCTTTATTGCCTTTTTATGGTGTCTTTCTGTACTTTTCCAAGTCTTTTTTTGTACCTTCTACACGGTGTTCTACGTTTATAAGTCCCACTCCTCCTTCGCTCCTTTTCACATAGAGTCGATCAATATCGTCTTTTGGGTGTAATGTATTGTGCATTGTCATTAATTTCCTCATTCTCTGATCAAGCTGGCTAAGTTTCTCTTTAGTCCATCCTATGAACGGTCCAGAATACCTTATTAGTAAAACTTCCCAGGTGTTTATTCCTTTAATTAAATTTCTACTGTGTTTCTAACAGTTTCCTCGTTCTTTTCAGGTACTATTTTCCAATCTTAGATTTTATTTTTGTAGATATAATCTTGTCTGCTTCCAGCACCCTAGATCTTTGTAAGTGTCATTTTCACTGAGCGCTCTCATCTTCTCTCAGTTGGGAAATTTCATACCTTTTGATGACTCTAGTTTTCCCCTTTTAATCTCTAGCAATGCACATTTTTTTTTCTATTTCAAATTCCATTCCAATGTCCTGACGGAATATTCTGGTTATGTTTATCAATTTTTCCAGTTCCTTTTTGCTTTTAGGAAATAATTTCAGGTCATCCATATACATGAGGTGGTTTATTATTTGTTCTGCGCCTATGAATTTGTATCCAACATCACGTTTCCTCAGTATGTAGTTTAGTAGCATCATGGCTATAATAAACAGTTGTAGTGGTTGTGAATCTCCTTGGAAGATTCCTCTCTGTATTATACCATTATATCAATCAGCTACTGTCCCCCAGCAGTCAGTTCCAATTCCTACGTTTCCATCGCCTTCCCAATAATATTAATAATCTTGTCAAATGTCTTGTACATTCTTCAGCATTCAATTATTCATGCTTGTGGGATTCTATCGTAGGCTTTTTTTGTAATCAACTCATGGCATGGCTATGTTCTTTTTCCTGATTTTTATCTCAAGATTCTTTAATATATCTTCTCTTCTCTATAAATAAAACTGAAGATGCATGTGTGTGTGTGTGTAAATATTTAACAGGTAAATTCTTAAACTACTGATCACATAACACTGAAATTAGCAGGAAATAGTAATTATACGCCAAGGATGGTTTATAACGACTAAAATCTTTGTTTGGATTGATTAATAACGCATACAGACATATATCGGCAAGTTGAAATGCGAAATGTTTATTTCTACAGGCCGACAAGTTTATTATTTCTTTCTGCGCATGAGCACATAAAATTCATTTTTAAAATCTTTTAATTTTTAGACTTTGTTATCAATGACAACATCAGTAGCGAATGTGACTGGAACGCTAACTCTTTTGATTTCGATTCTAGCTGATTGCGCCAATTTATTTTTTAAAACGTTTGTCATCATGTCTTGGTATTAATAAATGCGAATATCTGCAAGAATTTAAATATATTTAAACGTATTTTACGACAAACGAAAACAAAGTATTTATTTACAGGCTTGGAAAATAAAACATTTCTTTTTAATTTCTTACAGTCTTTTAAGACGATAAATATTTTCTTTTGACAATTATTTCTTTTCCAGAACAAAGATAAAATCCAATGAAAAAAACCATACATTTCTTTAGTAAATATTCCACGACAGGGGACAAATTCTAAGCACAGTTTTGATGCAATTGTTTACATAACTGCAAATGTACTGCCTTCCCCACTTGATCATGTCTATTTTCATATTCTTTTTGGGCTAGTTTGCTGCATTCACTTATTATGTGGTTTATTATTTCGTCTCTTTGTCCGAAGAGTCTGCATTTACTGTTTTCTTGTGCCTTGTCGATCGTTGCTTTGATGTGGTTAGTTCTAATTGCGTTATTTTGTGCAACTGTTATTAGTGACTCAGTTTCCCTGTTAAGGTTTCCCTTTTGTAGCCATTTCTAAGTAATTTCGTTAGTCTCTTCTTTTGTAATCCTTATGAATAATCCATGAAGTTGTTTCTCTTCCCATTTTTCATTTTTTGTCTTATTCCTCATCACTCTTTCTATCTTGTTTGTTTCTTCGTATCTCTGCCTGAAGTAATTATTCTTTCACTATTCTGCATTATATATTTTTCTAATCTTTTTTTTTTGTTATTTACGCAGTCTTCTATATAGACCAACTCCCTTCTTCCGACTTTCCTTTTCACATATAATCAGTCAATATTATCTTTCGAGTGTAGTGCATTGTGCATCGTCATTAGTTTCCTGGTCTTCTGGTCGAGACTCCTTAGTTCTTCTTTGGTCCAGCTTATGAACAGTCCAGAGTATCTTATTAGTGGCACTGTCCACATGTTTATTCCTTTAATTTGGTGTAGAGGAGTGTTTTTTTGTTCTTATATCGTTGCTTTGATGCAACACTTCAAAGTATTGTAGCTATCATGTTCACCTAGTGCCCTCATTTCTGTTTATTATTATTATTATTATTATTATTATTATTATTATTATTATTATTATTATTATTATTATTATTATTAATACGATTGCGTGTGTGTTCTTTTGTGTGTCACGCTTACATCCGGGTAGTTTAATTGTTATGTTCTTGTATTTCTTGTCATAAATAATTTTACCAAG
This sequence comes from Euprymna scolopes, assembly GCF_053919585.1. Lineage (NCBI taxonomy): Eukaryota > Metazoa > Mollusca > Cephalopoda > Sepiida > Sepiolidae > Euprymna > Euprymna scolopes. Next base: position 73,584,310 of record NC_136494.1, read on the forward strand.
AATTCTTCATAAGTTTTGGTTTTGACTATAGCTGATGACACTTAAGTCATCTATTTTTTTTATAAATAATTTTATCACGAATTTTTCATAATTTTTTTTATTTTTTGTTTCGGTTTCGATTATGGCTGAAAGAACTATACACATATATATATATATATATATATATATATATATATGTAATTCTTATAGAACTGTATATATATATATATATATATATATATATATATATATATATATATATAGTTCTTTCAGCCCCCCCCAAATCCGGTATTATTGTACTTTAAGGCCCGTCTCATGTTTGTATATAACGAAATATTTTATTGTAGATTTCAGTGTACTAAAAACGAATCTGCAAACCGTTTCCGTCGCAAAAAGAAAGTTTTCATGATATGAAAAAATTACTTTTTCGAAAAGTGGGTGATCACTTTTCAATGTAAATTTAACAGAATGAGCACCCACTTTCTGGCCACCTGAGAGAGGGGCATTTTTCCGTGTGGGGCCGCCAAAAACAACCCCGCCCCTCCAACCAATTTAAACAGGTAATTTTAAAGGATTTTCCAAAAGTAGAAAGAAAGCCCTCTCCCAAATCGTGGCCACAAAGTGTGTGATCATTTTACATTAAATTATTATGGAAAAGTGATCCTTCACTTTTTTAAACTAATATTTCTTCATTTCTTGGAAACTATTCGTTTGCTTTAATTATAAACGTTATTTTCGTTTTCAGCGACCCCGAAAACCTATTGAAGTGGTAATTTTAAAGGAATTTTCGAGGGTGGAGCAATTCTTCATATTTACCTTCTTTTTTTTTCCAATAACATAAGAAATTAAGAATTAGACACATTTATTTTAGGTAGGCTTCGTCAGGAAAGCTTTTAAAAATAAAAACTTAAGATAAACAAATGGTGCTAGTGCACTTACCGATCCGCGCTATTTTTAAATCGTATTTCCAAGTTTAATTAAAGTTTTATGATGTTTTTTATTCAATTGTAAGGTTAAAGTACAAATACATATATATATATATATATATATATATATATATATATATATATATATATATATATAATTTAAAAAATAGGGATTTTTTTACCCATCTATTAAATAGATAGTTAAATGTTGTAATTCGTCAACGTGTGGTGCACGTGAAAGGCTCATTTCTACCGTAAATGAAATGGCGGACAGTCTCGCAGTTACGAAAAATAATTTTATTTTATTTAATATATTTTTTATAATTTGCGATCTTAATTTATTTTAATAACATGCAAACATTCCTTGACTTTACAGATAAATTTTCTGAAAATTTCAATTAAATTGGTAACGTAGAAATATGCGTTTATTCACTTTGAACGAACCAAGAATTACATTTATATATATATATATATATATATATATATATATATATATATATATATATATATATATATATATATTTAAAGTGATGGTTGATTAGTTCCAACGAGAGAAAAATAATGTATATTTAAAAGAGTGTAGCCATCAACAATTGTGGGTTCTTTTAGCCTTTTATCATATTTTTATTTTAAAATATTTTTATAACGCGTTTCAAGCTTTGGTTCGCTTTCTTCAGATATTTTCGTGAAAAGGTTTTTTTTTTTAAATGGGAGTTTAAAATGTTATTTTTACATCTGCTGAAACTAAATGTATTTTTCAGAGTGATATGGTCTCAGACATTCTGTCTCCAACAGTAAGTGTTGGTAGTGTCCAGTCAAAGTTGAGTCCAAATAGGGGGCTTTTGGTTCTTTTGGTGAAGGTTTTTATGGTCTTTTTATGACTTTCTTTCCCCATGTATAGCACACACTCACACATAATCACACACAATCACACACACATACATATGCATACATGTACATATACACATGCACACACATACGCACGCAGGCATATACACATATACACACGCACATACATAGAAATATATGTAGGAGCATAGATATATACATACCCACCTACACACTCACACAAATCCACCCACTAACATATCACACACATATTGGTTAATTTTTCCCCCAATCAAAACACGCATGCATACATGTACTTAATCATTCAAACATAAGTACACGCACACACACACAAGTAAGATGGAGAATAGGTAGGAGAAGATATATACACACACACACACGCACACACGCACATGTACATGCACACACACATATGTACATGTATACACATACACACTCACATACATCTGCATACTATGCAGGCACACACACATACATGCATGCACATGCATATGTATAGAGACATACGCAGGAACTCACACATACGAATACATCCATATACACACATACACACACGAATACATTTACCCACCCATGTATATATGTACATATACATATATATATATACACACACATACACAGATGCGTATACATTCACCCACCCATACATATATGGACACACGTACCCACAATCACACACACACATACATATTCATACACCTCTATCTTACATATACATTGGTTGAAGTTTTCTTTCTTTCCTAATCCAATCACATATGCATACATGATTCAGTCACTCAAACATAAGTGCACGCACACACAAAAACAAGATGGAGGATAGATAAAAGATGATATATATACACACACGTATACGCAATCACACACATACACGCATACATACACATACACACATATATATATATACACACATGTGTGTACATACACATACACATACATACGTATACTTTCTAATTGTTTGTTTAGTTTAGGGAAATGGTATTATACTGGATATGGATGTGCGCACCCGTGAAAGTGTGCGTGTACTTTATTGTGCTTCTTTTGTTTCGTGTGTGAGTCTGCACATTTATCCAAGTATGCATGTGTGCAAGTGCATTCTGTATTTTGCCTATTTATGTGTATAATTATTGAGAGATGTTTAAGGCGGGTTGAACTTTGCTATGATATGAGTTGCAGGACATGGATATCAAAACAAGAAAAGTTTTTGCAATGTTTGGTATATTCCACATTAGAAGTAGCGTAGCAAGGCTGTATCAAAAGAAGAAAGACGGTGGGAGAGGACTGAAAACTGTAAAAGATTGTGTTAGAACTAAGGAGATGTCGTTGAAGGAGCATGTGGTTAGAAGTGAGGAGTGGATGCTCAAAGTTGTGGCCAATGAAATGGAGGTATGTGAGGCCAAGGCTGAGAATGTGAAACGTATGGATAGAGAAAGGGCAGAGGAACTGGCTAGGAAGAAAATGCTAAAAGTTCTTCCAGAATGTAGCATATGTGGCTGATGAAAGATCATAACAATGGCTTTGGGCTGGGTATCTGGCAAAAAGTACTGAAGCTTTTGTTTGTGCAGCACAAGAGCAGGCATTAGGAACACGACTGTTAAAAAAAGTGGTTCTAGGAGAGGAAGTTGCTGCAGAATGCCAGATTTGTGGTAAGGCCTCAGAGTAAATTGTGCACCTTGCAGCAAGGTTTAACGAATTGGCACAGAAAGAGTACCGCAAAGACACGATCGCATAAGGCTCCAAATATATTGGGAGGGGTGTCAGAAGGTTGGAGTGAAGTGTGCTGGAAAGTGGTTTGCGGAGGCGCCTAATGAAGTGATGATGACAATGTAGAGGTATAGTGGACAATAGTGTCATAACGAATAAGCTATTGGAACATAATGGTCCGGATTTTTTCATCAATAATAAGGTCTAAAAACCTGGCAAATTGTAGACTTTGCAGTACCTTGGGACAGGACCATGAGAGATAATGAGAATAAGAAATGGAGCAATTATGCTTTATTGGCATTGGAAATGAGGCGTATACACAGCGTTAAAACACGTAGTTGGTACGCTAGGAGTAGTATCAAGTCGTCTGCAAGGACAAATGAAAAAAGTTACGAATCCCCAATGGCCTTTATTTAGGCGGCCTTCAGACCTTTGCTATTGTAGGTACCACCAAAATACCTTGGAAAACCCTTGATCTTTGGAGCTACTGGTTTGAGGTCGGGATTGAGGAAAGTCCCCTGGAAATGAATCCTATCTGTTTTCAGGGAGACATTGATAAACGAAATTAGAATTATTATTATTGGCTCACAAGGAGCTTTCATACCGGTTATCAAAGATCTCTCCTTCAAAACAGCCCGCAGTGTTCCCTGGAAGCTGACTGGCAACAAGTCTCCCTAAATTTTCAAAGTATTTGCAAATATATTTGTATCATCGCAACAGCTGCTTGCCATTGATTCCTCGTTGGCAGCGGCAATTGGTCTTCACTTGAATTTGAGTGGCAATACACCTCCCCAAGGTCTCAGTTCTCTTCGCAGCGGAGATTTGGTCAATGCTTTCTCCTCGGTCTTTCTCTCCTCCTTGACTCTACTTGGCAGACTTACTAGGAGTTCTCACATGGATAATCATCAGTGATTACTCATTGATAATAATCAGTGATGTTCACTGAAGTCTGGGTAACAAGTTTCCCCAGATTTCCAGTAGTCCTCGGCAACATTTACAAATGAATTTGCCTGATTGCAACAGCAGATTGTCTTTGATTTCTCGCTGGCAATGGCCATCAGTCTTCACTGGAACTTAAGTGGCAATTATTATTATTATTATTATTATTATTATTATTATTATTATTATTATTATTATTATTATTATTATTATTATATTTTATTATTATTATTATTATTATTTTATTATTATTATTATTATTTTATTATTATTATTACAAAATGAAAATGTATTTAGTGACACGTTAAATAATAAAAGGAAACAAATAAAACATTCTGTCGAAAATTTCCAGACAAAAGAAAAAAAAAACAAAAAGTAAGAAAACATTGCAATTATCGCATACTTTTGTATTTATTTGTTTTTTTTATTGGCGGGAAATATACAAATGTGATATTACAAGAAAATTGCTATTGTCTGCGTTCTGCTGAGTAAATCAAATTCTTTCTTGTTCTCCTTTGTTACCGAAGACTAAAATTACACGTAAAAATGTGGTCATTTTCTCTTGAGAAGAAACGCAAAGAAAACCAAGAAGAAAAAAAAATGACATTTTTTGAATTAATAATCTTGACTCGCCATATGACAGGCATATAATCAGTTTTTAGAAACTAATCTTCCACTTAGTGTTTTTCGTGTATTTATGTCGTCAAGTAAATATACCCGGCTAAGTTAAGGCAATACGTGCAGTTGAGATCGGCCATAAATATTTGATGACAGTAAAAACAAAAATATTTAGACATTGTTGTTGTCAAAATTTATACGTTTTGTTTCAGAACTAACACACCATTTTCTCTAGATGATATAACTCTTTACGTGGTCCTGTCTTTTGCAACGAGATTATTCTGAAGTGATCAATGAAGTAGGATAACAAATAAAAATTATAGCCGACGTGGATTGTTCCAAAACTAAAGCCTCCGATTTTATAACCTAAAGTTGAAGAGCTAAGTAGATGAGAGTGGTACTATTAAAACGTGCGACCTTTTATGTTTAAGAATTCACTTTTCTACATAGTCATTATCATTATCAATGCACTTTCGCAAGCGATGAACGGTGGTTGTGCATGGGTATCAAGACTGCGCTTTGTCATACGAGAGTCGTTCTAAAGTGAAACCTCGTATTCTCTAACTCCAAAAGTTGGAAACCCATGCAGATGGGCGTGGTACCTTTAAAACGTACAACTCTTTGTGATGCAGAATTTACTCTTCTTTATAGTCACCACAATTCTCAATGGGCTTTTGACAAAAATTCTATGACGCACCTCTGCTTCTGACACACATTCATGGCAGGGCTTGCTTTTTTAGAATTTCAAGCAGTCAATAATCCTCAACAGAGTGATAAAGCTTTCAGGTCATGAATGCATAAGTTTATTCATGATAACAATTTAATTGGCGATCCCCTCTGATTCATTCAGGCGGAATAAAAATAGGAGGCATTAGTTTTAGAACGCCCTTCGTAAATCGTAGCGCGATGTAAATCAGGGTACGAGTAGACGTCAGAATCAGAGCGAGGATACAATCAAATTGGACGGAGTTTGAGTTGGAGAGCTAACTGTATTTGTAACGTAGGAGTGTATAATAAGCAAGTCAACATTATCTCCTATATAATAAAATGACTGCAAAAATTCCTATCTGGACAAAAGTATCGTAGGTTTCTAATAACAGATGTCACATCCAAATTCAATACATCTTGACTAATAAGCACTATCTTATGTAGCTTTCGGCCACCATTTTAGACACATTCAGTCATGATAATAAAATACTACATTGCATCCTAAGAAAAACACCATCACAATCCCAACATCTTTAGAGGAAGAGGTATCTATTTTCCCCTCTAAATAGTCCTACAATCGCAAGCAGTCGACACCGGGAGGAAGTCTACATGTTCCATAGATCCTATGCTTACATCGCCAGTAATTGGATCATACATACACAGAGATATTATTATCTTTCCCGTAGTAGAATAAAAAAAATAATAAAATCTCTCTCAGTAAAGTCCGCTTCCGATTATTGGTTGCCCGCTTATTCCGGAATTACACCTAAACGAACACTTCAGACCGTTACACTATGTCATCTCAAGGAAATTTCGCACGGCCTCAATTCCAAGTATTAGACACTTACTTTTCACTAATTCGATCACTTTTCACTAATGCGATCGAAACGCCCACCCGTCTAAAGTAACTATTTACTGTTTCAAACATATATTTACTACTACATACAATAGTATCTTCTAGTTCTTTATTTCATTCATTCATTCATTCATTCATTCTTTCTTTCTTTCTTTCTCCGTCTTTCTTTATTTCTTCTTTACTTGTGGCCGTTGCCATCAAGATGTAAAAATCATACGGGGATAGTGTTTTGAAACTAATTTCAGTTATTAGACAATTAATTCTTAACATATAACAGTAGCGACCGAAACGTCCACCCCTTTAAAGAAACTATCGATTGTTTAAAACATACATTTACTACTGGATACTATACATATCTTCTAGCTCCTTTCTTTCTTTTTCTTTCTTTATTTTCTTTCTTGATCTGCGGTTGTCGCTGTCAAGATGTAAACAACATGCGGGATACTTACATCTAACAAATGTATAACTAATGATGTAAAGTTTACATTTAACTGGAATATACTTTTGAAAGATTATTGTGGCTAATGACTGTTTAAAACATGCATTTGTGTATCTTCTAGATTCTTTTTCTTTCATTTCCTCTCTTTCTTTGTGGTCGTCGTCACCGTCAAGATGTAAACAACATACGGGGATAGTGTTTTGCCACTATTGCATTCTTACACGTAACAAATTAATAAAAGATGCTGTAAAGCTTAAATCCAACTGGAATATACTTTTTAAAGATTATTGCGGTAAAATAATTTAATGGTGGATTTTGATAATACGTTCTAACATATAAAATAACACTTCAATATAGGAGACAATAGTGTTAAAAACCAACAAATAATAATCGCTTAAAACCAGAAAATTAAATGCTAATAACCTTAATATTCTCCTAATGTTTTACACATTTTGGCAACTTATATTTACAATTAAGCATGTTAACACGTGCATAAGAAAAAAAACAAACGTTTTTTTACACACGATAATCGCACAAACATACATAATTATATCAATTTTGTTGCATGATGCAATCCTGTTAAACAACCTAACAATTAAATACTGGAACCCTTTAAAATTTACTACGGTGTGCTCAAACAAAAGTTTGAGAATTACTGGCATTTTATTATTATTGCTAATTCTTTCCTTGCGCAGACGGAACACTCTCAAATTGTAAGCACATCATTGGTTTAAGAATATAAACATGTACAAAATTCTGACACGCCACTATCCCCCCCAAACGGTCCAAAAATATAAAAAGTTATTTTACGAGTACTAATATTTCATTTTTTTTGTTGGTATTTTTGAACGAGTATTGATCTCTAATGATGCTATATTTATTTAGTTTTTTTTTTGCATGTTCTATTTCTGGTCATGATTTGATTAAATTTCATATTTTTTACTGATGAGGTAGGCTTCAAAGCTATGACTTATCATGTCGACACTTTGCTTTTAGAACTGATTAAACGCTTACAAATAAGTTAAAACACCAAATGTAGGTTTCCAATTAAATTTTACTGGCTACAAAAACACTTATTTGCTATATATATATATATATATATATATATATATATATATATATATATATATATATATATATATATATATATATATATATATACGTCTTTCACTTTCTCTGGAGTATTTTATTTAATTTTTATTTCCTGACTGATTAACAATGTAAAAGCAGAGAATAATCACAGCACATAATTAAATCCCCATGTTAAAATGAGTTTATAAATACTAATGCTGTTACTTCGGAACGGTACATTCATTTTAGCCACGGGCGCCAATGCCCGCTATTTTACTGGGCCGGCATTAGCCCCCACTAACAACCATAGTTTAATTGTTTTTTTTTTACGGGTAAAGTGGGGGAGGGCATACTTTCACCGAGCAACGCCGATACACGGGTCCTGCTAACGTAATAATAAAACGTGAGCAAAACAAACCCATTCATGTTGTCGCCATTCATATCACTATATCTCCCAATCTGTTAACACGCGCACACATACATACACATATATGCCAATATTTTTCATTTCCAATACTGGTTCCGGGTTTATAAACAATTGTATTCCTTGGAATCTGAGTAACAACAAGACTTCCAGGATTCGTAGCACTATCTCGCGCTTTCGATAATCGTTGCAAATACGTTTGCGTAATCGCAACAGTTTTTATCATTGAATTTTGGATGGAAATAACTGTAGGTTTTCTTTGGAATTTGAATATAGTAATACACTACATCCTCAGGATTTCACTAGAGTTCATCAGTTAGTGCTATTCCACTCTCATTGACTTTTCATAACAATTTTTTTTATGTTACCAACCATGGTTGGTATTAAAGGCTTCCTTCAGTCTTGACAGACTATGGATATCCACTGTAAGGGTGCCTGCGCGTGAAATTTTTGTGGCAAGAGTTGCGCAATATCGAACTACATCTCTCCTGAGTCGACATTGTTGACTACTAGTGGCCAGTGGAGGTTCAGAACGACTAGAAACAATGCTGAGATAAGCGGAAAGCACATGCAGCGCCTAGAATTCCCATATGGTCATCGATCTTGTACTAGCCAGGCTCAACGTTGCTTAACTTCGGTGATCTAACGAGATCGGTGTGTTAACGTGATTATGCCGTATGGTTGCTATTACCATTCTTACAAGAGAAGAATTATTATTATTTACTCACCAGAAGTTTTCACATGTTGCTATTGGTGATTCCTCACTGACAAGAATCGGTAGTGTTTCATGGAGTCTCTGTGACGACTGGTCTTACTAGATTTCCGAGTACCTCCTCACCTCTTTCGATAACCATTGCAAATGAGCTTTATCACAACAGCAGCATACCATTGACTTGTCGCTAGCAACGACGTTTGTTCTTTGGATTTGGGTGGTTATGAGTCGACTCAAGGTTCCAGTATTCTCACATCCTTCTAATGGAGATCTGATGGGTTCTTTCCCCTCTTTTAATCCCTCTTGACCTTTAACGACTAATTTGTGTGATATCATCAAAGAATGGTGTCATCACATTGTTTATTTTTTTGTGGGAGGAAGTTTATAAAATTCATTGCAGATTTAAGTGTCCGTGCGTTTAGTTTTAGTGCTAGCTTAAAATCAATAAATATTTAATGTTTTATAATTCGTTACTGGAGCAGTTTATGTTATTGTATTATTTATATTGCGACGTCCATGTGACTTGTTAACGTTCACGCTTCGTATGACTTGGTTTTCTGCATTCGAAGACTTTACTTAAGATTTAAGCCGTTTTCATTATCATCATCCGTTGTATAATCTCAGTATTTTTTTTGAATACTATTTCTCCCAGTCGTTTTTTCCTGCTCTTTTTTTCAATACGTTTTCCCTTTTAAACTCTCTATCAAGTTTCGTGTATTATATTTTAAACTAGCCTGGGTGGCCGGCGTTGCCCGAGTGTTTTGAGGTGTGAGTTGAGCAAAAAAAAAAAAAAGAAAAAAGTGGTAGTAGGCAAGCAGGCTCGAACCCGTAACGCAAAGGCGGAAAAGAAAGTGAAAGAAAATTTGACGTCTTATCCCTACTCCATGACGCGACCGGAAGTTCGGTACGTTGAAATTAGTAAAGTCATTCCAACCGATATGATGACCTGGAAAAATGGCGACGCAAAAAAAGCGACCCTCCTTGTAGAAATCTGCCCAGTTGAAGGCGAAGGAATTAATGTTTTTAGCCAATTTTTCGATATTTGTCGTCCGAAGAATCGAGCTTCAAAACGATACCAATCTCGTGAAAATCCATAGCCTCTGTCGAAAGTTTTAGGCATACATACATACATAAATACATACATACATACATTTAAACAGACAGGTGAGATTTATATTATAGACTAGCAGGGCTACCCGGCGTTGCTCGGGACCGTATAAACAATGAAAAAACAAAAGCAGATATTGAACATATGTTTGATTCTTAGGGGAGAGGAATCTTTCATCTCTATGTATTATTTGTTTTATCTACCCTAGGACTGATATTGTTCATGTTTTATCCCTAGCATAGGTAATTTACAGCATGTATATGAAATTGTTTTACCTTAGGGAGAAGAGAACAGGTAATATACAACATAATGTGTCTATATTACATCCCTGGCAACGCCTAGAAACCAGCTAGAACATGTATTTCAGTCAATCTTTATTATATCCTGGGCTATGCCGGGAAACCAGATAATCTCTTTTTAGTGACTTGACCACCAAAATACCTCCCTAAGTGTGTCCTTTCTTTTGAACTTATTAGATATAGGTATCTAGAAATGTGTGTGAAATTTGTTGAATGCATTGTTCACTATGATTTTCTTATTGTTCTACACAATATCAACTGTAGCGAAATAACACAGTAAACTTAGTGTAGTGTTAGAATAAAGAGCAAAGGAAAAAATTAGAATCATATTTTGTAATTGCAAATCTAAATTTGCTAGCATGTACCAGTATTTGCCAGGTTGTGGAAATTTGGAACTTATAACATATGTAGTGGCCTTTTCCTAGATACCTATTGCTAAAAATTATACTTTCATTTTGTTAGAAAAATCTCTCTTCAGATGCCCTGCATCATTCAAAATAAAAACAAATATTTTTATAATTGTTTCAGTATATTGCTACACAATGTGAAAGTTTTTAACGTTTGTAAAAAAAATCATGAATGTGCTTATATTGCAAAAAAGAAAATATCAGTGCACAGTATTGAAAGTGTTTGAGATTCAAAAGTCTGTAACATTTCTACTAACTTCATAAGATGTCATGTGAGAAACTGAATTGAATATCAAGACATTATCTGAAGCGTTTTTATTTTGGTGTAACATATGTGTTTACAGTGAACCTTAACTTTTAATAAACAGATTGGTATGCAATGACATAGGCTAAGAATCTTTAAAATATATATAAATTGGAAAAATGTGTGAACAAATGAAAAAAAAATGATCCGCTCCACTTGATGACATCAAGCACAGTAATATTTTAGTGAAGAAAATATGAAATTGATGTTCAGTGATTAGTTTGGATGAATGAGAAAATGTAATTGTTTGATGCATAAAAATAACTCAGTTGCTGTATTTGATATTAAGCAGCAAAATATAGTGATTTGAATATTTGGGAAAACATCAAACCAGATTATGTAAAAAGAAAAAAAAAAGATGAAATTAGAAAATATATATTTTATGTTTATGAGTTCTGCCAATCAAAATTTTGTGGCAGAAATTGGGTGATTACCATGCAATTTTATTTTGGTAAAATTCTTAAATTATTAGAATGTTTATTATAATTTCTAATTAGTGACTTGTTATAATCAAAATCCGCCCTAAAGAGTGTCCTTTCTTTTATTAGGTATCAGAGTAGGTATCAAGATTTCTACTTCTATACAAATGTGATATTTCAGATCTGTACATAAAAAATTTGTTGAATATATAGGTTGAGAATTGTTCTGTGTCGCTCTCTCTCACACACACACGCATTCTCACTTTTATAGATATAATAGATAGATTACTCTAGATATATTTCCATATGTCTGAATACCCTATATACAAATTTTCAAATCTGTAGATAAAAAAATTTGTTGAGTATATAGGTTGAAAATTGTTCTCTCTCTCTCTCTCACACACACATTCTCAATTTTAGAGATATAATAGATAGATTATGCTAGATATATTTCCATATGTCTGAATACCCTATATACAAATTTTCTAATCTGTAGATCAAATATTTGTTGAATATATAGGTTGAAAATTGTTCTTACTCTCTCTCTCTCTCTCTCTCTGGCTACCTCACACACACATTCTAACTTTTATAGATATAATAGATAGATTATGCTAGATATATTTCCATATGTGTGAATACCCTATATACAAATTTTCTAATTTGTAGATAAAAAATTTGTAGAGTGCATAGGTTGAGAATTGTTCTCTCTATCTCTCACACACACACATTCTAACTTTTAAAGATATAATAGATTATGCTAGATATATTTCGATATTTCTGAATACCCTATATATAAAAATTTGTTGAATGTATAGGTTGAGAACTGTTCTCTCTCTCTCTCTCTCTCTCTCTCGCTCACACACACACACATTCTCACTTTTATAGATATAATAGAAAGATTATCCTAGATATATTTCTATTTGTATGAATACTCTATATACAAATTTTAAAATCTGTAGATAAAGAATTTGTTGAGTATATGGGTTGAGAATTGTTCTCTCTCTCTCTCTCTCTCTCTCTCTCTCACACACACACACATTCTCACTTTTATAGATATAATAGATTATGCTAGATATATTTCCATATGTCTGAATACCCTATATACAAATTTTCAAATCTGTAGATAAAAAATTTGTTGAGTATATAGGTTGAGAATTGTTCTCTCTCTCTCTATCACACACATTCTCACTTTTATAGATATAATAGACAGATTATGCCAGATATATTGAAATATGTCTGAATGCCCAATATACAAATTTTGAAATCTGTAGATAAAAAATTTGTTGTATACATAGGTTGACAATTGTCCTCTCTCTCACACACACACACATTCTCACTTTTATACATATAATAGATAGATTATGCTAGATATATTTCTATATGTCTGAACACCCTATATACAAATGTTCAAATCTGTGGATAAAAAATTTGTTGAATGTATAGGTTGAGAATTTTTATCTCTCTCTTTTTCTCTCTCTCTCTCTCTCTCGCTATCTCACACACACGCATTCTCACTTTTATAGATAAAATAGATAGATTATGCTAGATATATTTCCATATGTCTGAATACCCTATATACAAAGTTTCAAATCTGTAGATAAAAAATTTGTTGAATATATAGGTTTAGAATTGTTCTCTCTCTCTCTCACACACACATTCTAACTTTTGTAGTTATAATAGATAGATTATGCTAGATATATTTCCATATGTCTGAATACCCTATATACAAATTTTCTAAACTGTAGGTAAAAAATTTGTTGAGTATGTAGGTTAAGAATTGTTCTCTCTCTCTCTCACACACACACACACACAAGTTCTCACTTTTATAGATATAATAGATAGATTATGCTAGATATATTTCTATATGTCTGCCTACCCTATATACAAATTTCCAAATCTGTGCCCAAAAATGTGTGGAATATATAGGTTGAGAATTGTTCTCTCTCTCTCTCTCTCACACACATATTCTCACTTTTATAGGTTATATAGGTTGAGAATTTTTTGCTCTTTCCATCACTCACATTCACACTTTTATAGATATAATACATAGATTATGCCAGATATATTTACATATGTCTGAATACCCAATATACACATTTTCAAATCTGTAGATAAAAAATTAGTTGAATATATAGGTTGAGAATTGTTCTCTCTCTCTCTCTCACACACACATTCTCACTTTTATAGATATAATAGATAGATTATGCTAGATATATTTCCTTATGTCTGAATACCCTATATACAAATTATCAAATCTGTAGATACAAAATTTGTTGAGTATATAGGTTGAGAATTGTTCTCTCTCTCTCTCTCTCTCTCACTCACTCACTCACTCACTCACACACACACACACACATTCTACCTTTTATAGATATAATAGATTATGCTAGATATATTTCCATATGTCTGAATACCCTGTATACAAATTTTCAGATCTGTACATAAAAATTAGTTGAATATATAGGTTGAGAATTGTTCTCTCTCTCTCTCTTCTCTCTCTCTCTTTCACACACATTCTCACTTTTATAGATATAATAGATAGATTATGCTAGATATATTTCCATATGTCTGAATACCCTATATACAAATTTTCTAATCGGTAGATAAAAAATTTGTTGAATATATAGGGTGAGAATTGTACTTACTCTCTCTCTCTCTCTCTCTCTCTCTCACGCACACATTCTCACTTTTATGGATATAATAGATAGATTATGCTGGATATATTTCCATATGTCTGAATACCCTATATACAAATGGTCAAATCTGTAGATAACAAATTTATTGAATAGATAGGTTGAGAATTGTTCTCTCTCTCTTTCTCGCAACCTTACACACACAACCACACGCAAACATTCTGACTTTTATAGATATAATAGATCGATTATGCTAGATATATTTCCATATGTCTTAATACCCAATATACAAATTTTCAAATCTGTAGGTAAAAAATTTGTTGAATATATAGGTTGAGAATTGTTCTCTCTCTCTCACACACTCACATTCTCACTTTTATAGATATAATGTATAGATTATGCTAGATATATTTCTATATGTCTGAATACCCTATATACAAAGTTTAAAATCCGTAGATAAAAATACGTTGAGTATATAGGTTGAGAATTGTTCTCTCTCTCTCTTACGCACACACACACACACACACACACACATTTTCACTTTTATAGATATAATAGATAGATTATGCTATATATATTTCCATATGTCTGAATACCCTATATACAAATTTTCAAATCTGTAGATAAAAAATGTATTGAATATATAGGTTGAGAATTGTTGTCTCTCTCTCTCTCTCTCTCTCTCTCTCTCTCTCTCTCTCTGGCTACCTCACACACACACATTTTCACTTTTATAGATATAATAGATAGATTATGCTAGATATATTTCCATATGTCTGAATACCCTATATACAAACTTTCAAATCTGTAGATAAAAAATTTGTTGAGTATATAGGTTGAGAATTGTTCTCTCTCTCTCACACGAAACTGTGCGCTCGGCTTCTTCCCCCCCTTCCCACCCCAAATGCTTGGGAAACTGTGCACTGTTTTTGTTGGTTTTCAAGCTGCCTCTTCCCCCCCCCACACACACACACAGTTTAACAGTAGTAGGAGGTCAAGAGAAAGAGGGTGAGAGAGAGAGAAGAGTAAGTTGGTGAGAGAGAGAGAAAAGAGAAAGAGGGTGTTGGTTTTATATTTTTATTATCGTCTAATATTTTGAAAGCTGAATTTCTAATAAAATGTGCATCTATAGGAGATAATGCCTGGGAATGTGTTCCCCCCCCCCCACAGTTTAACAGTGGTGTGACGTCAAGAGAAAGAGGGTGAGAGAGAGGGAAGAGTAAGTGGGTGAGAGAGAGAAAGAGAGAGAAAAAAAAGAAAGACGGTGTTGGTTTTGTGAAAAAAGTTGTTATTTACAATTGGTCGCATTCTTGGCCTTTTGGTCAAGATCAAAGTGTAGTATCTGTTCTTCAGATGCTGCACTTCTATTTCTTGTTCTCTTTCGGTGGAGGAGAAATCCTCCACGACTGAGACAATTTTTATTTTTGTACCTTTTCTCCACGTTAAAAAACGACCCTGGTGTCTAACTCTGTCCCGTGGGGAGGCATAGTAAATAGGTACAATTGTTCGCCATTAGTGGATGTTGACGTCACGTCACGTGACATGACTAAGCGCTTTTTTTTTTTAGTATGAATAACATTTTTTGTTTTAATTATAAAGTCTACACTTAATTTTATAGAAAATGATGTATATATAATAGAAAAAAAAAATTACTGGTTTTGTTGGATTCAAGTGGATCCCCCCCCCTCCAGTTTAAGAGATAGCAGGTCACGTGGTAATATACAAAATGGCTAGCGTAAATATAAAGATCGGTTTTTTTATCGACGAATATTTTGAAAGCTGAATTTTTTTTTATTCCTGTACATTTTTTCCTGATATTTTTCGTTAAAACTCTTGTATAAATACTATTTTTAACCAGTTAAATACGTTGGAGACATTGTCATGGAGTTTAATAATCTCTAGAACAAAGCAGAAGAGAAATTACAAAAGTATCGGTAAAACAAAGTGTTTGTTTACATTTGTTCGCCATTACTGGATGTTGACGTCACGTCACGTGACATGACTAAGCGTTTTTGGATTATGTAATATTAACATTAAAATGACAGGTTTTTTGGGGGGCCCCCCTAGGAGAGAAATGATCAGTTCACCCCCTTTTAATGGTCCGTTTGGTGTGGAATTTCGATATTTGTCATGCGGGTGATCAAGGTTCAATATGATACATAATTTGTCAACTTTGGTTGTGTCTGTCAAAAGTTTGAGCTGACGTCACGTCACGTGACACGTATTGAATAACGTTAAAATGACAGGTTTTTTGGGGGGCCCCCCTAGGAGAAAAACGATCAGTTGACCCCTTTCTACTGGTCCGTTTGACGTGAAATTTCGATATTTGTCATCCGGGTGATCAAGGTGCAATATGATACCCAATTTGTCAACTCTGGTTCCGTCTTTCAAAAGTTTTAGCGTTACAAACAAACATACATACATACATACATACATACATACATACACACCGATTTTTGCCTTTTATATATATAGACTAGCAGGGCTACCCGGCGTTGCTCGGGACCGTATAAACAATGAAAAAACAAAAGCAGATATTGAACATATGTTTGATTCTTAGGGGAGAGGAATCTTTCATCTCTATGTATTATTTGTTTTATCTACCCTAGGACTGATATTGTTCATGTTTTATCCCTAGCATAGGTAATTTACAGCATGTATATGAAATTGTTTTACCTTAGGGAGAAGAGAACAGGTAATATACAACATAATGTGTCTATATTACATCCCTGGCAACGCCTAGAAACCAGCTAGAACATGTATTTCAGTCAATCTTTATTATATCCTGGGCTATGCCGGGAAACCAGATAATCTCTTTTTAGTGACTTGACCACCAAAATACCTCCCTAAGTGTGTCCTTTCTTTTGAACTTATTAGATATAGGTATCTAGAAATGTGTGTGAAATTTGTTGAATGCATTGTTCACTATGATTTTCTTATTGTTCTACACAATATCAACTGTAGCGAAATAACACAGTAAACTTAGTGTAGTGTTAGAATAAAGAGCAAAGGAAAAAATTAGAATCATATTTTGTAATTGCAAATCTAAATTTGCTAGCATGTACCAGTATTTGCCAGGTTGTGGAAATTTGGAACTTATAACATATGTAGTGGCCTTTTCCTAGATACCTATTGCTAAAAATTATACTTTCATTTTGTTAGAAAAATCTCTCTTCAGATGCCCTGCATCATTCAAAATAAAAACAAATATTTTTATAATTGTTTCAGTATATTGCTACACAATGTGAAAGTTTTTAACGTTTGTAAAAAAAATCATGAATGTGCTTATATTGCAAAAAAGAAAATATCAGTGCACAGTATTGAAAGTGTTTGAGATTCAAAAGTCTGTAACATTTCTACTAACTTCATAAGATGTCATGTGAGAAACTGAATTGAATATCAAGACATTATCTGAAGCGTTTTTATTTTGGTGTAACATATGTGTTTACAGTGAACCTTAACTTTTAATAAACAGATTGGTATGCAATGACATAGGCTAAGAATCTTTAAAATATATATAAATTGGAAAAATGTGTGAACAAATGAAAAAAAAAATGATCCGCTCCACTTGATGACATCAAGCACAGTAATATTTTAGTGAAGAAAATATGAAATTGATGTTCAGTGATTAGTTTGGATGAATGAGAAAATGTAATTGTTTGATGCATAAAAATAACTCAGTTGCTGTATTTGATATTAAGCAGCAAAATATAGTGATTTGAATATTTGGGAAAACATCAAACCAGATTATGTAAAAAGAAAAAAAAAAGATGAAATTAGAAAATATATATTTTATGTTTATGAGTTCTGCCAATCAAAATTTTGTGGCAGAAATTGGGTGATTACCATGCAATTTTATTTTGGTAAAATTCTTAAATTATTAGAATGTTTATTATAATTTCTAATTAGTGACTTGTTATAATCAAAATCCGCCCTAAAGAGTGTCCTTTCTTTTATTAGGTATCAGAGTAGGTATCAAGATTTCTACTTCTATACAAATGTGATATTTCAGATCTGTACATAAAAAATTTGTTGAATATATAGGTTGAGAATTGTTCTGTGTCGCTCTCTCTCACACACACACGCATTCTCACTTTTATAGATATAATAGATAGATTACTCTAGATATATTTCCATATGTCTGAATACCCTATATACAAATTTTCAAATCTGTAGATAAAAAAATTTGTTGAGTATATAGGTTGAAAATTGTTCTCTCTCTCTCTCTCACACACACATTCTCAATTTTAGAGATATAATAGATAGATTATGCTAGATATATTTCCATATGTCTGAATACCCTATATACAAATTTTCTAATCTGTAGATCAAATATTTGTTGAATATATAGGTTGAAAATTGTTCTTACTCTCTCTCTCTCTCTCTCTCTGGCTACCTCACACACACATTCTAACTTTTATAGATATAATAGATAGATTATGCTAGATATATTTCCATATGTGTGAATACCCTATATACAAATTTTCTAATTTGTAGATAAAAAATTTGTAGAGTGCATAGGTTGAGAATTGTTCTCTCTATCTCTCACACACACATTCTAACTTTTAAAGATATAATAGATTATGCTAGATATATTTCGATATTTCTGAATACCCTATATATAAAAATTTGTTGAATGTATAGGTTGAGAACTGTTCTCTCTCTCTCTCTCTCTCTCTCTCTCTCTCGCTCACACACACACACATTCTCACTTTTATAGATATAATAGAAAGATTATCCTAGATATATTTCTATTTGTATGAATACTCTATATACAAATTTTAAAATCTGTAGATAAAGAATTTGTTGAGTATATGGGTTGAGAATTGTTCTCTCTCTCTCTCTCTCTCACACACACACACACACACATTCTCACTTTTATAGATATAATAGATTATGCTAGATATATTTCCATATGTCTGAATACCCTATATACAAATTTTCAAATCTGTAGATAAAAAATTTGTTGAGTATATAGGTTGAGAATTGTTCTCTCTCTCTCTATCACACACATTCTCACTTTTATAGATATAATAGACAGATTATGCCAGATATATTGAAATATGTCTGAATGCCCAATATACAAATTTTGAAATCTGTAGATAAAAAATTTGTTGTATACATAGGTTGACAATTGTCCTCTCTCTCACACACACACACATTCTCACTTTTATACATATAATAGATAGATTATGCTAGATATATTTCTATATGTCTGAACACCCTATATACAAATGTTCAAATCTGTGGATAAAAAATTTGTTGAATATATAGGGTGAGAATTTTCCTTCCTCTCTTTCTCTCTCTCTCTTTCTCACACACACACAAGCTGAAAATTGTTCTCTCTCTCTCTCTGACTCTCTCTCTCTCTCTCTCTCACACACACACACATGGTCATTTTATAGATATAATAGATAGGTTATGCTAGATATATTTCTATATGTCTGAATACCCTATATACAAATTTTTAAATCTGTAGATAAAAAATTTGTTGAGTATATAGGTTGAGAATTGTTCTTTCTCTCTCTCTCACACACACATTCTCACTTTTATAGATATAATAGATTATGCTAGATATATTTCCAAATGTCTGAATACCCTATATACAAATTTTCAAATCTGTAAAGATAGAATTTGTTGAATATATAGGTTGAGAATTGTTCTCTCTCTCTCTCTTTCACACACATTCTCACTTTTATAGATATAATAGATAGATTATGCTAGATATATTTCCTTATGTCTGAATACCCTATATACAAATTATCAAATCTGTAGATACAAAATTTGTTGAGTATATAGGTTGAGAATTGTTCTCTCTCTCTCTCTCTCTCACTCACTCACTCACTCACTCACTCACTCACACACACACACACATTCTACCTTTTATAGATATAATAGATTATGCTAGATATATTTCCATATGTCTGAATACCCTGTATACAAATTTTCAGATCTGTACATAAAAATTAGTTGAATATATAGGTTGAGAATTGTTCTCTCTCTCTCTCTCTTCTCTCTCTCTCTTTCACACACATTCTCACTTTTCTAGATATAATAGATAGATTATGCTAGATATATTTCCATATGTCTGAATACCCTATATACAAATTTTCTAATCGGTAGATAAAAAATTTGTTGAATATATAGGGTGAGAATTGTACTTACTCTCTCTCTCTCTCTCTCTCTCACGCACACATTCTCACTTTTATGGATATAATAGATAGATTATGCTGGATATATTTCCATATGTCTGAATACCCTATATACAAATGGTCAAATCTGTAGATAACAAATTTATTGAATAGATAGGTTGAGAATTGTTCTCTCTCTCTCTCTCGCAACCTTACACACACAACCACACGCAAACATTCTGACTTTTATAGATATAATAGATCGATTATGCTAGATATATTTCCATATGTCTGAATACCCAATATACAAATTTTCAAATCTGTAGGTAAAAAATCTGTTGAATATATAGGTTGAGAATTGTTCTCTCTCTCTCACACACTCACATTCTCACTTTTATAGATATAATGTATAGATTATGCTAGATATATTTCTATATGTCTGAATACCCTATATACAAAGTTTAAAATCCGTAGATAAAAATACGTTGAGTATATAGGTTGAGAATTGTTCTCTCTCTCTCTTACGCACACACACACACACACACACACATTTTCACTTTTATAGATATAATAGATAGATTATGCTAGATATATTTCCATATGTCTGAATACCCTATATACAAATTTTCAAATCTGTAGATAAAAAATGTATTGAATATATAGGTTGAGAATTGTTGTCTCTCTCTCTCTCTCTCTCTCTCTCTCTCTCTCTCTCTGGCTACCTCACACACACACACATTTTCACTTTTATAGATATAATAGATAGATTATGCTAGATATATTTCCATATGTCTGAATACCCTATATACAAACTTTCAAATCTGTAGATAAAAAATTTGTTGAGTATATAGGTTGAGAATTGTTCTCTCTCTCTCACACGAAACTGTGCGCTCGGCTTCTTCCCCCCCTTCCCACCCCAAATGCTTGGGAAACTGTGCACTGTTTTTGTTGGTTTTCAAGCTGCCTCTTCCCCCCCCCCACACACACACAGTTTAACAGTAGTAGGAGGTCAAGAGAAAGAGGGTGAGAGAGAGAGAAGAGTAAGTTGGTGAGAGAGAGAGAAAAGAGAAAGAGGGTGTTGGTTTTATATTTTTATTATCGTCTAATATTTTGAAAGCTGAATTTCTAATAAAATGTGCATCTATAGGAGATAATGCCTGGGAATGTGTTCCCCCCCCCACAGTTTAACAGTGGTGTGACGTCAAGAGAAAGAGGGTGAGAGAGAGGGAAGAGTAAGTGGGTGAGAGAGAGAAAGAGAGAGAAAAAAAAAGAAAGACGGTGTTGGTTTTGTGAAAAAAGTTGTTATTTACAATTGTTCGCATTCTTGGCCTTTTGGTCAAGATCAAAGTGTAGTATCTGTTCTTCAGATGCTGCACTTCTATTTCTTGTTCTCTTTCGGTGGAGGAGAAATCCTCCACGACTGAGACAATTTTTATTTTTGTACCTTTTCTCCACGTTAAAAAACGACCCTGGTGTCTAACTCTGTCCCGTGGGGAGGCATAGTAAATAGGTACAATTGTTCGCCATTAGTGGATGTTGACGTCACGTCACGTGACATGACTAAGCGTTTTTTTTTTTAGTATGAATAACATTTTTTGTTTTAATTATAAAGTCTACACTTAATTTTATAGAAAATGATGTATATATAATAGAAAAAAAAAATTACTGGTTTTGTTGGATTCAAGTGGATCCCCCCCCCCCTCCAGTTTAAGAGATAGCAGGTCACGTGGTAATATACAAAATGGCTAGCGTAAATATAAAGATCGGTTTTTTTATCGACGAATATTTTGAAAGCTGAATTTTTTTTTTATTCCTGTACATTTTTTCCTGATATTTTTCGTTAAAACTCTTGTATAAATACTATTTTTAACCAGTTAAATACGTTGGAGACATTGTCATGGAGTTTAATAATCTCTAGAACAAAGCAGAAGAGAAATTACAAAAGTATCGGTAAAACAAAGTGTTTGTTTACATTTGTTCGCCATTACTGGATGTTGACGTCACGTCACGTGACATGACTAAGCGTTTTTGGATTATGTAATATTAAGATTAAAATGACAGGTTTTTTTGGGGGCCCCCCTAGGAGAGAAATGATCAGTTCACCCCCTTTTAATGGTCCGTTTGGTGTGGAATTTCGATATTTGTCATGCGGGTGATCAAGGTTCAATATGATACATAATTTGTCAACTTTGGTTGTGTCTGTCAAAAGTTTGAGCTGACGTCACGTCACGTGACACGTATTGAATAACGTTAAAATGACAGGTTTTTTGGGGGCCCCCCTAGGAGAAAAACGATCAGTTGACCCCTTTCTACTGGTCCGTTTGACGTGAAATTTCGATATTTGTCATCCGGGTGATCAAGGTGCAATATGATACCAAATTTGTCAACTCTGGTTCCGTCTTTCAAAAGTTTTAGCGTTACAAACAAACATACATACATACATACATACATACATACATACACACCGATTTTTGCCTTTTATATATATAGATTATCGATGGGCGTATAAAGAATTTAAAACCCGTGTCACCATTATGAATTTAGACGCTTGATAGTCTGAAGTTAGTTTATGAAAAAAGGATTTACAAAGAAAAGCCGGTAACTTAAAACATGGGAGCAACCGTGCTCTTGAGCAGACGTGAGGAATTGATAAATAGATTGAGACAGAGAGAGAGAGAGAGAGAGAGAAAGAGAAAGAGAGAGAGAGAGGGGAGAGAGAGAGAGAGAGAGAGAGAGAGAGCGGTAGACAATTAGGTAGATGGATAGATTTTCTGTTTCGTTGCACTTAGCAGCATTGTACACGACCAACCCCAATCTCACTGGGGCCCATCGAATCGAAGACAGCCAAGCCGAATCCACATGTTAAAGTTGTCAGCTAAAAAGAAAACCGCTCCACGGCTGCAAGTCATGTTTTCACCGACTTCCGTCCTGAGGTCATCTCTGAAATTGAATGTTTCACTTAAACCTCTTAATCTAAACATAACTCATGCAATCCAAAAAGTGGATTAACCTTGTTTTTCTTTTTCCTTGATATTATTGCTGTTGTTGTTGTTATTATTATTGGCTCACATGGGGCTTTCACACAGGCCAACAAACGATCGGTTTGGAGACCTGTAGTGTTCTCTGGAAGCTGAGTGACAAGTCTCCCCAGACGCCCAGCTCTCTCCTCCTCCTTCGATAGCATTTGCAGATAAATCTGCGTCATCGCAACAGCCTCATACCATTGATTTCTCGCTGGTAGTGGCCATTGGTTACTACTGGAATTTGAGTGGCACTAAGCCTCCCCACGATCCCAGTTCTCTCCGCGCTTGTCCAGCGGAGGTCTGACCAGCGCTCTCTCCTTGGTCTTTCCATCCTCCTTGACCCTTCTCGGCTCTTTGGTATCACTTTTCATTTGGGGGGGGGCGGTAATGAGACAATGGGGGGATGCATGATGGTGGTGTAGAACTTGTTGATATGCAGCTTCGGCGTTCTTCATTCCCCGTAACGCTTCTTTGTTATATTGTCTTGTGTTATTCCCCACATTCTAGGGGTTTCCTTAATATTTCAGCCGTTTTCTTTATCGTTAGGCGTTGTATTTTTGCAGCTATTCTTCTGATTCCAATTTCTACCATTCCTTTTTCGAAGTTTTTCGGAATTGTTCCTAGTGCTCCTACTATTATCGGTACTATTTTGATTTTCTTCATCCCTTTTAACTCTCTGGCTAACTTTGTGTATTTGCTTCGTTTCTCCTTTTCTTTCATACTCACCCTGTGGTCAGCTGGGACAACAAAATCTACGATTTGACAGGATTTTTCTTTCTTGCTAATTATTACGACATCTGGATGGTAACCCATCCGTCTGTATGTTCATGTCCCATAGGATTTTGTGGTTCTCGTTTTCGAGTGGTGTTTGGGGGTTATGCTTGTACCATTTGTCTGTAGGCTCAAAATGCAGTCCCTTACACAATTCCCAGTGCACCTTCCTCCCCACTTGGTCATGACTGTTTTTGTATTCCTTTTGGGCCAGTTTGCTGCATGCACTTACTATATGGTTTATCGTTTCGTCTCTCTGTCCACATTTGTCTGCATTTGCTGTTTTCTTGTGTTCTATCGATCCTTTCTTTGATATGGTTGGTTCTTATCGAGTTATCTTGTGCTGAAGTTATTAGAGATTCAGTTTCACAGTTTATGTATCCTTTTCGCGTCCATGTCCAGGTGTTTTCTTTATTCTCATCTTTTGTCATTCTTATGAATCTTCCGTGGAGTTGTTTCTCTTCCCATTTCTCTTTTCTCGTTTTGCCGTTTGTCTCTCTGTTTTCTGTTTTGTTGTTTTTTCAGTGTCTCTCGCTGCCATAATTATCCTTTCAGTGTTTTTCATTATGTATTTTTATAGTTCTTTTTTCGTATACTTAACACAGTCTTCTATAGAGATCAGTCATCTCCCACCGTCTTTCCTTTTCGCGTAGAGTCTGTCAGTATCGTCGTTTTGGTGTAGTACATTATGCATGGTCATGAGTTTCCTGGTTTTCGGGTCGGATTGACTCAGTTCTTCTTTTGTCCATCCTATAAACGGTCCAGAGTATTTTACTAGCGATATTGCCCATGTATCTATATCTTTTATTAGGTTTCTGCTATATAATTCCGTTTCCAGGAGTTTTCTTGTTCTCCTGAGGTATTCCTTTCCAATTTTCTCTTTCATTTCTGTTGCTCTGATGGTGTCTGCTTCCAGAAATCTCAAATATTTATAGTTGTCTTGTTCCTCTAGTGCCCTCATTTCTGTTTGGTTGGGTAGTTCCATGCCTTCTGTCGTTTCCAGTTTTCTCCTTTCTTATAACTAGTTGTGTGCACTTCTCCATTCCAAATTCCATTTGGATATCTTGGCTGAAGATTCTGGTAGTGTTGATTAGTGTCTCTAGCTCTTTTTCGGTCCTTGCAAATAGTTTAAGATCGTCCATGTACATCAGGTGGTTCATTTTTTTCCTCTGTATTGGAGAACTTGTATCCGGCTTGGCACTTTCTCAGAATACTGTTCAAGGGCATCATGGCTATGTTGAACAGTAGTGCTGATAATGAGTCTCCTTGAAAGATTCCTCTTTGTATGTTAATTTCTGTTATGTGTTGTCCATCGGCTGTCAATTCCAGTCTCCATGTTTTCATTGCATTTTCTATTACATTGGTGATCCCGCTTGGTATTTTATACATTTTTAGGCATTCTATTATCCATGGTTGGGGGATCCTGTCGTACGCTTTTTTGTAGTAGATCCATGGCATGGCTAAAGTCTTTCTACTCCTTTTTACCTCCTTTAGGATCTTTTGATTTATATATAACAGGTCATGTATTCCTCTTTTCCCTTTTTTGGCATCTTTTATGCTCCTCGGGGATAAGTCCACGGTTATTCAGGAAGTGGTATATTTGTTCCCTCAGTTGCGCTGTCAGTATCTTCCACATAGTTGGTAAGCAAGTGATTGGCCTATAGTTGCTAGGGACGGTTCCTTTATCCGTGTCCTTCTGTAGCATCGTGGTTCTGCCTTTTGTCATCCAGTCTGGTACGCTTGCTTCCTGTATACATCTCAGGTTTTGGGCTAGCCTTTCGTGTAAGGTTGTGAATTTTTTGAACCAGTATGCATGTATCCCGTCATGCCCTGGTGCTCTCCAGTTTGCCATTTTTCCTATGGTTTTCTTTAGGGTTTCCTTGCTGATTTCATTCACTGTTCCTTCTTCTATTTGTTGTAACTCTTCTTTCATGTCTTTCAGCCATTCGGTATTTCTATTGTGATTTCGTCGTTCTTCCCATATTTTACTTCAGTAGAGTTTTGTTTCTGTCGGATTTGGTTGTTCTGTTTTTGTTTTTCCTCCGTTCACATTTTGGTAGAATTGGCGTTCATTAGTTTCAAATGTTCTGTTTTGTTTGCATTGTTCAGATTTATATCTATATCGTCTCAATCCCGCTTCTTTTGCTTTTATTTTTTGGTCCAGTTCTTCATGTTTCTTATTTAGCCTCTCCCTGTCAGTTACATTTCCAATGTTCCGTTTTCTCCACATTGCTTTCTTCCTGTTGATATTTTTGGTTTCTTTTTTATGTTTGTGTATTTGGGTTTCTAGTCTTATTTCCCATCCAGGTTTTGTTGGTCCGCTTGTTCCCGGTTGTTTTTCTGATTTGAGATTCATACTTACAATTTTGGCGCCCGCGTAAATTAGGTTGTTTAAGCCTGTGATTGTATTTGTTGGGATACGTGGGAGGAGCTTGTTAATCTTCTCTGTTTCTGTTTTAGTTTCTTCTGCTCTTGGTCCTTTAACGATGGGAGATTTGTTTTTTCCTCGTTCATCAGCTGTATTATTTTATTTACTTCATTTGCTTCATTCTCTGTTAGTTCTGTTTCATTGTTCTCGGTTTCCACGTTTGTGGACTTCGTTCTTTGTTGGTCGTCGGCCTTTGGTGTTTTTACTTGTGGGGCTTCAACTTGTGGTGTTACTCGACGTGCGGTTGCGTTGGGGATGCTTCTTGTTCAGTTTCGTCATTTAGTTTTCGCTGTAAATCTGTTAGTTCTAGTTTAGAGAGCCAAACTTTCTTGAGTATTAGTCTTGCTTGGTCCGCAATTCTTTATTCTGTCGTATGGAAGTCACTGCATAGATACCATAGTTCTTTCATTCGTTTCCGATAACCTCCATATCTATATTAAGGTTGACTTCTATAGTAGCATTCCATTACGAGTCTATTCTCTTTTGTTGTCCATTTCTTTCTTCGGCTTTTTCCTTTTGATGGCTATCATGGCTGTGCTGTGTTTGTTCGGTATCATTTTGTTCCCTGAAATTAGAGGTTATACTTACCTGTTCGGCGTCCATGTTATTTGAGTTTCTGAAAGTAGAAAGTTGGCCAACATTCGCAGGATGACGACCGCTGGGTACTGAAGGAGCACCTGCCGATCATGACGCCCAGATCTTTCTTCTGGGTCCCACGGTTTGGATTCTTATTCTTATTCTTATTCTTATTCTTCTTGTTCTTCTTGTTCTTGTTGTTGTTGTTCTTCTTATTATTATTATCATTATTATTATTATCACTATTATTATCATTGTTATTATGATTTTTTTCATTATTATTATTGTTATTATTAGTGTTATTATTATTATTGTTATTATTATCATTTTATTATTTTTATTATTATTGTTATCATTATTGTTATAATAATAATAATGATAATAATAATAATAATAATAATAATTATTATTATTATTATTATTATTATTATTATTATTATTATTATTATTATTATTTGCGATAATTCCGCTGTACGTGTAAAAATATGCGATGAAAAATACAAACATAAAACGTTCAGTGGAAAACCCAGACAAAAGAAAACTACACAGGAAGCAATTAAATTCAAGCATATCATTTTCCATTTATTTCATTTTGTTGGCAGTATTTTAGAAAAATGGATATTTTCTGCGTCCAATTGAATTAATCTAATCATTTATTGTCATTCCCTGTTATTATGAATATCAAATAAAACGTGAAAACAAAATTATTTTATCCCAAGCACAAACGTAAAAAAAAGTGTCTGCTAAAAGAGTCACTTTCAATACACTTGCTTCCAGCTACGTGTCAAATGACAGGGTAGACTAGAATCTCGTCTTAGCTAATTAAGGAGAAGGTAAGTGACGGGTTATCTCTTAACCCCACCACCTCTTTCGGTAGTCTTGGATTTTTTGGATAAAACTTACTTTCATTAATTATATTACATTAGGTTTGAATAGACTTGAAAGGTCGGGTCGAGAAAACGAGAGATGTTTTTTTTTCTAATTGTGTTCTGTTATACATTCTAATTGCTTGATTCCATCAAACTGTTCTTGTCCCAGAGTGTTGATCGGATTGGAGAAAGAAAGAAAGATAGATAGGTAGGTAGGTAGGTAGATAGATAGATAGACAGATCGATAAAGAGAGAGAAATAGAAAGAGAGAGAGAGATTATTAAGCGTAGATCTCTTGAAAAGAAAGGTTTCAGCGATATTTTCAGAATACGAAAGTGACCCCCACAGAAGTCGATTATACCACGATTAAACTACGTGACTTCCAGCTGGAATTTTTTTGTCTCTTTGACTGGCAGTACTTCAAGTAAGAAAGGCGTGTTTAGATGCTGTCCCGAATGGGTACGGTGCGCACAGTATGGCGAGATGTAGCAAAACAGAATAACCGTCTATTTATCTGTTTGTCGCCCCTTTCTTTCTCTTTCTTTGATGTTCTTCTGTAATTTTCCATTTTAAATAAGCACTTCTTATTAACATTTTGTGGTGGATTAGTCGTTTACATGATTTCTAGTAGTTTGGTTTTATTTGTACTCACTAGGAGTTCTCACACGGACCATTTCAGAGATTACTCACTGACAACAACTGATAATGTTTCCTGGGGTCTGAGTGACAGTAAGTCTTTCATAGATTTCCAGTACTCTCCACTTCTTTTGATAACCTTTGTAGATGAATTTGCGTTATCGCAACAGCCGCTTGGTCTTCACTGGAAGTTGGGATGGAAACGAGTCTCTCTAACGTCTAAGTCTTCTTTGCACTTATTTGGTAGAGATGATGGCTTAAGTATTCCCTCCTCAGTCTTTCCATTCTCTTTGACCCTTCAAAACTTCTGGTGTAGCGTTAGTCGATTTCAACTCAACAATTTTTAGGGGTATATTGTTTATAATAATAATAATAATAATAATAATAATAATAATAATAATAATAATAATAATAATAATCAATATATTAACAGGATAACGTGTGTGTTATTAATTTTGTGTGTCACGCTTACATTTGAGTAACTTTCGTTTAATTGTTATGGTCTTCCATTTCTCGTAAGAAATAATTTTATCAAGAATTTGTCGTAAGTTTTAGTTTCGGTTTCGATTATAGCAGATGTATATTAAATCGTCTATATTTTTTATAAATAATTTTATGAAGAATTCTTCATAAGTTTTGGTTTCGGTTTGGATTATAGCTGAAGGAACTCAAGTTATATATACGCATATTTTTTTATAAGTTTCGGTTTCGGTTTCGATTTAAACTGACGCACACACGTTTTATGGATATATTTTTTTATTTGCGAAATCGTAACTTCATAATATATAAAAATTGATAGAACATTAACTCCATAATAATGTATACAAAATCTGCAAGAATTAAGATATCATATTTAAGCGTACTTTACGACCGGGCTACGCCTGGCGTCCCTGATAGCTTAGATAAATATTTTTGCAGTTTTAACAAAAGAGCTACAATAATAACAAAGCGCCCCCATTTACGCTGAACATCTACAGAATGCCAACAACAATATATTACAAATGAATGAGTCTCCTAGGGAATTACCACAGGTCCTGTTAATAATAATAATAATAATAATAATAATAATAATAATAATAATAATAATAATAATAATGATGTATGATAATAGTCTGGCAACATCAATTAGGGTCAGCTATTGGATATGTTTACCGAAAAAAGTATGATTTCTTAAAATTTAATTATTTTTAGTGTACAATCATCTATATTGGTGAGAAGCAGTCCATCGATGACGTCCTACGTACACAAATTCAGAATAGAGCGTTAGCAACTGTTGGAGAACTTATCTCGAAGAACACCAATAAATCAATATTTATTTTCGTTTTCAGGTTCATCTGAGTTAAATTTTGTTTTGTAAGTCGGCACCTGATTTTCCCAGAGTAGCCATGGAGACTGATCTACATAAAGCACACAAATGTCTAAACCTGACTGATAACCAAGAAGCCTCCAGCAAGAATTATACAACTATACAAACTCATTACGAGTATTCATTATTGTAAACATGATATTGCATTTTAAAACATTTCAAACTGTGCCAGTGATTCGGGCTTCGTTATTTGTCAGGTGATATAGACTCACTTTAAATTACGTCTCAACAGACAATTGTACCTCTGGCCCATTTTCACGGGTATTCAATTGGTCAGAAAATAAATACAAAAACATAATCCACGTAGATCCGTGTAATAAATGTTGCATAAAATAAAGCAAAAATAGAAATATATATATAAAAAAGAAAACAAAAATAGAGAAAGCATATCTAAAAACAGGGCCATAGATAAACTAGGTGGTCACCTACGGCACCAGCAAGTAGATAACACCACAGATTCGGAACCAACAATTTGTGTGGCAGAATACCCAACGTCAATAACCACAAAATTTTTCCAAGTAGATGTTTCAAAACTTTTTAGCCGCCAAGGATATGGAGTCTATGAAACATAAAACATGTGATTTACGACAATGCGGATTATAAATATGTAACGTGCATCCAGGAGATAAGCGCCCGCGTGTTTGCGTGTTGTGTGGGTACGTGGGAGAGACGGATGAGGGGAAAAAGACTTACCTCGAGACCAGCTCAGCGTTACCGACCAAAAATAGAAAAGAGGGACCAAGATGGCGACCGCCGTCTTTTGTAAAGTATGATGTCTCGCAAAGTCACACGAATTCTCGGAATATGCAAATTTAGCCGACCTAGAACGACGATAAAAGCGGGTGAGGGGAAAGACGTGGCGAGTGACGATTGAGTTGGCTGGGGAATCGTGTGGCTGTTGCTTCTTGTGCCGTGTTGAGGATATCTTACCGTGTTAAAGAGAGAGTCGGGCGCCATCTTGAATTTTTCCCTACATTTTTTTTCTTACAGTAATTTCTCACTTTTACAAGCTATTTCGGCCATTTGGCCTCTAGGACTATGACCGAGTCGAAATTTGACTTAAAGCTCATACCCGAGTTTGACGGGTCCACGTCCATCGTCGACTGGGTTGAAAGGGTCGAGCTGACGTGCGACCTTTGTGAGGTGAAAAGGGTACACACTGTAATTCCCCTGAGATTGGCTGGGGGTGCCTTGAGTGTATATCAGCAACTCAGTGCTGCCGAAAAGGGAGATGTCACCGCAATTAAAGCTGCGCTGTACAAGGCATTTGCCATGGATCCTTGTACGGCCTATGAAAAATTTGCTTCCCGAAAACTTCTACCGGAGGAAAGCGTGGACGTTTTCTTCGCTGAGTTAAAGAAACTCGCAGTTCTGTTCGGTGGAGGGGTGTCGGAGCGGACGCTTGCGTACGCGTTTGTGGCGGGCCTTCCCACTCGGGTGAAGCAGCTACTAAGAGCCTCAACCAGCGTTTCAACAACGACCATGGAACACTTGATGGAACGTGCTCGAGCCATCATCAAAGATGAGGAGGACCTGGGGGAACCAGTTGTGATGGCGACACAGACAGGCCAGATTGGCGCTCGGGAGATTCCGAATCAGAACCCTGCAAGCAATGGGAAATGTTTTCGCTGCGGCCGACGCGGACATTTTGCAAGAAATTGCACCAACAGGGGGCGTGTGCGCTGTTTTAAGTGTGGCGGTTTGGGGCATCTAGCCCAAAACTGTGCGGGAAACGTATCAGGGGAGAGGACGTCAGCGCCGCCCTACTCCCCGAGCAAAATTTGAACAAGGCGCAACCAGTAATAACCGTCTACGTAAACAGGATACCCTGCTCAGCACTTCTCGACTCAGGCTGTTCGCATACTATAGTGAGCACCAGGCTGTGTCCAAGTTGGACTAAGAGGAAGATCAAAGTCACCACGATAGGAGGCGAGACCCAGACATGCTGTGGAGCTGGAACTGTCAAGATCTACACGGACACCGGTGCAGCCACTAAGATCAATGTGCTCGTGACCCAAGGAAATCTCCTGGGGTTTGACCTGTTGCTCGGATACGATGCCATCAAGGCGCTGGGGGGAGTCGCAATTCATCGGGATGGAAAGGTGCGATTCTTAGAGGCCCCAGTGTGTGCAGCGCTCCATATCGATCGGCCGGATTTTACAGTGGACTACGACTCGCGCAAGAGGGCCTGGATTGCATCTTGGAAGTGGACCGAGGGAATGGCACCGACTAAACTCAAGAATGGGGTTGTAGAGTACCCTATACCTAGTGAGGCCCGAGCAGAATACGAAAGGGAACTAAAGGCGTGGATCCAAGATGGCTGGTTAATCCCCTACCCTGAGGACAAGCTTGGGCCTCCGAAGGGTCTAATACCCTTGATGGCAGTAGTCCAGCATAACAAGTCGAAAGTACGGCCCGTGCTGGACTATAGGGAGCTTAACAAGCATATTGAAGCCTACACTGCCGATGCTGACGTATGCGCCAGTAAGTTGAGGGAATGGCGTCAGAAAGGCACTAATGTCTCAATATTGGATTTACGAAAAGCCTATTTACAGGTGCGAGTTGATGAGACGTTGTGGCCGTTCCAGACAGTTTGGTTCCAGGGGCAGAGGTACTGCCTTACACGCCTTGGCTTCGGCCTAAATGTGGCACCACAGATCATGAAGACTATTGTCAACACAGTATTGTCCCAAGAAAAGCCCATGAGGGACTCAACGTCAGCTTACATTGATGACGTATACGCCAATGAAGATGTACAGTCTGCGTCGTGTGTCAAAGAAAAGTTGGCTCAGTTTGGTCTGGAATGCAAGAATCCCGAACGTTTAAGGGAAGGAGCACGTGTATTGGGATTGGATGTTTATGAAGAGGATGGCACCCTACAATGGAGGCGTGGCAGTGAAATTCCAAGCATCCCCAACCTCGTTACAAGGCGGACCGTTTTTTCTTGGTATGGAAAACTTGTTGGTCACTTACCGGTCTGTGGCTGGCTCCGCGCAGCTGTTGGTGTGATTAAACGCAGAGCAAATTTAACAACCACGGGTTGGGATGACATATCCGATGATGTCCTACTAACTCTGATGATTAAGGAGACACTGGAGAGAGTGAACAAGAAGGACCCTGCCTGTGGGCGGTGGTGTGTTAACGGAGACAACGTAGGTGTGTGGGTTGATGCCAGTTCTTTGGCGTTGGGAGTATCGTTGGAGCAAGGAGGAAACGTGTTCGAGGATGCATGTTGGCTGCGGCCCGTAACAGATTCTCAGCATATCAACCTGGCAGAGCTGGACGCTGTTGTAAAGGGGGTAAATCTGGCCCTGCAGTGGCAGTCTAAGAAGTTGACCTTGTACACAGATTCTCTCTGTGTCTACCACTGGGTGTCTGACACACTTTCAGGACGGACACGAATCCGTACCAAGGCAGCAAGCGAAATGTTAATACGGAGAAGGCTAGACACGCTAAAAAACCTGGTATCTGAGTATGGGCTATCACTGAGCGTCACTCTGGTGCCATCACATTGTAATCGTGCTGACCAACTGACCCGTGTACCTCACAAATGGTATGAAGCCGCGAAGATGGGAATGGAGATTACTGCTCGATCTTGTGCAGTTGCAATCGACCCATGTCAAATACAAAAAAATTCATGCACAGAGCGGACATCCGGGTATCAAGAGGACCCTTTATTTTGTGAGGCGTGCATACCCAGCAGTGACCAAGATGGATGTCAGACAGATCGTCAGAAATTGTGAGGCTTGCCAGTCTATTGATCCTGCACCAGAGCGATGGCAGAAGGGTCGCTTGGAAGTTGAGAGTGTGTGGCAGCGGCTGGCCATGGATATTACCCATTACAGTGGCAAGCCCTTTCTAACTTTCATTGATTGCGGGCCTACGAGATTTGCGGTGTGGCGGCAGATGACCAGACAGGATTCAGCAAATGTTGTTCGCCACCTATCATCCATTTTTTTTGAGCGAGGTGCGCCGGAAGAGCTCCTGACTGACAATGATGCAGCGTTTTGTAGCCAGCAAGTCCGGCAGTTGTTAGATGAGTGGGGCGTCCGTCTACGGTTGCGATGTGCGCATGTGCCATCAGGAAATGGCATTGCTGAAAGAAGCCATCGCAGCATCAAGAGAATTGCTGCCAGGAAGCGATGTACTATTGCGGAAACAACATATTGGTACAACATTACGCCAAAGGACGGGACGTCCCCTTCAACCGCACCTGCGAATGCTATTTACACGTACCAAGTCGGAGTGAAGGGAATCAACACTACGCAGCCAACCGACAAGGGAACATATAACAGATATGAAGTGGGAGATCCAGTGTGGGTGCGGCCTCCAGGAAATCGGTGCACCGACAAGTTTAAGCGAGGACACATATCTGGAGTGATTAGCCAGCAGTCTGTTTTGGTCGATGGAACCCCACGACATGTGCGAGATCTTCGCCCAGCTACCGAGGTGCGTCATACAACTACAGAAGAAAGCAGTGAAGCGTCTAGCGATGAGCTGCCGATGCACGGATTCAGTGAGCCCCTTCCAGAGACTGATAGCGATACTTAATCTGATGAGGCGGAACCAGATCCAGAGCCCGAATCTGAAACAGTGAATGTACCTCTTCGCAGAAGCACACGCACTAAAAGGCCCCCCCCCAGTGCTCTCTATGTGATCATCAGATCAGGGGGGAGTGTAACGTGCATCCAGGAGATAAGCGCCCGCGTGTTTGCGTGTTGTGTGGGTACGTGGGAGAGACGGATGAGGGGAAAAAGACTTACCTCGAGACCAGCTCAGCATTACCGACCAAAAATAGAAAAGAGGGACCAAGATGGCGACCGCCGTCTTTTGTAAAGTATGATGTCTCGCAAAGTCACACGAATTCTCGAAATATGCAAATTTAGCCGACCTAGAACGACGATAAAAGCGGGTGAGGGGAAAGACGTGGCGAGTGACGATTGAGTTGGCTGGGGAATCGTGTGGCTGTTGCTTCTTGTGCCGTGTTGAGGATATCTTACCGTGTTAAAGAGAGAGAGTCGGGCGCCATCTTGAATTTTTCCCTACATTTTTTTTCTTACAGTAATTTCTCACTTTTACAAAATAAAATAAATATTTTGAAATTTTTGTATCATACAAAAAAAAAAAAACAACAACAAAAAACAAAAAACAAACAAACTTTGGATTTAAATTAATAGAAATGACATAGTATTAAACTGGAAAAAATAAACTTGCATTGCTCGAGTGGAGGTAATCACATTTCATTTTGAATTCTTACCATCAATTTGGGAGTATTTAGAATATAATAAAGAATAAACAATACAACAGAAGAATAAAATTAATAAAAATAAAAGTAATTAGCGAAAAAGACAAATTAATAAAATACTACTACTACTACTGCTACCACTAATAATAATACTGCTACCACTAATAATAATAATAATAATAATAATAATAATAATAATAATAATAATAATAATAATAATAGTCGTTGAGGATACTTGGCGCTTGTAACGGTTTCGCCGTTTGAATTTATACCAAGGACAGAAACGAGGATTCCTCGACAAGTATATCGTATGTGTAGATTTGTTTATATTTATTTACGTATAAATATGTTTAAATGTGTGCATCGTCGTCGTCGAGGATACTTAACGTTTTATCGGTTTCGCCGTTTGAATTTATACGAAGAACAGAAACAAGTATTTCTCGATGAGCATATCGTATGTGTGGATTTGTTTATATTTATTTACGTATACATATGTTTAAATATGTGCATCGTCGTCGTCGCCGTTATCTTCGAAGATACTTGGCGTGTGTATCGGTTTTGGATAGAAAGAGTTTTGAGTTTTGGCTGACAATCTCTCTCGAGCTTGTGTCTCGATAAAAATACTGGTTGCGACCATAAACCATAAACCATAAACACCAGTCCCTTGATAAGGAAATGCCGGTTTGACGTCCGGTGGAATTAACCAAGTTCTCCTGGCAGGTAAAGCGCTCTTTAGACTTGATTTGACAGTCATGTAGAGGTGGTGTCTCGATAGAAATACCGAGGAAGCAACCTCCGCAAATACAACTCATTCTTATGATGAATAAAAATACAAATGAATTGAATCTAAGGAGGACTGCACCTTTCGTGCAGTACTCCGATCCCTCTAGGTTAGATGTTCAAACGGGCAGCACTTCTGTCACTGGAGTATCGAGTTTGCCCAAATATAAGAAAATTAATTATTATACTGGTAGGAAATCGGCGAAAAGATCTGTTGGTGTGAAAAGAAAGTGGAACAAGGAAGAGCATAAGTTTGCAGTGGAATGTACACTGAGAGCGGAATTGGATGGTCATACAAGAGGAATTGGAAAGGTTACACTGAGGTACTGAGAAAAGGCGGTATGTTTGAAATGACCAAAAATAAACTGATGAATCAGATAAGAACAATACGTAGAAAAGGATGGTTTGTTGAAATAGAACCGATCAAAAGGAGGATAGTAAACGGTCAATCGCACAATGCATCAGCCGGTGGCATTGACTCTGCTGAAATCTTGCTCGAATCTGATTCTGTTAAAACACTTCCAGAAATGTCTCAAGTGTGCAAAGAGATAGAAGAAGAAAGTAGAAATGACATTATGGGAATTATAGATAATGATATAGTTCAAAAAGGAGGGGGATAGATTGCTTAATAATAGTGAGATTTCCAGTGCAAAAATAACAGAGGATGAATTAAATTTGCCGAATAGACTAAAAGAATCAATGAGAAGTAGTGAAACAGGAAAGGTTTTTAATTGCAAGAATGTTGACCAGACAATGTTAAGAAATGTGACAAATAAAGTGAACAAGGTAATGGACAAGAAATCACTGGAGAGCATAACATATGTCAGAGACATTTTGCAGGCAGGAGCTGTATTGGTTGGTGATATGGTAGGGTCGAAAGAACCAAAAATGAAACAGAAAAAAGAACCATATTGGAAAAGGAGAATAGAAGGTGACCTAAAGAGATTAGATAGAATTCAGGCATGGTGCAAAGAACAGTGGATAAATGCAAGCAAGGAGAAAAAGAAGAACTGAATAGACGATACAAATTGAAAACGATAGAGGCACATGGATGGAAGGGGTAAAACAGCAGGTTATGGCAAAAGCTTCTAGAATTAGGAAAATAGAATTCGGCAGTTTAACGACAAGTTATTCAAACCAAACCAGTCAAACTTTTTTAGAAATCTGCAAAAAGGTAAAACCAAAATAGTAGCTTTTAACTCTCAAGAATCTACAAAGTTTTGGTCAAGTACATGGTCAATAGAGACTTTTCACACTTCTGACTGGGTCGCTAGAGTAATTGAAAAAAAAAACTGGAAGGACATAAACAAGAGGGTATCCACATTTTTGTTGAACATTCTAGAAAACAAATGAAGTTCAGGCCTAAGTGCAAAGGACCCGAGCCCGATGGAATTCATGGGTATTGACTCCGATTTTTCACAGGAATCCATGAGAGACTTGCTGTTTCTCTGGATGATCGTGTCAGATTGTGCCAGATATCAGAATGGCTTGCAGTGGGAAGAACTATTTTAATAACGAAAGCTTCCGCTAAGGGGCTAGATGTTGAAAATTGTAAACCAATTGCTTGCTTGAACTTTCTTTGAAAGACATTTACAGGGATAATCAGTTACAAAAGTATATGACCCTCTTGAAATAAGTGGTTCGCTATCAGTGAAACAAAAAGGCGGGAGGAAAAGATGTTTAAGAACAAAAGACCAACTATCGATTGATAAACGTATTTTAAAGAACTGCAAAAGGAGAAAAACAACTTGAATGTAGCTTGGATAGATTACAAGAAGGCTTATAATAGGGTGCCGCATTCGTGAGTACTCAGGGCATTGAAAATGGTAAGGGTGGCTGAAAATATAATTGAATTCATAGGGAGAAGTATAAGCAGTTGGAAAACCAACCTTTTTTAAGATGGGAAACTATTTGGAACAGTCAACATCAGACGCGCTATCTTCCAAGGAGACTCCTTTTCGCCAATTTTATTCATAATATCACTCACGCCATTGGCACATGTACTAAGAGAGACAAAGATGGGATAACAACTGGAGAAGAATGGACCGAAGATCAGCCACATGTTATTTATGGACAATCTGAAATTGTTTGGCCAAACAGAAAAAGAAAATTGACTGTTCAGCAGTGGAGAAAAACATTAATATGGAATTTGGAATTTCGAAATGTGCAATAGATAGTCTTAAACGAG
This sequence comes from Euprymna scolopes, assembly GCF_053919585.1. Lineage (NCBI taxonomy): Eukaryota > Metazoa > Mollusca > Cephalopoda > Sepiida > Sepiolidae > Euprymna > Euprymna scolopes. Next base: position 73,622,715 of record NC_136494.1, read on the forward strand.
GGAAGAGAGGAGCCATGGAAAGCATAATTTTGTCAAATGATAAAAGATTAGGGGATTATGATGCTGAAGGCTACAATTACCTGGGAGTACTTGAACTTCATACTATTCTTTGCAATGAAATAAAAGAGATGATAAAAGAAATGTATATAAGGAGACTCAAACAGCTCCTGAAATCTAGATTGAATGATAAGAACCTGTTCTCAGCCATCAATTTATAGGCGGTTGCTGTAATTCGATACAGTGCAGCTTTTGTTGGATGGACACAGGAAGAAATGAAAAAGCTGGATAGAGACACACGGAAACTGTAAGTCAAGTATGGAGCACTTCACCCAAATTCTAATTATGTATATTACAAGGAAAAGGGAGGTAGAGGGCTGATTGCGATTGAAGAATGTCTCGGGGAGAAGTGTTCACCACTACTTGGCTAACAGCCACAAAGTGTTATTCACAGCAGTGGTGAAAAAGGAAGAGCCCGATAAAGATTTATTGGAAGCAGAAAAGTTGACTGAGTTGGTAAAAATGAAACTTCATGGTCAAGACCCTGGGAATTTTCTGTTTAAAGGTGCATTGAAAAGAGAAACAGAAAATCTTATATTTGCTGCTCAGGAGCAGGCATTAAATACAAATTCAATAAATAAAAAAAACGTGTATGGGAAAGACTGTTCTGATAAGTGTGGTATATTTCTTGAAACAGTCACACATTTTTAGTGCATATTATATACTTGCCGAAACGTCGCCATGATAATGTCTGTACAAATCTGCACTGGAGTTTTGTCAAGAGTTTGGAATCCAAGTGACGGACAAATGGTATCAACACCACTCAGAAATTGTAGTGGAAAATTAGAACGTTAAGATTCTCTGGAATTTAATGATTCAGTCTGACCGAGAGATAACTCACAGGAAACCGGATATTGTAGTTGTGAACAAAAAGACCAGTAAATGCCAAATTATTGATCAACTTAACAGGCAAGAAGAATGCGAAACTACAGAGCTATCAGAATATGAGGATGGAGATTGCTAGATTGTGGAATAAGAAAACTTCCACCGTGCCAATAATCAAAGGTGCACTTGGTTCAATTCCTTATGATCTTATGAAACAGCTGAACTCCTTGGGAATCAAATACAACGTTACCGTACTCCAGAAGCTCAACAACCATCCTACGTCAGGTACTTTCCGTCTAAATGACTCTTTGACTATTCTCACTAGCTTTGATACAATAGCTCGCTCTTGAGGGGAAAACGGTGTAAAACATTACAGTACTATAAAATTAATGGAATAATAATAGGGCAACACTATCGCTTGAGCAGAACCCCTCGGTTTGGCTAGTCCCGGGAAATTCAGCCCTTGGGTCAAGCTCATTTCAATAATACTTACGGGCCCTGATTAACATTAGGTAGTAATTATGAGTGCTAATGCGTGTGTGTGTTCGGCTGGATAATAACATCACACAATATCCATGCGAAAATGACAAATAATAATTGGTTGGTTAAAGATATTTCCAAGCAAGATATGCAGCATTGATTCGCTTTAGGATTTCAATTAATGTATGTGCTTTGGGTTTACGTAATGACATTGAACTTTCTGACAAGCAAGAAAGATAAAGAATAGTTGTTTAAGCTAAAGATTTAATTCTGCGCAAAGAGTTGAAGGCTAGTTCGTTTATAATTTGACTTGAACACATTGACAGGGGCGAGCGTGCGTTTGATAATCAGTTATTTTTGTTGGATATTTATTTTTAAAATTATTATTAAAGATTTATTTTTGCGCAAAACGGAAGATGTCATTTCGATTGAGAATAAAAACAAAATGTCAAATTATTATTAATCAACAATATGTTTTGATAAAGCTGATATTTTATACGTAGCGAAAAAAAAAGTTTTTGGCCAAAAACCCAATAAAACATAGCAACTATGAGTTTCTTAACATTTCTAAGAAAATAGTGTCCATTGTATTTTAAATATTAAACTGAACTAAATGCTATTCATTAATAATTAATAATAAATACCCAGAATGTAATATTGTGCTACATAGTTCAGTACAACGGGTAAACTGTGCGTGTTCTCTGCTCGACAGCAGAGATGTCTGGCTTACATCCAGACGAATCCATATTATCATGAATACAAAGTTATTAACTACCCCAGAACAATAAGATGAAAACAGTAGTCCGAATAATTCGAATAATACTTTGAGAAATTTTTGTCTTTTTGAAATATGAACTCAATGAGCAGTGGAGATTTGTTTTATTTATGGGCATTTTGGTTTGTTTGTTTCTTTTTTTTTGTTGCAAGTAGCAATTTGTTTAAATTGTTCTCCCCTGGATGGTGTGAAGTGCTGTGGATATTATTTTCCTTTAACTGCATTTCTCACTAAGTAGGAGTGGCGTAACTTGCTTTTGTTTGTTCTACAAGCGAGTTTTGCTTACAGATAAAAATCAGTCTCACCATGTAAATAAAGCTGTCCACACTTCTCTCTCGATGTGTGTGTAAATAGAAAACGTGTCTTCATTCATATTTTATACGTTTTTGTCGCCAGCTTTCAGAAAGAAAAAGTCAATGATCTATTTTATATAAGATACGTCCTTTCTAATTGACTGACTTTAATAATTAATCAACCTTTTTAACGACAAATCAACTAATGTTATTTAAAACCGAACAAGAAACATGGTATAATATGGTACACTGTTACTTGCAACGAAAGAGGCATAATGCAGTAGTTACAGTCTGGGCTCTAGGCACGGTGTATTCACTGCGTCATTAGTCACGTGCAAGCGACCCTATAAGTCACTCCATCTGTCGTCGATCCGTGGGTCGGTCGGTCGGTCTGTCCGTAACAATTTTTGTGCTTGGCCTTTTTGGTTAAGATCAAAGGTCTGTTCTTAATAGATGCTGTTCTTAGCTTTTTAAGCTTTTCTTCGCCTTTTGGCCAAGATCAAAGTGTAGTATCTCTCCGGCATATACTGCAAGCAAAGACAATATGTGGGGGAAACCCCACATATAAGACATTGGTCAATGTAGGGACAACCCTTCATACCAATTGTCACTATCCAGATCTTCTACTCCCCAGGGAGTTGGTCCTCATTTCCCCTTTACTCCTCACATTAAAAATCGGCCTTGTGCCAAATTTGCACGGAGGGGAAACAAATAACTACCAACCCCACATATAAGACCTTGGTCAATGTAGGGGCAACCCTTCATACCAATTGTAACTATCCAGCTCCCATACTCGCCAGAGAGCTGGTCATCATTTCCCCTTAACTCCTCACATTAAAAATCGTCCCTGTGCCTAATTTGCTCTGTGAGGGAGCAAATAAATACCAACCCTTCATACCAATTGTCACTATCCAGCTCCTCTACTCCCCGGGAGTTGGTCCCCATTTCAAGCAAAGACAATAATGGGGGAAACTCCACATATAAGACCTTGGTCAATGTAGGGGCAACCCTTCATACCAATTATCACTGTCAAACCCCCCTATTCCCCGGGGAGCTGGTCCCTATTTCCCCTTCACTCCTCACATAAAAAATTGGCCTTGTGCCTAATTTGCTCGGCGTGGGAGCAAATAAATACCAACCCCACATATAAGACCTTGGTCAATGTAGGGGCAACCCTTCATACTAATTGTTACTATCCAGCTCCCCTACTCCCTGGGGAGTGGGTTCCCATTTCCACTTCCCTTCTCACATTAAAAATAGGCCTTGTGCCTTATTTGCTCGGTGAGATAGAAAATAAATACCAACCCCATATGTAAGACCTTGGTCAATGTAGGGACAACCCTTCATACCAATTGTCACTATCCAGCTCCCCTACTCCCTGTGGAGCTGGTCCCCATTTCCCCTTCACTCCTCACATTAAAAATCAGACTTGTGCCTAATTTACTCGGGGGGGGGGAGCAAACAAATACCCTTTTCTTGGCTTTTTGGGCAAGATCAAAGTGTAGTATCTGTTCTGGCAGATACTGCAAGCAAAGACCTTATGTGGTGGCAGCCCCACATATAAGACCTTGGTCAATGTAGGGGCAACCCTTCATAACAATTGTCTTTATCCAGCTACTCTACTCCCCGGGGAGTTGATCCCCATTTCGCCTGCACTCCTCACATTAAAAATCGGCCTTGCACCTAATTTGCTCGGCATGGTGCAAATAAATACCCTTTTCTTAGCCAAGATCAAAGTGTATTATATGTTCTTATTACATGCTCTTCTTATGTTTGAACCTTTGTGGGATAAAGTGGGGATCACTTTTATGTAATCATTTAATGTAAAATGATCACCCACTTTACAACTAGTCATCCTCCAAGCCATTCAAGTCATTCTCCAGATCATTCAAGTTGTTTTTGAAGGATTCCAGTTATTTTTTAAGCATTCAAGTCATTCTTAAGGTCATTCAATTCGTCCTTAATTTCATTAAAGTTCTTTATTTCTCTCTTTCACCCCCTTCTCTCTCTTTCAATGAAAAAGGAGAGAATTAAATATGATTTCATTTTATTTTAAACAATTGAAGTTGGCACCACGTTTGCGCGGGATATGGTAGTTTGGTGTGCACGCAATGGGTCGACTAAATATGCTTCCTACTCGTTAACTGTTAAAATACTTATATACATTTTTTTTTATAAAAATGCATTTGTTCACTATTTTTGTACAAGTGTTCGATTTCAACCTGCAGTTCCCTCCATCAATGCGACGACAGAAAGCTACCTGTAACGACGCAATGAACACAAAAGAAGACAGTTATAGCCGATGACATATCGACGCGTTTTTGTTGATGTTTCCAACATGTGCCTATCGTTAGATATCGTTGAATATCGTTTATCTCCCCGGGAGCTGGTTGCATTCCCAGGACGTTCCTCAATCAAGTAACCCTCCCGGGAAAGCAATAGCATCATAAACATAATGCTGACTAATTCTAACACGTGGTTTCAAGTCTGTCTAGATTTTATTTGTTTTATTTTACTTCAGTCGAAGTTCTCAGAAATCAAGGGGCCCACAACCTGGGGCTAACACTTGAAGTCTATATGAGATACATAGATATTCGAATGTTCTATTAAAGTTCTTTATCTCCCAAACACTGAGTTAGTAAAGAAATTGAGAACATAATTTTCCTCTCCCCAATTAACCATTTTTATATGTTGTAGTATATCTTTCATGTTGGTCTCATGGTCTTACTGGATTCCAGGACAAGAATTTATCTAGTCTGGTGGTGTATCCAGCTTCGTGCTATTACTTGAGGTAATATCACTTGGAGAAAGTGCACAATTCCTTGAAAAAGCTGTGGGGTAGCCGTAGTGAGGAGATCTTATTTGGGCTGCGAACACTATGTGATTTTGAATATTTGGTCAGGGTTTACTTCTATGGAAAAGTATCCTCATGCCAGATTGTTCTGAAAAACCCCTGTACAAAGAGACCTTAGGCACTCGAGGACAGTGTCTAGTAGGCATTCAAGTTCTCCCCGTTTCTGTGTAAATTCGAACATGGATAGTAAACGCCTTCTGTTGATAATCCACGGTTTCCGTCTCGTGCCTTCATACAAACTATCGTTTAATATGATTCTGAGTAATTCTAAACCTTCTTGAATAGTATTCTCTAATAGTGTTCCAAAGAAACTCTAGCTTTATTGCAGACTTCCCACGGAATAACCCTTACATAGTGCATTCATTCTTTCTCCATGCTAAAGTGAAACTTTCACTATAATTAAAAAGTAAATATTGCGGAAATAACCCTCTGTTTCATTTTCTAAAACTGATCACTTTATGTCATAAAACGATAAAAATAATATTATCTCTCTAAATATCTCTAAAATCAAGATAATAGTCTGAACCGTTAAACTCAATAGCCGGCTTAAGCCGGAACGGTCAGATATCTCTAAATTTCATCTCTTATTTCGCCGAGTAAAACAGATTGATTTCCCAAGAGTTGCTGCTTATAACTTTTCTCTAAAGTAGAAAATGATCCATCGCCCAGACAGATTTTTAAATCTATGGCTTTCACGTGATCAATCATCTCGATACACAATGTTTAACTTCATAAAGTATTTAAGAATAACTTTTCGATTATTGGTAAAAATCAATATTTATAAATCTAGACGAACGTCATCATGGTTACATGTTTGGCGATGTGGTTGGCATAATGCTGCAGATAGCTTCATTGTAAGATTCTTCGTCTTAGAATTTGGTTTACAGGTCTATGTACGTGGTCTTGCTTTGGTAAAATGCCTGTATTTTACTTAATATCATTTATTTATCTACTGAACGTTTTTACAATTAATCAGATAGTGGATTTCTAGTAAATGTTATGGGCATCTAATTTTCTTCTATGTATGTAGCATCTCCGATGAGAAACACTTATATTAGATAATATTTGTTTTCACAGAATTAGAAAATTATCTCCAAAATGTACTGCTGCCATTGCACATAGAAACCACTATTTCCATTGCATCCAACGTAATAGATGCATTGAGACTAAAGCCACCGCCAGGACTGCCAGCAACTACTGTAAAACAGTAATAAAGAACGCGAGAGAGTTGTATGCTCAGTTCGTCAAGTCCAAAGTAGCTTGGTTCCCACCAATTTTGGCAAATAACAAACAGTTTCCCGAATAGAAGTGTGTGCTCTATCCCAACCATCATCAAAGACCTGAGGTAATCTCGTCAGCATCGGACAAAGACAAACTCTTTGCCAAAAATTTTGCAGCTAATTCTTCCCTATGCGACCAGGGCCGCCAACCTCCCATATTTCCTCTTGTGTCTGGAAACACGCTGTGCGGCTTACAAATATCTGTGCGTGATGTTGTCAAGCTAATGAAAAACCTCGATTCCAGTAAAGAAACTGGTCCTGACGGCATTCCTATTATAGTGTTCAAAAAAGCTTCAACCAGAGCTAGCTCCCATACTAACAAAACTATTTAAGCGTTGTCTTAAAGAAAATTGCTTTCTATGAAAAACCTAATCAGTATCCCTCTCAATACAGACAAATCCGTCTCCTTAGTGTCATGAGTAAGTTGCTAGAATTTATGTTAAATAGAAAAGTAGTCAACCACCTCAGCAAAAATAACTTCCTTAGTGATATGCAATATAGCTTCGGTTCTGCGAGATTTACAGTAGATGTGCTAACAGTTATATCACACAGGATTAGCGAATCTTCCGACGGAGGCTTCCTTTCTAGGACAATTGCCCTTGAGATATTAAGGGCCTTTGATAGAGTATGGTAAAAAGTCTACTCCACAAAACCTCCAGCTACGGTATAGCTGGAAATGTCTTTTTAATTATGAAATCATTTCCCTATGATAGGTTTATAAGAGTAGCAGTTGACGGGCAGAAATAAGAAGCTTATAGTATTAATCCTGGAATCCCTCAGGGGTCCATCCAGGGCGCAACTCTCTTCCAATGATCTCCTAAATCACATCCTAAGATCATTTGTAAACATTTACGCTGACGATACTACCATCTATGGCAACAACCCAAAGACAGTAAACGACCAAGTTCTCTCCGATTCTCTCTCCTCTTATCTTGAGCACGTAGTGCAATGGGGAAAGAGGTGGGTGGTTAATTTTAATGCATCTAAAACCAAGCTTCTATCTTTCCATCATCAACCCCCTGATTCCCGTCTGGCATCAATCGAAATGAGTGACTCTCGTCTTGAGGAGGCTCCATGTTTTGACAAACTTCTAGGTATGACCTTTATTCGTGATCTGAAATGGAACACGTACATCAAATCCGTTGCCAGGGCTGCTGGGAAAATGATGGGATCCTTCTATCGCTCCAGTAGATATCTCACTACTGATACAATTCTCTACCTGTATAAGAGTCAATTACGTTCAAGGATGGAGTAGTTGCCACATCTTGGCAGCTTGTAGAAGCAGCTTATCCTGCCTTTACAGAGTTAAAAATAGACTTCTTGGTAGAAGTGAGGAGTACCCTCTTCTCTTCCCTGCAATACTTCTTTACCATGAATTTAGGTATAATCCGAGCATTCTTTTGTGAAATATTGGAGATATCTAGAAAGATAAAAATCTGAAGGGGTTACAATCCGGTAAATATGAAGCCTATCTAGCATCATACATCTTAACGATGAAACGATAATCAAAGTATCTCCGTATTGTTGGAAAATGATTTTAATTAAGAATAACTTGAACTTCAGCACTTCCTTTTTGATCTTCGTAAGTCAAATTATTGCACATACTTAAAGCAATTATATATATATATATATATACATATATATATATTATAAATTATATATATAAAATTATATATATATATAAATTATATATATATATATATATATATATATATATAAAATTATATATATATATATATATATATATATATATATATATATATATATAGTTGCCCATTGGAGGGCAATTGTAAAAAAAGGAAAAAATACTACATCCTCCGCGCAATTTATGACCCCAAAATAAAATGTTTAAAGGTGAGGTGTGAATCTTTAGAAAACTGCATACACAGAAGGAAAGCACTCCTAATAAACTGGTCAATGAAAAAGATAAAACTTAGATTTTGATTATATATGCATATAAAAAAAGTAAACTTGTAAATACTAAAATGGTTTTAGTCGGTAAACTAGGATTTTAATCGTAATTGTATTATAGATTTTAAATTAATGTATTATATATAATATATAAATTTTAAAAAATCATACTTTATAAATGTAATTTACAATCTGTTTCGATTTTAAAACTATAGCAAAAATATAATAGTGTTAATATATTAGGAAAATCCCTTATGCTAGATAAATACTCACTTCCCAAAACCTTGATAGATTTGAAAATTTTTAAAGAAATTTTTAAACGTATTTCGAAATTCTGAAACGTAATTCGATATTTTCAAACCTAATTCGATATAATTAAACGAAATTTTAAGTTTCTAACCCATACTGTTTAACCTATAAAGTTTCTAACCCATAAAGTTTAAGGGTTTTTATATATAAAAAATCAGATTTTTTAAATTAAATTGTTTCAATTTAAAATCGGGGTATATATTGAATTTTTTTTATATACAAACTAAGTTTTCAATCGAAATTAGATTTAAAAATTAAAATAATTCAAATTTTAAAGTTAATGAAATCATCATCATCCGATAAATAAACGGGGGGGGGGATTTAACAAAACAAGATTTAAACGTGAACTCGTGAGGTATATATATTTCACACTTCCGGTTATAAAATAGACTAGTATTGGCTGATGTGAGTTTGATATGGATATCTTAAACGATCTTAACTATCGGGCTTGAAATCGACGGTACCAATGAATTGTCTCATTTAACAACTTTCTCTACACAAAATATAAATACACTCTTATATTTCGGATTTTCCTTTCAATTGAGCAATCTGCTGGATTTCTTTTTCCAAAAAAGCTAATCATATATATATATATATATATATATATATATATATATATATATATATATATATATATATATATATATATATATTTATATATATATATATATATATTTATATATATATATATATATATATATATATATATATATATATATATATATTTATTTCCAGAGCCAAAGTCATTTATACAATAATCACCCGTGCTAGGGAGATCATATATATATATATATATATATATATATATATATATATATATATATATATATATATATATATATATATATATATATAAACAATGTGTCTAAAAATTCACTGAATGATTTTCTTTAAATTTGTCTCTTTTTGTGTGACTTTTTGGGCATATATATATATATATATATATATATATATATATAGAGAGAGAGAGAGAGAGAGAGAGAGAGAAATAAAAAGGAACACACCTTATTATGTGTTCATCAACGTTTCGTCTTTATTTGATGAACACATAATACGGTTTGTTCCTTTTTATTTCTCTATTTTGTCGGAATACTATTTCCATTATTTTCATCATATATATATATATATATATATATATATATATATATATATATATATATATATATGATTACTTAATTTAATCACATAAATTAATATACAAAAGTATAAATTTATGCGTAAACTTTAAGTATTTACTTCAATAGTGCTCGATGCGTAGGTAGAGCTAGGTAGTAAGTTATAAAATATAGTTTGCTATATATATTTTATAACTTACTAGGTTCGGTCGGAAATGGCTGAGCCTGTCTTTTACAAATTTCACACAAAGATAATTTTATATCTGGCAGTGTTCTTAGATATATTTTTTTATAGAAATTCATCCGATAAGTATTGAAAATCGAAAAACTCCGATATTAAAAACACCCTTTTTTTATTATAAACGATAAAAACATCCAGTAAAATATTTTACGTTACAATTTATTATGATCTGGATATGTAGTTCAGTGGTATAATATTCGACTGCAGATCGAATGATCTCCTATTCAAGACCGTGTGTAACTCACTATTTATTTCATTTTTTCTTATTAATGAGTTCAATTTACGCTACATTAAAGGTACCATTTAAAATTGCCGCAAATCATTTCTTCGTTTGCATATTTTAAAACTAAACATTAATCAGAAGTGACTTTTTAGGGCATTATCGTCAAGCCCAAATATCAGCTGACGTGATATTGTAAACAAACACGGACGAAATCTTATGAACGACATTATCATTATTATTTATTTTATTAATTTTTTTGTAAAATTCCACTGGGCACATTATTCCTCGTAATATATTATAATCAATAGAGGATTGATTCTATAATAATACATACGCAATTTGCATAAATTAAAATATCATGTTTAAGCGTATTGTACAACCGGACGAACCGGGCTGCCAGCTAGTAATATATAAAACTGAATGGATACGTATTCAGCATAATATAACTAAGTAAGCATTTTACTAGAAATAAAGCACGCGAGGTCTTCACTATTTTTCTGTTTTTATTGTTTCCAAAAGTCAGCAACAGGTCACGTTCCACACAATTGTGAACAAGACAACAATGAATCTGTACACTTGCAGATAAGACTACTTTAATATCGTTTTACCTTCTCTGTTTCCTCCTTCCTGTTTTCCTCCTCTTTCTATTTGTATTTCCTAAATCTCCGAAGTCAAGCGACGTTGAGCCTTGCCAGTAGGAAATGGGTAATCATTTGGGAATACTAGGTGCTGTATGCATTTAGATATACGGGTTTGTATAAGACCTCCAGAAGATGAACTCCCTGTTTTGCACAGTTTCACGTCACCTCTGGCCAAGGTGTAGCACCTGGTATCATCCGTCTGATATTCCAGAGATTTACCATACAGAGGTTAGATGGTATTCCTCAGTCATAGCGAAGGCAACCATCTAACCATCTTAGAGAATGAAATTCTGATGGAAAACTAGATCGAGTAGAAACAGTCCGTTAGCCTTGCAAAGCAATCTTTCAATTTGTGATAAGCCAGCACAGAAATAGTAAGGCTTAGAAAACTACCAGGGTAATGCTCAGACCAGTGCGCAATCTGGTTTAACAAGAGAGAAAATGAATGCCTACTGGAGTGAACTTGAATGCCAACAGGAAAGAACTTGAATACCTATTGGAGAGAACTTGAATACCCACTGAAGAGAACTTGAACGCCTACTGAATAGAATTTAATTACCTACTAGAGAGAACTTGAATGTTTACTAGACACTATCCTCGAGTGTCTAAGGTCTCTCTGTACAAGGGGTTGTCAGGGCAACTTGGCATAAGGATATTTCTCCCTAGTAGTTAACCCTGACCAAATATTTAAAATCACGTGATAATCGCAACCCGAATAAGATTTCCTCGGTATGGCTTACCTACTCCAGCTTTTACGAGGAATGGCAAGTGTTTTTTTTTTTTTTTTTTTTTACACAGTGATCACCACTTATCAAGGCCCGGAAGCCACTCAGGGATAAGGGTTATTGCAAGTACATTACGTTAGTGTGGAGATTTGATGGAGTGTTTACTTAAGGGGGCGGTTCATTAGGAATTTGTTAACATTAGACTTGAAGACATCCAAGTTGTAGTCCGGAGGGAAGCAGGCAGACGGAACAGAGTTCCACAGGCGTGCAGTTCTAAGAAAGAAGCTTTGTTCATGGATTCCGCGTTTTGATTTAGGCACAGATATAGAGTGGGGGAAATTTTTCACAGTGGATTCAGCTAGACGGGTGTTTTTCGTGAAAGATTGGCGAGGGGGGAGACCAGGGATTGGAGTTCAGACGAGCACCTGCCATGAAAATAACGATAAAACAAGGATAGGCTCGCAACGTCTCTTCTGTGAGAGAGGGGTTGCAGGGTAGAGAAAAGGGCATCCCCCACTAAGCCACGAAGTGTTACCTCAAGTAGCATCTTGAAGCTAGATACTCCACCATATTAGATGCATTCTTGTCCTGCAATCCAGTAAAAACAAAAGACCAAAAAGAAATATATATGGTAACATATTAAAATGGTCAATTGTGGAGAGGAAAATGTTCCCAACTTCTTTGCTTTTACAGTGTTTGAGAGAGAAAGAACATTCGAATATCTATGAATCTCATATTGAGTTCAAGTGTTATCCACAGGTAGGAGGCACTTTAGTTTCTGAGAACTTCAGCTGAAGCAAAATTCTTTCCGGAGATAGTAAAACAAAGAAAGCTATAATGATATTTTGTGTTATTTTTTTTCCAAATTGCAACCATATATTTATTGAGCTGCAAGCGTTGCTTTTATCTGTTACGTGATTTTGTCATTTATTTTGTTATTTATTTTTTCCATAAATTAACTGTGTAATCACCTTCAGATATCAATGATTATGTTACAAATTAAATCTCATTAATAGCAAGTTATACCAGATACAAATGACTGAAAGGTCAAATGAGAGAGAAAGAACGAAAGAGAGAGAGAGAGAGAGAGAGAGAGAGAGAGAGAGAGAGAGAGAGATTTAATTATAATTTAAGAGCATCGCTTAATTGTATTATTGTTTCGTTAGAGTTTAATTTACACGTGTTGACTCAAAAACTAGCAATAACTTCGTTTATCATTCTCTCCGTCGCCTATCTTTGACGTCTTCTATGCTTAAATATCATCGACTTATTTCTCACACAATTTTAATTTATTACATGAAGGGCCCAAAATATGAACTTTGTAGGCCCTTAGCCAATCCTATCTTATCGTTAATATGTATTAGTCAACATATTCCATAGCAAACGTAGACACATCAATATTTAAAAATTAGAACTGAATGCAGTAATAGTAATTAACTCTCTTCCATGACCATTCTCTAATATAAAAAATAAATTTATATAGTTTTCTTGCCCTTCGGAACATGACTCCACAGGCTCATCACTAGCGACGAGGGCATAAGTTTAATCTTAATGTTCTATACTAGTCTTTTTCTAAATTACATACATAAATTAAAGATGAAAGAAAATATAAACTCCAAATGAAAAATGTACTTCATAATAGTGCGGTAAGACTTCCTGGTCTTTAAGTCCGTGAATTAAATGTTTAGTTCTCAACAGTAGCAAGACATGGGTGGAGCTCGTATAACTGTCTCTTTATACTTAAGAGAACTGAAACGTTCTTTATCTTTTTCTCTCTTATTCAAGATTTGATTCAAAGGAAAAAGACGTGTATTGGGTTCGCTCATTAATGAATCAATCCGACTGGCATCGCCTTGAGTGATATGTATTAAAATGTCCTACATCCTTGTTAATGATTTTTATGCGTAATAGAAACATAAATTAAAACAATAAGCCATTTTAATGGTTAATTTCTTCCAGATAGACGCCTATCACATGCGAAAATCTGAAAGTCCAGCAGTCGAAACGATATCAGACCATAATCACATTGACCAATGTATACCCATTAACCCTTATCCTCGAGTGGACTTTGGGCCTTGATAAGTGGCGATTCCTGTGTAAAGTACTTTGAGAGTCGGCTGATCCGAATGTCTGCTGTTTCTTTTAAAAAGTCAATATAAGTGCTACGGGTAATTGGCATAAGCAGACACGACATAACTCATACAATGCATCTGTATACATGTTTTTGCTAACTAGTTACCCCTTATCAAGGTCAAATAGCCACTCAAGGATAAAATAAATGAGTTTTTACGGTGGACAGCATCGCGAGAATTAGTAACGATGGTTGTAACTGGTAAAAATTTGATTATTTAATAAGACGGTCCAAGAAGAATTTGTTTGACTTGGAAACGACCATGATGCAATCGGTTGGAAAGCAATCAGGTGGTACTGTTGTTCACAGACGGGTAGTATATATCTTCAGTGGTGAAAAAAACCCAGACGGGAGTGCTCAATGTGTAGCCAGAGCAGTATATAGAAAATGTATTGCTGGACTCACAGCAATAAATTTCCTATATATATATATATATATATATATATATATATATATATATATATATATATATATATATATATATACATACACACATATATAATATATATATAAAATATATATATATATCTTCAGTGGTGAAAAAAACCCAGACGGGAGTGCTCAATGTGTAGCCAGAGCAGTATATAGAAAATGTATTGCTGGACTCACAGCAATAAATTTCTTATATATATATATATATATATATATATATATATATATATATATATATATATATATATATATATATATATATATATATATATATACATACTTCAGAATAAATATTATTTATCAATCAGTTGGTATGGAACCCTGTGATTATAAGATTTACAAAATATTACTGGCGATGATATTCTATAAGTTATTCCATCTAAATAAGAATTGCTCGATATGCAAAATAAAGCAAATAAATTAAATTGTGATTCAATGAATTAAAAAAAGAACCTTATTGAAATGAAGTGGTTGAGTTTAAGTATTCTTTCTCTTGCTTAGAATAATAAAATTGAATCACAATTTAATATATATATATATATATATATAATTTAAAGGAGATTAGAATAATAGTCTAAAGAGCTAAGTGTATTTTAATGTAATAGTGAAATTACTAGTTTAATTAAAATACAGGAAATGCTCGTTGTAATTTAGATATATAATAAGCTCGATAGTTAAATGTCCTAGAGCTAATTCAATATTAAGTAATGTGATTTATAATTTAAAATTTTTTAAAATTTTTTAAATTTAACAATCAAAATTTAATTAAATTAAAAATCAGTTTCATAAGAAGGAACAACAACAACTTTACTTAATATATATATATATATATATATATATATATATATATATATATATATATATATATATATATATATATATATATATATATAAATAGCAGATCGCGTATGGGCGCGTGTGAGAAAATCAGCAGCAGCAGAAGTATACCTGACCAGCAAAAATATTAGCAGGAGCAGCTGTTAAAGCACGCATGCACGAGCTTTTGTCACAAACAAAGGGGAGAAAAATACGCTACGTGGCGGCGAGAAGAAGATGCAAGTTGTGTTAACAAAATAAAGAATAAAGTTACATAGGAACTTTACTACATTATCAAGTCAATAAGGGTTAAAGAAAGAGTAATAAAGGGAGATCTTTTTGGGTCATGGCATTTCGAAGCTGAATGCTTCTCGTCAGAAGAGGAGAACAAGCAAGCAGTACAGAAATATAAAGGGGAAAAGGCAACACTAAATTTGAAAACATTCAGATTAGAAATGGGAAAGAATTTGAGATTAGAATTGAAAAAAATTATTTTAGACGGCGTATGATATGATGGTGATACAAGAGAGAAGAAACAGAAAAAAAAACAATGTTGACAGCTTATATATATATATATATATATATATATATATATATATATATATATATATATATATATATGTATAAGGAATGAAAAAATATACCAGCGGTGGTTGACGTTATGTTTAAAGAAAAAATAGAAAAAACCGAATGAAATTATTAAAAAATCAACGTTTCGTCCTTGTTTCCGAGGACATCTTCAGGATAATTGAAATAAAAATGTGATAAAAGAAAAAGTCATAGATCGTGCGAAAAAAGACAGTTTTTTAAAATCCAACCCATGTCAGGAAAGAAGACGCACACATATTCGTCCTTTCCCGACATGGGTTGGATTTTAAAAAACTGCCTTTTTTCGCACGATCTATGACTTTTTCTTATATCACATTTTTATTTCAATTATCCTGAAGATGTCCTCGGAAACAAGGACGAAACGTTGATTTTTTAATAATTTCATTCGGTTTTTTCTATTTTTTTCTTTAAACATATATATATATATATATATATATATATATGTATATTTTGATGCACTTTTGTCAGCGATGAACGATGGCTGTGTATAGGTGTCCGGAGCGCGTTTTGTAATACAGAAATCGTTCCAAACGTAAAACATTCTATTTTTTAATTAAAAAAGTTGAAGAGCTACGACGACGTGAGTAGTACTATAAAACAAGGGTACTTTAGTGATTCAGAATTTATTTTTCTACATAGGAACCACCATTATCAATTCACTTTTGCCATGAATTCAATAACGCAGCTCTAATTATGATGCAGATCCATGACAGCGATTGATTTCTTTCAGTTTCACATCGTAATATCTCCAACAGTGACAAGAAAGATTCAGGTCATGAATGCATAAGTTTAGTCATCATAACAATGCAATTTGCAATCCCCTTTGCTCTAAACATTGTATTTCGAAAATGTGAAAACATTGTTTATTCACTGCCCTCATAGCAGCAGCACTGTAGCGCAACGGTTAGAAGCCCCGACTGTCGATTGGGCGATCAGGTTTCGATCCTGGCTTGAGGTAGTTGCTTGTCTAGCCGCACTGATGAGCTGTGAAACAGCGAAACAGTACTGTATGTGGATGACTATATATATATATATATATATATATATATATATGTATATATATATACAGTACTGTTTCTTTGTTTCACACACACATATGTATTTATAAATGAATATATAATAAAAGTAATATATATATATATATATATATATATATATATATATATATATATATATATAAACAAATAAATGAACCTAAAAGATATTTTCATTAATAAAGCAAACCCATCTAGATAAAATGGCTCAACCCAGTTAAAAGGAACAATTCATGAATTAAATTAAGAAGATAAGGAATAAAATTACATAGAACTTTATTGTATTATCAGATCAAGACAGGGCGAGAGTGAGAAAAAAGGGAAACCTTCTTTAGTCTATAGCATTTCGAAACGAAATGCTTTTAATCATCAGAAGAGAAAAGCCGCTATTATAGAAAAATAATAGCAAAAAAGACAAAACCGACTTGAAAACATTCAGATTAGAAATAAAAATAAGTATTGGATGAATAATGGGGACTAATAAAAAGTACGCAAAGAAATACGAAAAAGTAGAAAGGGAAATGGAGAAAAGCATAAAAAAGAATAAAAAGAAAAATATATATGAAAAAATAAGAATAAAAAGAAAAAAATATATGAAAAAATAAGAATAAAAAGAAAAAAATATATGAAAAAATAAGAATAAAAAGAAAAAAATATATGAAAAAATAAGAATAAAAAGAAAAAAATATATGAAAAAATAAGAATAAAAAGAAAAATATATATGAAAAAATAAGAATAAAAAGAAAAAAATATATGAAAAAATAAGAATAAAAAGAAAAAAATATATGAAAAAATAAGAATAAAAAGAAAAAAATATATGAAAAAATAAGAATAAAAAGAAAAATATATATGAAAAAATAAGAATAAAAAGAAAAATATATATGAAAAAATAAGAATACAATGACAAAAATATATGAAAAAATAAGAATAAAAAGAAAAATATATATGAAAGAATAAGAATAAAAAGAAAAAAATATATGAAAAAATAAGAATAAAAAGAAAAAAATATATGAAAAAATAAGAATAAAAAGAAAAAAATATATGAAAAAATAAGAATAAAAAGAAAAATATATATGAAAAAATAAGAATAAAAAGAAAAAAATATATGAAATAATAAGAATAAAAAGAAAAAAATATATGAAAAAATAAGAATAAAAAGAAAAAAATATATGAAAAAATAAGAATAAAAAGAAAAAAATATATGAAAAAATAAGAATAAAAAGAAAAATATATGAAAAAATAAGAATAAAAAGAAAAAAATATATGAAAAAATAAGAATAAAAAGAAAAAAATATATGAAAAAATAAGAATAAAAAGAAAAAAATATATGAAAAAATAAGAATAAAAAGAAAAATATATATGAAAAAATAAGAATAAAAAGAAAAAATATATGAAAAAATAAGAATAAAAAAAAATATATATGAAAAAAAAAGAATAAAAAGAAAAAAATATATGAAAAAATAAGAATAAAAAGAAAAAAATATATGATAAAATAAGAATAAAAAGAAAAATATATATGAAAAAATAAGAATAAAAAGAAAAATATATATGAAAAAATAAGAATAAAAAGAAAAAAATATATGAAACAATAGGAATAAAAAGAAAAAAATATATGAAAAAATAAGAATAAAAAGAAAAATATATATGAAAAAATAAGAATAAAAAGAAAAAAATATATGAAAAAATAAGAATAAAAAGAAAAAAATATATGAAAAAATAAGAATAAAAAGAAAAAAATATATGAAAAAATAAGAATAAAAAGTAAAATATATATGAAAAAATAAGAATAAAAAGATAAAAATATATGAAAAAATAAGAATAAAAAGAAAAAAATATATGAAAAAATAAGAATAAAAAGAAAAAAATATATGAAAAAATAAGAATAAAAAGAAAAAAATATATGAAAAAATAAGAATAAAAAGAAAAATATATATGAAAAAATAAGAATAAAAAGAAAAAAATATATGAAATAATAAGAATAAAAAGAAAAAAATATATGAAAAAATAAGAATAAAAAGAAAAAAATATATGAAAAAATAAGAATAAAAAGAAAAAAATATATGAAAAAATAAGAATAAAAAGAAAAATATATGAAAAAATAAGAATAAAAAGAAATATATATATGAAAAAATAAGAATAAAAAGAAAAAAATATATGAAAAAATAAGAATAAAAAGAAAAAAATATATGAAAAAATAAAAATAAAAAGAAAAATATATATGAAAAAATAAGAATAAAAAGACAAAATATATGAAAAAATAAGAATAAAAAGAAAAATATATATGAAAAAAAAAGAATAAAAAGAAAAAAATATATGAAAAAATAAGAATAAAAAGAAAAAAATATATGAAAAAATAAGAATAAAAAGAAAAATATATATGAAAAAATAAGAATAAAAAGAAAAATATATATGAAAAAATAAGAATAAAAAGAAAAAAATATATGAAACAATAGGAATAAAAAGAAAAAAATATATGAAAAAATAAGAATAAAAAGAAAAATATATATGAAAAAATAAGAATAAAAAGAAAAAAATATATGAAAAAATAAGAATAAAAAGAAAAAAATATATGAAAAAATAAGAATAAAAAGAAAAAAATATATGAAAAAATAAGAATAAAAAGAAAAAAATATATGAAAAAATAAGAATAAAAAGAAAAATATATATGAAAAAATAAGAATAAAAAGAAAAAAATATATGAAATAATAAGAATAAAAAGAAAAAAATATATGAAAAAATAAGAATAACAAGAAAAAAATATATGAAAAAATAAGAATAAAAAGAAAAAAATATATGAAAAAATAAGAATAAAAAGAAAAATATATGAAAAAATAAGAATAAAAAGAAAAATATATATGAAAAAATAAGAATAAAAAGAAAAAAATATATGAAAAAATAAGAATAAAAAGAAAAAAATATATGAAAAAATAAGAATAAAAAGAAAAATATATATGAAAAAATAAGAATAAAAAGAAAAAAATATATGAAAAAATAAGAATAAAAAAATATATATATATGAAAAAAAAAGAATAAAAAGAAAAAAATATATGAAAAAATAAGAATAAAAAGAAAAAAATATATGAAAAAATAAGAATAAAAAGAAAAAAATTTATGAAAAAATAAGAATAAAAAGAAAAATATATATGAAAAAATAAGAATAAAAAGAAAAAAATATATGAAAAAATAAGAATAAAAAGAAAAAAATATATGAAAAAATAAGAATAAAAAGAAAAATATATATGAAAAAATAAGAATAAAAAGAAAAAAATATATGAAAAAATAAGAATAAAAAGAAAAATATATATGAAAAAATAAGAATAAAAAGAAAAAAATATATGAAAAAATAAGAATAAAAAGAAAAATATATATGAAAAAATAAGAATAAAAAGATAAAAATATATGAAAAAATAAGAATAAAAAGAAAAAAATATATGAAAAAATAAGAATAAAAAGAAAAAAATATATGAAAAAATAAGAATAAAAAGAAAAAAATATATGAAAAAATAAGAATAAAAAGAAAAATATATATGAAAAAATAAGAATAAAAAGAAAAAAATATATGAAATAATAAGAATAAAAAGAAAAAAATATATGAAAAAATAAGAATAAAAAGAAAAAAATATATGAAAAAATAAGAATAAAAAGAAAAAAATATATGAAAAAATAAGAATAAAAAGAAAAATATATGAAAAAATAAGAATAAAAAGAAAAATATATATGAAAAAATAAGAATAAAAAGAAAAAAATATATGAAAAAATAAGAATAAAAAGAAAAAAATATATGAAAAAATAAGAATAAAAAGAAAAATATATATGAAAAAATAAGAATAAAAAGAAAAAAATATATGAAAAAATAAGAATAAAAAAATATATATATATGAAAAAAAAAGAATAAAAAGAAAAAAATATATGAAAAAATAAGAATAAAAAGAAAAAAATATATGAAAAAATAAGAATAAAAAGAAAAAAATTTATGAAAAAATAAGAATAAAAAGAAAAATATATATGAAAAAATAAGAATAAAAAGAAAAAAATATATGAAAAAATAAGAATAAAAAGAAAAAAATATATGAAAAAATAAGAATAAAAAGAAAAATATATATGAAAAAATAAGAATAAAAAGAAAAAAATATATGAAAAAATAAGAATAAAAAGAAAAATATATATGAAAAAATAAGAATAAAAAGAAAAAATATATGAAAAAATAAGAATAAAAAGAAAAAAATATATGAAAAAATAAGAATAAAAAGAAAAAAATATATGAAAAAATAAGAATAAAAAGAAAAAAATATATGAAAAAATAAGAATAAAAAGAAAAAAATATATGAAAAAATAAGAATAAAAAGAAAAATATATATGAAAAAATAAGAATAAAAAGAAAAAAATATATGAAAAAATAAGAATAAAAAGAAAAATATATATGAAAAAATAAGAATAAAAAGAAAAAAATATACGAAAAAATAAGAATAAAAAGAAAAAATATATGAAAGAAATAGAATAAAAAGAAGTGTTTAAGTACAAGCAAGAATAAAAAAAAAACGTCTAAAGATTTATAGCTAGGTAAACTTGAGTCTTTGGGAAGATAATCCGGATAAGATGACAGTAGTCCAATATAAAACGCTTCGAGATTAAATACCAGTACACATTTCCAAGGTAAAATAATCCTCAATTTTTTTTAAATATGTTGGGAAGCGATCCGAAAATGTCTAAAAAAATAAACTCTTACGTAGAGCTTAGTGTTGTGACGATTAATCGAAATCAGAATCGGGAATCGGAAAAATTGACAAATTTGTGGGTATCGGTATCAGTATCGAAATCGAAAAAAATTGATGCCTATTTTCCGATTTCAAAACGATTCTTTTAATTGCCTTTTTCAAATTCTATTTTGTTAAAAGAAAAATCTTCCATTGCTGGCAATAAATGATAAAATAATAAATATTTATTGATTTTAAAATAAGAGTGAAGCTAAAATCTATAGATCATCCTCCAGAAGTGTAAATTCGTGTTTAGGAGAATATCTTCATATTCAACATGTGTTCTTTTTTTTTTTTTTTTTTTTATAGAAATCAGGGAAAATAACAACTCTATAGTTAAATATTTAAAGATTTATAAAAATCGGAATCGGTAATTGTATCGGAATCGGGAATTTAGTACGGAATCGGGAAAAATATTGGAATCGTCCCATCACTAGCACGGTTCCTGGTTAAAATAATCCCCACAAGAATTTCATATACTTGTAGTCGATCTGATTAACTCATATGTGCAGACATATATATATATATATATATATATATATATATATATATATATATATATATATATATATATATATACATATATATATATATATATAAATATTTTAAAGAAGGGTGCACAGTAAAAAGTTGGGAATATCATATACAGTGTAACACGGATATAAGAGACCCAAACATGAGAAAACCCCGGATATAAGATATATTTTCTCTGGTCCCAAAATAAAGCTTGTGTTAATATACAGTGTAACCTGGATATAAGAACTCCCGGATATAAGTGAGCTGTAGGGACCAGAGAAAAAATATCCGGGTTACACTATATGAGTATTTAAAAATAAAAAAACTTTTAAATGATTTTGAGAAAAATGATTGATTAACATATGTACAACTAAAAATTGAGTTAATTACAATTGGTATTAAAACTGAAGATGGCAAAGAAATAGATCTTCTTATAAATTTTCCTAATGTCTGTGTGTGTGTGTTTGACGCGGTTTATCTCAGCCTACAGGCAATCCACCCAGGCAAGTAGGGACCGAAATGAAGTTTATGACCCAGTGGATGTTTTAGTGATATTTATATCCATGGTTGGTGTATGGAAATGCAAAAAAATAAAAATAAAAATAAAAAAAGGCAAAAAAAAAAATAAAAATAAAATAAAAATAAATAAAACACAAATAAAAAAATAAATAAATAAAAAATAAAGATTTACTAAACAACGTTTTATTTACTGGATATTTTCCCGGTATTCACCGAAAGTTATTATCGCCCTTAGTAAGTTCGATTTACTGTGTGTGTGTGTGTGTGACACGGTTTATCTCAGACTACCGGCAACCAACCCAGCCAAATAAGGTACCGATGGAGTATTGTTGTCATATTTGGGCTGGCGCATCTGCAAACACTTGTGCCCCCACGACGTAAATACCCTCGACAAACCCGACAGGAAGCTAAATCCCACCCCCACACATTAGAGATCCCTAGATGTAAAAGATCTTTCTACTCCAGTAGTTTCTTCCCCAGAACTGTTAGACTCTGGAATTCCATTCCAGGTCCCTGCTTCCCCGACTGTACTGACGTGCAGAAGTTCAAGTGTAGCGTGAACCGACATCTTGCTGTCCAACTCCCTACATAGTATCCCAGTAGTTGTTGCCCCTGATAGTAGCCCCCTACACCAAAGTGGCAATGTGCCTTGTTTGGGGTGAAAATGTAATTAAAAAAAAAAATGAAGCTTATGACTCAGCGGATGTTTTAGTGATATTTATATCCATGTTTGGTGTATGGAAATGCAAAAAAAAGAAAAAAAAAATGCAAAAAAAAAAAAATAACGATTTACTAAACAACGTTTTATTTATTGGCTATTTTTCCGGTACAAGGACTCAAGTTTGCCCAGCTGGACAAACTTGGGTTCTTGTATCTCAAAAAGACGTTCGTCAAGTCAGGAAAAGAGGCGAAATTAAATATATATAGTTTAAAAAAGTAAACAATTTAAAAATAAATATGTAATAAACAAGAAAGTAAAGTGAAATACAGAGATAGAAATATTACAAAAAAACAAAAACAAAAAAAAATAAAAATAAAAAAAAAACTGTAAGGGAAAAACAAAAAAAAAATATGAAAGAAATAAAAGATATGAAAAAAATTTCAAAAACAATTATGAGAATAAAAAATTATAAAAAATAAAATAATAAATTAATAAATAATAAAAAATAAAGAAATAGAAATAAAGCGTATGAAGGATAGACAGGTAAAACACGAGTAAGAAGGCAGATCCGCAATTTCCACAAAGTTGGCTCGAGCTCGCTCGGCAGCTGATGGAAATAACCAGGAAAGGTCAACCGAGTATTTCTCAATTTTTAACGAATGCGCTGTTTTTAATTAATACGAATCTATGAATTCTACTTTATACATTCGAAGAAAAAAAATTAATAGGGTTTATGGTTAGAGTAAGGATTATGGATGGATTAGATATATATTTGTAGAATTGTTGTATTTCTACGTTTTTCCTGTTTATTATTATAATTTTCTAGTAATAAAGGTTTAACGTTTCGTGATCGGCCGCATCCAATTATTCCCGTCAGAGGCCGAGCACACCCGAGAAACCTCGTGGAAACCGCGGGTCGGGAAATACTGAAGTATTGAAAAAAGAAAAACAAAAAGAGAAAAGAACTTAGGTAGGAAAAATCACAGTAAAAGAAAGAAAATAGAAACCAAGGAAATGGGGTGTGTAGAACAGAAAAAAGAAAGAAAGACAGAGAGAAAGAGTAAAAAATGTCAAATCCGCAGTGAGATTGACGACAGAGCAAGCCTGTATTTAGATCAGATGTCAAAAAATAAAATGTAACGATTTCTGCTTCGGGAACAGACACACGCAAATAGTCACACACGCATATGTATAGACTTACACACATATGCACATAAGGACAACCATAGATGATAAAAGCGCCAAAGTCTCAAACACAAAGCGATTGTGATCATAGAATTATGCTAACCGAACAGAAAACGTCTGAGCGAATAAGCAAAATAGTTTGCATACATAAAGGTCAGACACAAACATATCCCTGTATACAGACATCGACAACAGACAATGACGCATATACACCTAAAGATATGCAACACACACATATTGACCTACAGATATACATACATACATGTGTACATATGTGTACATATACATATAAATAGATAAATATATATTGACACAAGGACTTAAAAACTATCTCAAAAAGAGAACGAAAATAGAAAAAGGAGATAGTACCAATCTATAAACAAAGAAAAATATACGAGAAATAAAGAGCACTTCAAAATGGATAATCCTAAGTGAGGTAAAAGATTGTAAATAAAAATAATATTCCAATAGGTTCAAACAAAAATACCCGCTACAAATAATTTAAACGAGGAAATACAAAAACGTAAACTGAAAAGAGGCAAGAATATATTATTCGTACGCAAAAATATAAGAAAAAAAAATCTATTAAAAAATCTATAAAACATAGCTTCCGCACATTTATATCAGATCTACCTCTGCGTTTCATGTTTAAAAAGGATGTGTCCTCTGTATTATCTGACCTAACGGAATGGTTAATTGTAGGTATAGACCGTTTCATACTCTTGAAAAAGTTCCAGCAAAAACCTAACAGCCAGCCGTGGTTCTCTCCAGAATGTTCTGCTGCCATTGCACACAGAAATCACCGTTTCCATTGCTTCTAATATAATAGATGTCCTGAGACTAAAGCCGCCTTCAAGACTGCCAGCAACCACTGTAAAAGAGTAATGCAGAATGCGAGAGAGCTGTATGCTCAGTTCTTCAAGTTCAAAATGGCTGAGCAGCGGCTTAGTTCCCACCAGTTTTGGCAAATAGCAAACAGGATCCCGAAGAGAAGCGTGTGCTCTATCTCAGCTATCATCAATGAACCTGAGGTAATCTCGTCAGCATCTGACAAAGCCAAACTCTTTGCCAGCAACCTCTGTAAAAAAGTAAAAACATAAGGACAAATCTAAAATAATATTACGGTAAATTGACGAGAAACTTCAAAGGATTTTCAATATGCATACATCGTGGGATAAATAGGATATACCAGAGTAAATGAAAAATGACAAAAGATGTATAAATCATTGGGATACAGAATATAGTGGTAGGGTGTCCGTGGGGGTTAAATCTGAGCACACTTAAATTTTCTCTTAGGCTAGCAATGGTAAATACATTTTTCTTGAAATTAACCACATTAATGTTTTTACTCTTGGAAGCTGTTATTATTATAGCTTCCCCGGAATGGCAGAGTTCGCAGAATAAAGCGCCCGGGGAGTAGGATTTCGACTTCTTTAAGATGGCTCATTTTAAGGTTAAAGGTATGTTATTAGATTTAAGATTCCTAAACATAATGATAAAGATGTTGGTCTATTATTGTTGGTTACTTAAAGGAACATATAAGAGATGTGATGCGTGTCTTAATTAGTAAAGTTGACTTGCAGATATATGTTTGAATTTTCGGAGTGGTAGAATAATCCATAGCAGTTGAAATATTATTTGTATAGAGGAAAAAATAGCCCAATGGTATTTAGGGTGGTAGATTGATTTGTAAGATCAAGTGGAGGAGTATAGTGTTCGGTGGATTATGGGGGAAGTTATCATTTACTCATAAGCTAGATGTGTTCGGATCTTGGTTATTATTTATAAGATTTATATTAGTAACTTTTACTTTTTCAGCTGGTATTAGAGATCGGAAGCGGCAGCAAAACAAGAAAGTAATATGATAGTATTAGCATAGTGAAAACGTACAGAGTAGTGACCATTATTGTATTTCGAGCCACCTCGGATCTTCTTGCTAGTATACATACAAATACATACACGTATACAAAGGTCTTGTTTTATTTTTTTAGTAAGAAATCTAGAATAATATATATATATATATATATATATATATATATATATATATACACACACACATTAGAAGGAAGACCCGATTGTGTCCGGGATTGAATGAGGATCAATAAATATTCCACACTCCTATAGTGTTATTAGCATCGAAATCGGTAAAATCGATCATTTTTCAATCTAATTGATTGATTGACTGTTCTAATTGTGAACCACTCGCGGTATACCTGGGGGGATGCTTAACATACTTTTCAGCAGTAACAATACAGTGTCGTCTATATGCACTGCAGAGAACATGGTTGATCTTATGAATTATTATAATAATATTATAATTATTATTATATTATTTAAGAAAATTTTAAAATGTAAAACTCAAGTATCAGGGTTCAATTCTGATCTAAACAAAATTTCATTTCGAACGCATCCCCGCCTTATTAAAGAACCAACAGTTCATTTAATGAAATAATTTTACATAATCATTTGAATTAAAATTAAATGTACAAAAATCGAGGATCATAGTTAATTGTGTTCTAAAACGAAACATTTATTACGAACAGATTTGTCTTATAAAAGAATCTATATTTAATTTTATAGTCGGAGCCTTTCTGCTTGTGCATTGACAAAACTTCTCAAATGCATTTGTGATCTTAGGCTGTATAGAAGTTTTAACTTCTGTCAAAATCGATTTTTTTGCGATTATCGATTTTCGATACTGATCGGGTGCATTTCGATACAGAACCTACGTAAGAATGCCCCCAGATGCATCAAGTACCTTTGTATGAAATAAAACAAATCACCATGTCGTTTCTTAGTCCATAAGGAACGAAGTCACACGCACATAAATTCTTATATATATATATATATATATATATATATATATATATATATATATATATATATATATATATATATATATATATTACTTATTAGAATTTACTTGATTCTTCCGGCCTTAGCAGACGTGTTTTAAATATTCTCTCCAGTGCTTTTTCTGTGCACATTTGAACTTTTCTTTTAATGATTTTGAACTCATTCCATTTGTGATTTTTTCCAAGGAATTATGCCTTTTGGATCATTTTGGACCATCTTCCAGTTACGCGATTCCTTTGGAACTTACCTGTTGGATTGGAAGTTTTTAATTCGACCGTGTTTGGATTTTACCATTCTTGGATTTTTTACCCTTCACCGGACTATCCATTCATGTGAAATCTTTTTATCATTTTTTCTTTTACCTCCTATTCCCCTTACCTCACTTTTTTTTTAACCAAGTAAGATCTGTGACTTACTTGTGGTTTCATTAAATACTTTTACATGCAAAATCCGATCCCGCATTTTGCTAATTACTGCCCTCTGATGAGAAGGAGAGTATTTCTTCGAAACTCCGCGGATTAAGGACTATCCACTTATCTTGTGCTTCCTTTTTGAAATTAAATATGTTTTTAACTCTTTTTCAAGATGTTTTTTTAACATGTTTTATTAATCATTTGTTCATATATATATATATATATGTATATATATATATATATATATATATATATATATATATATATATATATACTAGCTGAATTACATGTCCACACTGTGTTTATTAAGGTTTTGCATGTCAGTTGAAATTGAAATTGAAATTGTTTTTGTTCTCATTTTAAACATCAATAAAATGATAAAAATACATTTTAGCAATTTTTTTTACAAGGCCCGGAAGCTACTCAGGGATAAGGGTTATTGTAAGTATAGTACGTTAGTGTAGATATTTAAAGTGTCTACTTAAGGGGCGGTTCATCAGGAATTTGTTTACGTTGGACTTGAAGAAATCCAAGTTGTAGTCAGGAGGGAAGCAGGCAGACGGAACAGAGTTCCACAGGCGTGCAGTTCTAAGAAAGAAGCTTTGTCCATGGAATCTACGTTTTGATTTGGGCATAGATAAAGAGTGGGGAACGTTTTTGACAGTGGATTCAGCTAGACGGGTGTTTTTTGTAAAAGATTGGCGAGGGGGGACCAGAGATTGGAGTTCAGACGAGCACCTGCTATGGAAATAACGAGAAAACAAAGATAGGCTTGCAACGTCTCTTCTGTGGGAGAGACGTTGCAGGGAAGAGAAAAGGGCGTCCCCTACTAAGTCACGAAGTCTATTTTGTACTCTGTCAAGGCAGGATAGGCTGTTTTTAGCAGTTCCTGTCCAGATATGGCAGCAGTATTCCATCCTTGGACGTACTTGGCTTATATATAGATAGAGAATTGCATCAGTAGTGAGATATCTTCTGGAGCGACCTTGGCAACAGACTTGATGTACGTGTTCCACTTCAGATCAGGAGTGAAGGTCAAGCCCAGAAGCTTGTCAAAACACGCGGCTTCTTCTAGACGAGAGCCATCCATTTCAATTGATGCCAGATGGGGATCAGAGCGTTGATGATGTAAAGATAGGAGTTTGGTTTTAGATGCATTAAAGGTAACAAGCCACGTCTTCCCTCACTGAGCCACTCGTTCGAGATCAGAGGTGTGAGAATCAGAGGGAGCTTTGTCATTTACAGCCTTTGATGTATTGCTGTAGATGGTCGTGTCATCAGCATAGATGTCAAGAATGATTTAAGTATGTGTTTAGGGAGATCATTGATGTAGATCAGGATGAGAGTTGGGCCCAGGATGGACCCTTGAGGGACTCCAGCATTAATACTGCAGGTCTCTGATTTTTGTCCATCAACCACTACTTTTATGAGCCTATCAGTCTATAAATAAACACATACACTTTTGTTTTCGTGTTTATGTAAATGATCAGTATCGCCTAAAAATCTTATTCGTACGTTATTTGCAAATAAAAAATCCCGAGCTGTCAAAATAATTGTCTAGTGTGAATTCAAACTTTGAAAAATTATTGCATCAACTATTGAAGCTTTAAGCAAACGCTCTATACACACGAACGCATACAATACGAACATATTTTCTTCTTTCTAATTTTATATTTTCAGCTTGGAAAATTATTTTTAACTATGCAGGTTCAATAACAATGACTAGAACACTAAAATGAAGTTGCTCATCCCCAATCATATGCTAGTTTGCCACTTGAATAAGTCATTAAACCGTGATGCCGCAACTCACTCTGTTTTTTTTTACACGGAGGTCACCATTTATCAAGGCCCGGAGGCTACTCAGGGAGAAGGGTTATTGCGTGTACATTAATCAATGATAAAGTACTGTAGTAATCATGAGTATTGGAGATTTGATAGTGTGTCTTACTTAAGAGGGCGGTTTGTCAGGAATTTGTTTATGTTGGACTTGAATACTTGCCATGGAAATAACGATAAAACAAAGACAGGCTCGCAACGTCTCTTCTGTGGGAGAGAGGCATAAGGGAAGAGAAAATACCCTCTCCACTAAGCTATGAAGTCTATTTTGTACTCTGTCAAGGCAGGATAGGCTGTTTTTAGCAGGTCCTGCCCAGATGGGGCAGCAGTACTCCATCCTTGGGCTTACTTGGCTTTTATACAGATAGAGAATTGCATCAGTAGTGAGATATCTTCTGGAGCGGTAGAATGATCCCACCATTTTCCCAGATAAATTATCTCGGTTGTGCGGCCATAATCATGGCTGACACAACTTTTATTGTAAGATCACTGTAGTTCAGTAATTTCATAAAAAACGTAGGTGTTAGTAAAGATATTTGGATAAAAACTGCGAGAGATTTTGAAATTAGTAATCGTTGTTAAAATGGTTTTATAAAAAAGATTTGGAAAGAAAAAAAAAACACTTTTTATAATGTGTGTATGAAGACAATAGATATGCTTAGGACGGTGTAATGGGTAATTCAATATGCAAATGAGTTAAAAACATTAGCATAAGGGGTAGATTTAAATTCGGTTCGTTGCGTACTGAGAATCGTATTAAAAAGGAAAAACGAAAAAAAAACTTTTGTGCCTGTCAACTAGTGATAGAAAAAAGACTTGGACTTTGATGACCATTACACACACATATATATACACACACACATATATATATATATATATATATATATATATATATATATATATATATATATATATATATATATGTGTGTGTGTGTGTATGTGTGTGTGTGTGTGTGTGAGTGAGTGTGTGCGTGTGTAACATGGATTCTTACTATCAGGTCTCCTTTTCCAATATTAGAGGTCTGACTTCCAACCTTCGAAATGTTGAAAGGCACACACACACACACACACACACACACACACACACACACACACACACTAACACACACACTAACACACACACTAACACACGCACACACACTAACACACTAACACACGCACACACACTAACACACACGTAAAGTCAAAGTATTTTCTTTTATGTAATCTTTCAAGGTTGAATGAAGTTTCCCACAGTATTAAGATTGAACATTTTTAAATAAAAAATATCACCTCAAAAAATTAAAATTTTCCAATATTAATCAGTGACTTAAGCATTTTTTTTTCTAATTTTCTAAAAGAATCATATTGAATAATTATTTTTTGTTTGTATCCTGAAACGTTTATTTGAAATCAATACGAACTTTTGCATTTTAATTTCGTAATTAATTCGGATTTTTAAATATTGATTTTACAACGAAAGGCTTTTTTTTTAAATATCAGTTTTTGTAATTGCTTTCAATTTTAATCAATCACTGAAATTATTCACAGTTAATCCTTGTGATCAGAAGTTTTTGCATCATTTTTCGACATGTTTTCCGTGTGCGTCAAAATGCCGAATCGATTTGTAATTCGTGATTAGCTACATTAAAATGATAATTCGAAAATAATAAAAATTCATACTTTATGTGTAAAATATCTAAAAAGTAATCACTTTTTGTTAAATGGCCAAAAGCATGCTCGAGACAAATGTTATAAGCTCTAAAGGCGGCCAATCCTGACAAAGCCTTTGACTATGTATGGAGAGAAAACCAGTGAGAACTCCGATTCACGGCATAAATATGAATAACAAATAATGATCAGTATTTGAAACTATAGAAATGAACGAATTGTACCACGCTGTATAACAGGCACGAAGGGAAAACGAATGAATACATATTCAAGGCAACGGCAGAAACACCAGAGGAAGACTTCCAATCTACAGTGGCATGGGGATAAAAATGGATGGTCACATTCAATACTGCCAAGACTAAGCTTGTTTTCTTCAATAATTACAAGAAACCTTTTCAACCAGCAAAAGCTATAGTTGAATATACATTACATTAAAATACTTCATTCCAACTCCTCAGCTTATCGTTCACAGGGAACATGAGTTGGAAGAGATAGATAGAGGGCATTGCCAAGGCTGCTGAGAAGAAAGTGCTCTCTCTCTCTCTCTCTCTCTACCGTGCTAGAATGTTACTTACGCCTGAAAGTATTCTGTACATCTACAAAGCCACTATTCGCCCATGTATGGAGTATTGTTCTTACATTTGGGCTGGTGCATCTGCTACTAGTCTCTCACTCATGTACAAAGTTCAAAAGAGAGTCACAAACCTGATAGGTCCTGAACTGTCATCTAAACTACAACCTCTGTCCCATTGACGAAATGTTGCATCCTTTTGTCTGTTTTACGAGAATTTTAATGGTGGATGCTCCGACGAACTACTAGCCCTAATACCCCCATCGACTTAAATAATCCCGACGGACCCGACAAACCAGACAGGCAGCAAAGTATAACCCCTACACAGCAGAGATTCCTTGATATAAGAAAGCTTTCTACTCTAATAGTTTCTTCCCCAGAAATGCTAGACTTCCGGTTTCCTGCTTCCCCAATTGTACTGACATACATAAGTTCAAGTGTAATGTGAACAGACATCTTGCTGCTCAACCCCCTACATAGTATCCTTGCAAATTATATCCCTTATAGTAGCCCCATACATCAAAGTGGCATTGTACCTTGTTTGGGTTGATAATGTAATAATAAAAAATATTTTTTTTGTGAGGTGCCTGTTTTCTCCCCTCATTCCATATACTATATATATATATATATATATATATATATATATATATATATATATATAGTGCATGGCATATATATTGTGCATGGCACATATATATAATATATGGCATATATATATATATATATATATATATATATATATATATATATATATATATATATATATATACTAACAAAAGTACCCGTCGTTGACTGGGTTCAAAAACAGAAAATGGACTCTGATTTATAAAAGTATGATAGGTCATAAAAATGGAAGGGTTGTAAATTTGGGTTGAATTTGGGGGTATCAAAACCAAAGCAAAATATGATGAAAGTAAAAATAAAATAGATAAACCCCATAATTTATTATACCATATCTGTTCACACTGAAACACTTATCATAATATTCTGCGGATCTATATTAAAAAACCATGTTAAACTTTGTGACATATTTCCATTCTATGGAGGTCAGGTGCAAACGAACACCCATAATTTTATTATACCATATTTCTTCAAACAGAAACATAATTATCAAAGTATAAAATATAGATATGAAAAGCCTTTATTAAAGTTTGTGCCTATTTCCATTCTATGGAGGCCAGGCGCGAACGCAAATCCCACAATTTTATTATACCATCCCTATTTAAGTTAAAACATACTTATCAAAATATTCTTATGTACATCTATATCAAAAACACTTGTAAAGGTTTTTTTTAAAATTTTAAATTTACATCTATATCAAAAATACTTGTAACGGTTTTTTTTTAAATTTTTAAATTTTTTATTTCCATACTTTGTGGCCCAGGCGCGAACGCAGACCCTACAATTTTAATAAACCACTATTTTCCCAGATGAAACATAACCATTCCTGTGTCTCGATACATCTTCTACCATTATATGTAATCAGTTTTTTAAAATAGTGAACCATATAGGAGCCTATTCGTGACCAGACACACACACACATACACACACACACAGACACTCAGCTTTATATATATATATATATATATATATATATATATATATATATATATATATATATATATATATATACTAGCAGGCCACCCGGCATTGCTCGGGTGTAAAATACGCTTAAATATGATATTTTGATTAATGCAAATTTCGTATTTATTATTTGCTATATATAATAATTTGATTCCAGAAGTTCACTTCTGGATCAAAATACCCCTTATTAACTGGATTAAACACGTAGAAACCTACAGCTCCCATTGCCTTTCACGATTCGAAAATAATGATTTCTCCCTAATAACATTCCACCTATTCTTATTGGCTGTGACCATGAAATTCTATTATTCCGGATTATACACAGGCATACAAAAAACGAACACCGCATCCCTTAATACATATGGCCGATCAATCGCACCGCATTGTTTTAAATCATTTATACTTACTATCTTCGCTTTTTCTTTATTTTGCAGACGAATTTTTACATTTACTTACAAGTTACACATGCAATTAGGCATTATTGTGATTAACATTATTTACACTTTGTTACATTTTTAAAAAGTTGCAGCTTTCTTTATATCATACTCAGTTTCCACGTCCTAAATTAACTGATGCTAAAATGAACCGGTCTCATTTAAACTTTACTATCGTCGCTTTTCCTGTATGCTACGAACTGGTGTTTGCAAAAATTAACCATAGCATTTACTAAAAGATTACACATGCCATTACGCATTATTTGGATGATCATTATTTACACTTTGCTACATTAAAAAAAAACAAAAAACGTCGCAG
Organism: Euprymna scolopes; assembly: GCF_053919585.1. Lineage (NCBI taxonomy): Eukaryota > Metazoa > Mollusca > Cephalopoda > Sepiida > Sepiolidae > Euprymna > Euprymna scolopes. Next base: position 73,656,764 of record NC_136494.1, read on the forward strand.
CGTTCTTTATATCATATCCGGTTTCCGCGTCCTAAAGTGACCGATGCTAAAATGAACTGGTCTCTTTTTAAATCATTTATACTATACTATCGTCGCCCTTTCTGTATTTTACGGACGGATTTTTACAAAAATTAACCATGAAATTTATTTAAACTTACACATGCCATTACGCATTATTTGGATTAACATTATTTAAACATTAACGTTCTACTAAATTGAATATGCTGACAGCATATATCAAGGTTGAACTTCGGGCAAATACTTGGACAGTCCCTCCCTCTCAATAAAAAGAGGTGTCTACTCAGAATGCGGTTCTAACCATAGCGAGGTTGATCGTGCCTATTTTATACGACGTTCTTAACATAAGGAAGTTAGGGGTGTCTAATTCGAAACCCGTTCTTAACGTTAGGACGTTGGGGATTGGCCAACAATGACACCCGAAGTTTAATTTTTTACGAGGAGGGAAGCATGCTTCCACAAGGCAATGCTGGTTAATGGGTCCTGCTAGTTATATTATATTGGACCCAATATGTACTAATGATTTAAAAAGTTTTAAAAATGACACGTGCAGCACCACCGAGAATCGAAACAAAAACTTTAAGCTTACGACTTACTTTTTCCTTTGACGTTAATCCCTGAGGAATGAAGACATGTTTGCTGCACGACTAAAAACTAAAACATGAACCAATAGCCATTATATTACACATGCATATTCGTTATGCCATCGTTCGACGTTCACCTGGCAAACTCTATTTTTTTTAATTTTCACACTTTTGTACCGATTTCCCCCGGCTAAAACCCAAATATAAAGTTTCGCATATATATATATATATATATATATATATATATATATATATATATATATACAAACATTAACAACTGTTTTTATACCTACAGACGCTCGTATTTCATGCTGACGCAATTATCAGTATATAAGAAGTTAACAACTGCTGGACGGAAGATTCGAACCTAATCACAAAGTTACCCTTTACTCCGTAGGCTAGTGTTCTACCTCAAAGTCACAGGCAGTTAGCACAATAACTTATGGAAATTAAGTAACCGGACATACAGTGTAAGTAACGAGTCAGAAAGTATTAGAGAGTGAAAAGGAGAGATGATGCGATAAGTGAGTACGCAGAATCGTTTCTTAAAATTTTGAATCTAAATCTATACAAATTAACTTGAAGTAAATCAAATGTTTAACAAGTGAAGCATGTGTGGTGCTTCGTAAGTGCTCAGTGAACGAGGCATAAAATATGACTAAGTTCAGCATTTGCCCACCCCCTCGTTTAGCCCCTAAAGTCCCCAGGGGACATCAAATTCTGGTGAAAATGAACAAACGGTGCCGTTTTAGGCCTTAACTTATGCAAATTTAGGTTCTGCACCACGCAAAAAAAAAAGAAATGACTAAGTCCATCATTTGCCTCCACTACATTTAGCCCCCAAAGTCCCCAAGGCCTTAACATATTTAAATTTGAGTTCAAAACTGCTAAATAGACATACACAGAAAATTTCGGATAAATATGGTAAAATAATCCCCCAAAATGGAATGTTTTTATTAACCCTAAAATAAACCCTGGAGCACACCCAAGAGTTATCGCGAAGTATAGACAAACAAAATTATAAAGAAATCAGTTAGTTATAACTTTTCAGAAATTTTTAAAAAATCCAAGGCATCATTTTATTTAATAAGCACAGAAGTGTCAATTTTAGCCATTTGAACCCGAAAGGTACCCCTAGGAGGAGGGGGGAGACAATCGGAGTTTTCCCAGAAAATCCGTTCTTTTACTTTTTTACTCATATAATGTTTAAAGTTTTGGTCAAAATTTCCAAAAATTCCAAAGCGTAGTTATTGGGAAAAGTGTAGACAGACGAACGGATAAGGGTGAATTTACAGGTCCACTCTCCTTTTTTCAGGGGACCAACAAACATATAAACTATTATTAAGTAGTTATATATAATGTTGTAATATATATATATATATATATATATATATATATATATATATATGCTGAATTCATTCGACATCTATTTCAGTATATATCGTTCAAATCAAAATAATTACTGATTCGTTGTGTAGTTTTTAAAACAAGATCTTATCGTTCTATTGTTTTGATGACTATCTCCTTTCCATTCACGTGTGCCCAATCTAAAAAAAAAAAAAATGGCTTGACTTGGATCAATATTTATGGTGATCTTTGTCTAGACTTTCTGTCGATACAAATTGACAACGATTGCATACACGCGTATCTGCTTTGTTATCTTTCCGCTTAATCCTATTCAATAATGTTCTTTTTTGTTTCAAAGAATGACACAGACATACACATCATATATATGGTGCACGCGTATATATATATATATATATATATATATATATTCTGAAATATATATATTTATATATATATATATATATATATATACGTATATATACACACCATATATATTCTGAAATCAAATATGGCGACGTAATATGATTTTCACGCGTGTGTTGAAGTCAATTATTTCGGAGTTGTGACTACAAACTGGTTTCTATTATGTTTTCGCAGATTTTACTGAGCCATTTTCTTTTTTTATTTACCTTTTTCTTCTCCAATTTTTTTTTTCATTCGTTATATATAAACTTTCTAGTACCCATTCGTCTCTGACGAGTTGCTTAGTCTTCTTTTGCTATCTCGCGAAGCCTGTGTTATACGTGCTATAATAAATATTCAAGCGTTTGTATGAAAAATGAATGTCTACAAAATCGTTTTGTTCGTGAATCTCTTGCTTTTGAATTGTTAAACAATGATTGCTAATGATTGACTTCAACACACACGTAAAATCACCCTACGTTACCATATTTGATTTCAGAACATACACACACACACACACACACACATATATATATATATATATATATATATATATATATATATATATATATATGGAAACAGCACTAAGCCGGTTTAACCGGTTTCCTCCAAAGGAAGAAGTTCCATGAGAGTATGAAATTCACAAACGATCCTCAGGCACATGTATATCCTCGTTAAAGGAGATGACGACGTTATATTTTTGCAACAACTCTTGCAGTGAGGTGTCGACGTCCTTTTATACAGCGCATAGATTTCTTAAACTGGTCACCCATCTTGTACTTACCAACGTCGCCGATATAACTAGAACTAGTGTATCTACGTGATTATTCATATATATATATATATATATATATATATATATATATATATATATATATATATATATATATATATATATATATATTCACTCTTATAAATTTGTTTTTTTTTGTGTGCATTGATATTCATATTAAAAACTCTTTTCTATTTATTTAAAAGAAAATACAACTTTGTTATATATGGGTCGTGGAATTGCATTCATCTCCAAAAAATCTGGCTAATGTGCATATTGTTTTAAAACATTCATTCTAATTAATTCCCTTTTATTTTTTTTCGGTTTTCTTATGGGATGATTATCTTTAGTTAATAATTACGTGTAATTATATTCATGTATATACTCTACATGATTTATATAGCCGTAATATTTGCGTAAAAAGTTTATAGTCAATACAAACCTATTTCTATATACATTTATGTGCGTATATGTATATTTGTTAAAAGAATTTCCTACTAAACTCTTCTGTCAATTTTTAGTCTACCGACATAAAACTTAATATGGATATACGAACCCGTACGAAACTTTATATTTGGGTTTTAGCGGTGGAAAATCGGTGCAAAAATGTGAAAATTAAAAAATTAAAATTTGCCAGGTGAAGGTCGAACGACGGTATTACGGAATATCCATGCGTGACGTAATAGCTTTTGGTTCATATTTTAATTTTTAGCCTTGCAGCAATCATGTCTTGATAACTTATGTATTTACGTCAAAGGAAAAAAGTAAATCGCAAGCTAAAAGTTTTGGTTTTGATTATCGGTGGTGGCGCATGAGTCATTTTTTAAAAAACTTTTTAAAATCATTACTATATATATGGTTCACTATAATTGTTATGGGGTTAAATGGTAATAAACGAAAGGAACACAGGACTTTCAGGAAACAAACATGCATTCACATATATTACAGGCAAAGCGAGTTGAGCAATACCATTCCTCAACGGTAGGGCGTTTGCACACAGCAGCCTTGGCCGCGTGCCAATCTCTGACTGCCGGGCACCGGTACTCGATACCGGACGTGACGTCACCAGAGGAAGTGACGTCATGAGGTAGTCCATTAATCCCATGGAGAAGCGTCTCCAACAATAATATATGGTGGCGCACGTAAAAGCAGCTCGATCTCCCTAATTTTTCTCTTAACTACCAACTGACACCAAAAGACAAAATTCAATTTTTTTCCCAACAAGATGGCGTTACATGCCACATGTCTCACCGATCACTGACACAAGTGCATGACATGTTTACAGACGAGAAAACAATAAGCAAAGGGTTTGGCAACCACGTTCCTCGGACTTGTCATCATGTGATTTTAATATTTGAGGGACTTTAACACCAAAAGTTTATGCAAATAATTCTCACAATTTAGACCAACTAAAGGAGAACATACACATATATGTAAACGGGGGGGCACTTACAGCATCTTTTATAAGACTTTATAAGGTAATTTAAACGACAAAAGAATGTTCCTCCTCTCTACTACATTTCTGGGCTACTTTAAGTAGGCCACTGTATAATAATAAATACGAAATCTACATTAATCAAAATATCATATTTAAGTGTGTTTTACGACCGGTCAATGCTTGGTGGCCTGCTAGTATATATATATATATATATATATATATATATTATGTATATATATACTGTATGTATATATATATGTATATATATATATATATATATATATAAAAGTGAAATTGTCTGTGTGTGTGTATGTGTGTGTCTGTGTGTAATTTCCCTACCAAACTACTTTGCCAATTTTCAGTCTACAGATTCGAGATTTGACATAAAGGATATTGAGATTTGAGAAAATCTTTTTAATCGATTTTCGACCAGAAATGTGGCTGTCAAAGAGTCATAATTCAACAGTTTGACCTTTTAAAGCCCTACCAAACTCCTCAGCCAATTTTAGGTCTAAACACTTTAAATTTTGGATTTAGTTACTTGAACATGGACTAAACATTTTAATTTTATTTGAGCCCAGAACAATAAATGTTAAGGGGTCAAAATCAGGGTTCAAGTTAAACGAAATTTGTCCTCTGCGGTCTTTACGAAATTACTCAGCCAATTTTTTGTCTGAACATTTGAAATTCTACATAAAGTGTATTCAAACAGGGCAAGCGTTTTAATCGGTTTCTGGCCAAAGACGTGGCTGCCAAAGGGTGAAAGTTAAAAGATTTGACCTTTGCAATTACTCCTCCGCCAAATTTAGGCTTTAGCACTTGACATTTTAGATGTAGGTTACCTAGACATGAGTCCAAAATTTTAATATATATATATATATATATATATATATATATATATATAACTACTTCATTTATTCACATAAATTTAATATACGAAAGTATAGATTTATGCGTAAACTTTAAGTATTTACTTCAAAAGTGCTCAATACGTAGGTAGAGCTAGTTAGTAATTTATAAAATATATATGGCGACTAAGCTACACTGAATATATATAAACATGAATATACATAAACGATCACACACATATATGTATATATATATATGTATATGTGCATGTATGTGTGTACACATAGGTATATTTATATGTAAAAAAAAGAAAAAGGAGAACGTCTACCTAAAACCACTAACCTAGTTCTAAAACAGATCCTTTGTTTGATAAAATGCACGCCCATTGGCTGATAGGAAGGGGGCGCGGTGGATACTAGAAAGCTGATTGGCCAACTAGAAATCCTCAACATATATAAAAACAAGAAGCAACCACAGAATTCGTGCATAAGCCTGACGAATCCTATAGTTGGATGAAACGCAGAATATTCAGTGTAGCTTAGTCGCCATATATATTTTATAAATTACTATATATATATATATATATATATATATATATATATATATATATATATATATGTAGTTTTGAACAGTACATAGGGCTCGAGCAAAGCCGGGCTGAACTGCTTGTATATATATATATATATATATATATATATATATATATATATATATATACATATATATATATATATATATATAAATATATATATATATATATATATATATATATATATATATATAGAGAGAGAGAGAGAGAGAGAGAGACGGGGAGAGGGAGAGAAAGAAAGACTGCATAAAATAAGAATAAAAAGGAATTAATACAGTGAAAAATGCGTGATAGTGCGTAAAAGTGATAGAATTTTAATTTTCGATAATGCGTCTCTTCTGATGAAACCCACTCATTCAAATCCTATAGCTCAGGCCTTTGACAGACTCTGGCACGTGGGGTTTCTCATGAAAATTAAACCATACGGTATTACTGGACCTATACATAATAAAATCCAATCTTTCTTAGACAAGAGAAAAATCGAGGTTGTCACCGAGGACCGTACGTTAAAACAGCACGTTATAAATGCAGTAGATCTTGGAACCTTTATTATTTATTTATATTCATAAACGACCCCACTGAAAAATCGTCTCCGAGATGGGTATATCTGCTGATGACACCGCGCTCTATAGTAATCACGAGAGGAAAAACGAATGTATATATAAGATAATCAGTGAAACCTTGTGGAAAGACCACCAGTCTGTAGTGGATTAGGGACATTAAATGGTAACATTTAAGGCTACCAAGACTAAGATTGCAATGTGGACCAAAATATTTCACGATTATCAAATTTGGTCGCGTTTAAAACTTAAATTCGGAATTTTGCTCTAAAAAGTGCAAATTAGATATTTGGGCATATCTTATTGAAAAAAAAATGATTCACTGACAGTTCTTCAGGACTTGTTGCATATCTAATAGTATTAATACGAAATGGTATATATACTAGCAGTTCAACCAGGCTTTGCTCGGGACCTATTTACTGTTCATAACTTGCCCTACGTATGAATACACTTTATGAAAGATTTGAAATGTTTAGACCAACATTTGTCTGAGTAATTTCGTAGAGACCGCAGAGGTCCATTTCTTTTAACTTTGACCCCAATTTTGACCCTTTAACATTATTTTGGTCTCAAATCAAAATACAAAGTTTTACCCATGTCCAAGTTACCTACATCTAAAATTTCAAGTATTTAGACCCAAAATTGGCGGAGGAATTTGGTAGAATCTGCAAAGGTCAACTCTTTCAACTTTGACTTTTTGGCAGCCAAATTTTCGCCCCCAAACTGATTAAAATGCTTTCCGCATGTCTGAATACCCGTTATGTATAAATTTTCAATGCTTAGACCCCAAAATAGGCATAGTAGTATGCTAGATATCGAAAAGGTTAATTTTTTTTTTTTTTAACTTTGACCCCTTGGCACCTCAAATTTACGACCCAAACCGATTAAAAAGCTTGTCTTATCTCTGAATACCCTTTATGTAGAATTTCAAATGTTTAGACCAAAAATTAGCTGAGTAATTTGGTAGAGATTGCAGAGGTCAGATTTTTAAAACTTGACCCCAATTTTGACCCCTTAACACTTATTGTTTTGGGCTTAAATCAAATGAAAAACTTGGATCCATGTCCAAGTAACCTACATTTAAAATTTCAAGTGTTTAGACCCAAAATTGGCGGAGGAGTTTAGTAGAGTTTTCAAAGGCTAAATCGTTTAACTGTGACCTCTTGACAGTCAAATTTCTGGCTGAAAACCGATCAAAAAGATTTTCTCAAATCCCAATACTCCTTATGTTAAATTTCGAGAAAATTGACAGAGTTATTTGGTAGGGAAATGTACACACACACACACACACACACACACACACACACACACACACACACACACACACACACACACAAAAAAAAAACATTTTCACTTTTATAGATATATAGATTACAACATACCAATCTAGTAAGATATCTTCAACAAGCGAAACATAAAATTTCTTTGGTAGGTCAGAAAAAGCTTGCATGAGATCTAACAGTGTGATCATATGCACCACATTCAGTGCAATACTTATTAGGATACAATTGATTGGACTACTTCAGAACACCAGGATCAGAACGTTAAAGTAGTCTACAAATAACATCAGTTAACTGTTAAATTGGTGATGTTTTTCTTGAAAGGAATTGCAAATAATTACAGATGTCTTTATTGTTGGACTCCAAACAGCCTTCTGATAAGTTTGCTAATCCGCAGCCATCATTCATAGCCATCAACTCGACTAAGGTTGAATTATTCCATGGAGAGTGATTTAGCTTCACCCATTTAAAAGATCGCACATATTCCTAATTGTACTTTAGCAAAGAATTTTCATCTTATCAACTTTAACTTGTCTTGAGGAAAATACAACACTGAGGATTGATGACAACTGGTAATGAAAAGGCAACAAATCCCCCTGACAATTCTTGTATGCAATCAATAACCTCATCAGAGAAAAAACGTCTCCCTTGAGGGTCATTTCTTGATGTTTCACCTTTTCAACCAGCATGATTACATCTATCCAGATAGAGACCAGTTTCCCCGTGAATTTTGTAAAGGACTCTTTCTTGGTCACTTCTCAATCCATTGTTGGTAGCCTATGTGGTAAGGATGCATAACTTTTAGGAACCATGTGGTGCCAATGATGTAGGCATGAGTTATGGTGATACTTTTCCGGTCTGATACAGAAATTGGCTTCGCTGTAACACCTTGCCTGGGCGTAAGGTCACAATTTTTAGCAGAAACCACACCATCATGATCAACTAGACTTTCCCATAACTTCAGAGTATCCTCATCACATCTGTTGATTGGTAATCCATCAGAAATAAATTCAGGATTTGTCCAGTCTATCTGCTTGCTAAATACGAAGAATACAATCTGCATCACCTAATCCTGACACATGCTATTTAAAATTTAAATCTTTCATGATGCCATGAATTCTTATCTTTACATTATATGCTTCATTGGCAACGTGTGCACACAGATCACGAAAACGCTTTCTTCCTTTCTTCACTCTCTTATCTTCACTCTTCTCCTCCTCCTCCTACTCCTCCTCCTCATCATCATTTAAAAAATTCTTTTTTTTTTATTCAATTTTCACCCCATACAAGGCACAGTGCCACTTTGAAGCAGGGGGCTACTATTAGGGAATTAATTAGCGGGGTCATTATGAAGGGAGAAGAGTAGAAAGATGTTTGTTAACATTACACTTGAACTTCTGCATATCATTGCAGCTGGGAAAGCAGAATCCCGGAAGGGAGTTCCAAAGACCCGCAGTTCTGGGGAAGAAACTATTGGAGTAAAAGGCTTTCTTGCACCTAGGGATCTCTACTGTAAAGGGATGAGACTTAGTAGCTTGTCGGGTTTGTCGAGGGTAGTTACGTCGGGGAGGTACAAGTGTTTGCAGTTCGTCAGAGCATTCACCATTAAAGTATTTGTAGAACAGGCAGAGGGATGCAACATCTTGTCGATTGGACAGAGGTTGAAGCCTAGATGACAGTTCAGGACCTATCAGGTTGGCGACTCTTTTTTGAACCCTGTCCAGGAGCGAGAGACAAGCAGCAGATGCACCAGCCCAGATGTGACAACAGTACTCCATACATGGGCGAATGGTTGCCTTATAGAGGTATAGGATACTGTTAGGCATAAGTAGTTTTCTAGCACGGTAGAGGGAGCCAACCTTCCTTGCAGCAGCCTTGGCAATGCTCTCAATGTATCTATTCCAGTTCATATTCCCTGTAAACGTTAGGCCGAGGAGTTTAAAAGAAGTACTTTCAGGCAATGTGTTCCTGGCCATTGCTATTGGTGGCAGAGAAGGTTTCCTGTAGTTATTGAAGGAAACAAGCTTAGTCTTAGCAGCATTGAATGTGACCAACCATTTTTGTCCCCATTCCACTACGGATTGGAGGTCATCCTCTAGTGTTTCTGCCATTTCCTTGGATATGTGTTCATTTGTTTTCACCTCATATCTGTTATAGAGAGTGGTGTCATCGGCAAATATACACATCTCCGAAACAATATTATCAGGGAGGTCGTTTATGAATATCAGGAATAATAGAGGTCCAAGGATAGACCCCTGAGGTACTCCCGCATTTATGTCATATTGTTTGGATGTACGTCCGTCGAGGACAACTTTGATTTTTCTGTTACTTAAGAAGGATTTAATTACATTATGAATTCTTCCAGTGATTCCATATGATCTAATTTTCCTTAGAAGACCATCGTGCCATACCCTGTCAAAAGCCTTAGATATATCAAGGGCCACCGCTCTACCCTCCCCTGTTTTATCAAATGAACGGTATATACGTTCAGAAACTACAGTTAAGATATCTGCTGTTGAACGGGCTTGCCTGAATCCATATTGTTTGTCAGTCAGGAGTTTAGCAGCTGTTAGGTGCTGGACTAGGGCTTGATTAACTAAGGACTCAAATATTTTGGCGAAAAACGGGAGGAGGCTAATGGGGCGATAATTTAGTGGGTCAGTTCTTTCACCAGAATTCTTGAAGACTGGTACCACAGAGGCGGTTTTCCAGCAGTCGGGAAAACAAGATTCGTTAAGGCATTTATTGTAAAGTTTGGACACAACCTCGGCAGAGCATTTTTTTAATAGCACAGCCGGGATGAGATCTGGTCCACATGCTTTTGAGGTGTCTAGGTTTTTTATAATAGCATGTACCTGAGAAGGGGTGATTTTCAAATCGTCTAGTGTGGCGTCTGTTCGTAGAGGAAAATCAGGGAGTGAGTGGTGTACCGAGTTCAGTGTGGAGTTTGAGGCAAACCGACTGGCAAGCAGATTAGCCTTGTCAGTTGCCGTGCAAGCAACCTCATGATTGTTTGTTAGTGGGGGAATAATTGACTGTCCATTATTAACTACGCTGTTGTAGATTTTCCAAAAATCCCGGGTTCCTAATTTCTGTGCTTCGATGCGCTGTCTGGTGGTTTCAGAGTAATCTGTCTTAGCTGTCTCTATCACTCTCTTACAATTATTTCTAGCTTCTATAAACTTCTGTTTATTTGAGCTGGACTTATGTCGGTTGAATCTGCGGAACGCATGCTGCCTTTGACAAATGGCAGCTGCACAAGCAGAAGTAAACCATTGGGGAGAGTGGGGCTTGCTATAGTATTTCCGTGCGGGAACATGTGCTTCAATAGCAGTTTTGAACCATTCAGTTGTCTCATTTGCACACTGTTCCGCTGGAAGAGTAAAGATATTTTGCCATGGGGCATCTCTGATGAGCTCCCTGATGGCTTCCCAATCAGCCTTTTTGTAATACCTCGTTGTTTTGAGTAGTGGGTCTTCAGTTTTAGGACGAGAATTTAGGCTGATTTCTACCATTATCACAGCGTGATCAGCATTCCCGAGTGGGCTGTGGGCATTTGTTGTACAGTCATTGGGAACCGTTGTCAGAAAGAGATCTAGAAGTGAGGCATGTTGATCGTGCTGGTCTGGGAAACGTGTCGGAAATGTAACCAACTGAGATAGGGAATGAGATATAGAGAAGCTATGTGTTGCGCTACCAGCTACGTCTGTGTGATTTGAGAATCCTAGCCAGTTACTGTGGTGGACATTGAAGTCGCCAAATACATGTATTTGTGCGCTAGTATCGAGGGAGAGTGCTATATCTATGCTGTCTGAGACTTTGTTTATTAAGGTACAGTCTTGGTTTGAGGGAGAGCGGTAGAGAAAATACAAGTAGCTAATATTGTGTTGCATATTTAGTCTGAAGCACATAAAGGCCTAGCCCTCTGATTCTAGTTTTATTTCTCTTGTTAGGGGGAGGGTGTTTCGAATATAGACTCCAAGTCCATGCATATGTCTGTCCGAGTCCTTACGGTAGAGTGGGAGATAACCAGGCATGTTAAAGTGGTTAGAGGGAATGGAGGAGTGAAGGTTAGTTTCACTTAATGCTAAGATATCCGGGGTGTTTACAAGGAGAAATGACTCAACATCATCTAAGTTAGTTCTAAGCCCGCAGATATTAGTAAATGCAAGCCTCAAGGGAGGAGGCAGGTTGGTTTTCTTTGAGTTTGGTCCTGGTTTAAACGTAACTTTTGCTTGAGCTGTCATTTCATTTTATTTTATTTAAAAGTTTCAGTTAGGGTGGATGAGTGAGGGGGTGCTGGGCAAGTAGTTGTGCAGAATACCAGACATGCAATACAAGTAGACCATCAGCTGTCCTCACCCACAGGATTGTGGCCTCAGGAAAGCCCACCGGGGATGAGTGCAGGGTCCCTTTCCATGCGCGACATGGCACTACAAACATCCCGATATTTTACAACTGTTGATGGAGCAGCCACTCTAAGCGCTACCAAAGAGTTAGGGCTCCTGTACTATCAGTCGGAAACAGCAGCCAGGAACTGTCAATCATCATCATCATCATCATCATCATCATCATCATCATCATCATCATCATCATCATCATCATCCTCCTTCTCCTCCTCAAAAACAACAACTTTACTTCTGTAGCAGGAAGTTCGAGCACAGCTGAATTGCTTGTCTTGTGTCGACTCTTTGAACGAGTGAATTGCATCCATGACGATTTGAAGAGTTCCAACAAGTCAGCAGAATCCTGGATTACATTGAATTTTTCCACATTTACTGATACAAGTATCATAACCAAGGAATTTGGTTGGTGGAAACTGCGACGCGTAATAAATGATTTGAAAGATTTGTTTTTGTGTAATGGATACTTTGCCGACTTCTTTTCTTGTGTAAATATATCTGAAATGTAAATATTGATGTTATAAAACAATTACTGAAACAAAAACACAAAAAAAACAATGAAGAATGTTTAAATGATATAAAGGGAAGTTTAAACAAAAGTTAACCAATGAAATCTAAAACGGACACAGGGAATTTCTCAATAGACCATTCTCAATTTTTGGAAAATGAGTATGCTACAGTTTATGAACAGTAGCAAGTAAACTAACAATATAGAATACATTCAACATTTGTAGCAAATGTTTTCTATTTGAAACCATTTTATTGCGAAAAGAATTGGGGAAATCTTTTAATATTTCTAAATTTTGTCTTGTATCCATAGAATATTTCAAGGTAAATTATTCTGCAAACAGCTAAATCTCACATAAATCTGTTTATTGCATTAGGCGGCCCATAAACCAAGGATTTGAAAAAGTAAATATTTAATATGTGAACTTTAGCCCTTTTGAAAATATTTTTTAAAAATTATGCAAAAAATAATCACCCGATTTGGGTAAAAAAATGTACAATTTTGGCATGTTTTACGAAGAAGAATGAAAATTATGCTCAGATTTTCTGGAAATGTTTATTTATTATCAATTTTATGAGTTGATGAATTAATTCTCAACATTAACAAACCTAACAAACAAGTAAGGAGTGTATATATTATTTAATTGGAATTCATTATTGAGAAGAGTATTATTTTATTAATTTCTTTATTGCGGACTATTATCCCTATCTTAAATTAAATAATATATATATATTTAGCCAAAAATGTGGTGAGACGACAACTATGGATGGTAGTAATTGCTGAAAATGCAGTTAGGAGATTCGTAGTTCCTATCCCGCCACGGTTACCACCTGACGAAGTGCAGAGGAATAGTTGGCCGAAACGTCGTGAAAGATGAGCACAATAGTCCGCAATATATAAATTAATAAGTAAGGAATGTGTTTTTAAGAATTCTCTTCTATTTTTGAGAGGTTTTCTAAGGTTGGTACAATTTGCTTATGAAAAACTGAGCCTGTACAAGGTTGCTGATTCCTGCAGCTTCAAAATCTTATAAAATCGCTAACAATGATGTATTTGACATTATTTTATTTGTTTTGTCAGAAATTTATTTTACTTTTTATTTATTAAATTCAGAAAGTTAAAAGAAGACATCAATTTTTTTCTATTTCCACTTCTGATGCCACTGTGGATTGTTTCCTTAAACAATTACAAGAAATCTTCTCAACCACCGATTGCCATAACTAATAATATCCTACCTAAAAGTCTTCATTCAAACTCCTCGGCTTAACATTCACAAGCAACACGAATTGGAACAAATATATTGAGGATATTGCCAGGGTTGCTGCAAATAAAGTGGTCTCTCTCTATCGTGCTAGAAAGTTGCGCACACCTGAGTATATTCCACCTCTACAAAGTAACTATTCGCCTATGCACGGAGTATTGCTGTCACATGTGGCTGGTGCATCTGCCATTAATCTCTTGTTCTTAGACAGGGTCCAAGAAGGGTCTCCTACCAACAGGTGCCAGGCTATCAATTAAACTCTAAATATTGTTACATCGCTGAAATGTTGCATCTCTCTGTTTTATAAGTATTTTAAGGGAATGTGCTCCGACGAAATCAAGTCACTTGTACCTCCTCGACGTAAATACTCCTCACTAACCCGAAAAGCTGCAAAATTCCACCCCTACGATGTAGAGATGCTTAGATGCCGAAAAGCCACTATTTTCATAGTTTCTCCCTCTAAATTGATAGATTTTGAAATTCCGTCCCAGGTCCCTACTTCTCTTGTTGTACTGTAAAATCAAGTGTAACGTGGACAGATATCTCGCTGCACAGTTGCCTACATAATATCCCTGTAAGTTTGGTTCCAAATATTAGCCCCTTATGTCCCAATGACAGTGTGCATTGCTTAGGGTGAAATAACAATAGAAAAAATCGAAATACATATCTCTATACTTTGTATGAGTGATGATGAAACAATTCTCTATCTATATAAGCGCCAGGTACGTCCAAGGATGGAATACTGTTGCCACATCTGGGCAGGAGCTGCTAGAAAGGACTTGGCCTGCCTTGATAGACTTCAAAATAGACTTCGTAGCCTTATGGGGGATGTCTTTTTCTCTTCCCTGCAATCTCTATCTCAAAGAAGAGATGTTGCGAGTTTGTCTCTGATGTATCGTTATTTTCATGGAAAGTGTTCGACTGAGCTTAAGTCTATGGTACCCCCTCGCCAAACTTTCACAAGAAACACTCGTCTAGTCGAAAACACTATCAATAATTCCCCCCACTCTTTATCTGTGCCTAAACCTAAACGTAGATTCCACGAACAAAGCTTCTTTCTTAGAACTGCACGCCTGTGAAATTGTCTTCCGTTTTCCTGCTTTCCGGCTGATTACAATATGGTTGTCTTCAAGTCTAACGTAAACAAGTTCTTGATTAGCCGTTCCATATAAGTTAACAGATTTACCGAATTGATTACTATATTGTCCAATTTCTACTGTACACTCTTTAACCCTTATCCTTGAGTGGCCTCTTGGCCTTGATAATGTGGTGATGTTTGTGTAACCCCCCCAAAAAAAACACATGGTAACTGAAATCTAATTTTCTATGGTTTGCAGTAAAATTAATATATATTGGACTTAAACTTTTAGGTTTTGACTAAAAATAGTAAACCTCTCGAATATTCTTATAGGTTTGATCGGCTAGAATGTTGTAGATCGAATCACTGGCTTGGTACGGGCGCCACTATAGTCGCACTGAAGAGTTGTGATACAGCAATAGTCTCTGTCTGTGGGTAGATATATATAACTTTTTCTTTTCAGGTTAAACATTTTCATTAATGATATCGCCATACTACAACTAATGCAAAATTTTTGTAAATAAAAACATAGGCCATTGTTAAATAACAGTCAATGTTTATATAAAAGCATCGTAAATATCATAAATGCTAACAGTACTTTCCCCACGATCTAGTGGTTAGAAATGTCAACTATCAGTTAGCTGATTTTAGGTTCGATCTCTAACTTGTGATAGGTGCCAGAGATGAAAGAGTTTTGGCTTCACAACCATCAGCCATTCTGTTAATATGTCGCTTAATTAGGTCCTAATTATACAAAACATACAAATCTACTTTGCGCCGATAGATTTCTCCACCTCATCCTCCTCTTTCTTCTTCTTCTTCTTCTTCTTCTTCTTCTTCTTCTCCTCCTCCTCCTTCTTCTCATCCTCCCTCTACTACTACTACTACTACTACTACTACTACTACTACTACTACTAATAATAATAATACTAATAATAATAACAAATGATAATAATATCCCCAAAACATACGACAATAGTAAATGTAGATTCTGTCGACAAAGAGACGAAAAGGTAAACAACAAAAATTTAATGAAAAAAGCTAGTCCAATAAAAAAAAAAAGAAAAAAATTCAAAAACACACATGATTGGGATATGTTGCTGGTACGCGGTAATTTGTGGAAGCCGATTAAGTTTCAGAACGAAACAAACACCGAACGTAATAATAGGCAAGAGAAAGAAAGAAAAAACGACAATAAATGTTAATGAGATGAATGGATGGGGAGTGGCTGATGAAAATATTATTATAAAAATATTTCAGATGTTGAATAGACGGGTCAACATTCATGAAGACAGTTATTTGTTGACGTTTGTGTTACATGGAAAGGGTTGGCCCTTTCCCATGTAAATAAGAAAAATACTAGATAAATCAAAATGAGATAAGGATAATCCTAGAATCGAACCCTGTAGGCAAGTGCTAAAGATGATAGAGAATAGAATGTTAAAAATTAAGTCTATTGTAAATTCTATAAGAAATAGTTAAATATTGCTTACACCGGAAAAAGAGTCAATTGTCCATTCTTTAGAAATCTAGATATTAAATAATGTTAGTTAAATGAATGCACAATGCTAGTTAAATTATATTGTTTAAAAATAAGTTTAATTAGAATTGAGGATTCTTTTGTTTGTCAATAGTGTGTTGGACAGAGATATGTAAAGCCACGTGAAATTAATCACGTTTGAAAACGCACTTCTGACGTCATAAACAAAGGACATTTCTCAATATAGGATTCTATGGGTTCGGAGTCAGTTAGTCAGTAAGAGTCACTTGATCAGCCAAGAGTTGACATGGTCAGTTGGAGAGGAGAGTCCCTTAGAGGTGAAGGGTAGAAGATTAACCATGTAGATACAAGCTGAATTCCTGACGTCATCGACCGGCCGATCAGATGAATAAAGAAATCATCATTATGTTGTAACGGTTGTCTTGTGTCATCCTTCATCACGAACAAAAGGTAATTGTGTTTATCATCTTATAATGAACATTGTGTAACCCTTCAAAGATTATGTGTCCTCCCCACTGTCATCATAAATGAAGTATCTCCTCCTCTCTATATGTGTTAAGAATTGTTGCTTCATATATCACCCAGTCCGTATTTAATATGAAACCTCCAAGAATTGTCACAGTCGTCGTCGTGATGTAATATACATAAATGTCTTCTCTTCCTCATCATCACTATCGTAATGTCCGCAATATGAACTCCCGTCATATCCTATATGTACCCCTACACAACATTTGGATTCGAGAACGACCGTATTGTAGTCTGCAGTGAAGCTTAAAGAATGAGGTTTTGATTATCTTTTTGAACTAAAAGACATAGAAAAATGTACTACGGGACAATATAATATAGAGAGAGCGGGTGTGAATCTAAGAAAGATAAAAGCCAATAAAAGATGATTAAATATAGGAATTGCTCGGTATTATTATTATTATTATTATTATTATTATTATTATTATTATTATTAATGCTACTATTGGCTCAAAAGGAGCTTTCACACAGGCTATCAAAGAGCTCTCCTTGAAAACTGCCTGTGATGTTCCCTGGAAGCTGAGTGACAACAAGTCTCCCCAGATTTCCAGTACTCTCCACCTCTTTCGTTAGTATTTGCAAACAAATTTGCATTATCGCAACAGCTGCTTGCCATTGATTTCTCGTTGGCAGCGGCTATTGGTCTTCACTGAAATTTGCGTGGCAATAAGCCTCCCCAAGGTCCCAGTTTTCTTCGCACATACAGCGGAAATCTGATCAGTACTCTCTACTCGGTCTTTCCTTCCTCATTGATTCTACTTGCTTCTGCAGCAGTTTGTCTGGTCCACACGTGTTGCTCATGTGTGTTAGTCTCCACATTCAAGGGTATTCCTTAATATTTCATCTCTTTTCATTATTGTTGTTCATTGTATTTTCCCAGTCATTCCTCTTAGTCCAATTTCTCCCATTCTTTTTTAAATTTTATTATTATTATTATTATTATTATTATTATTATTAGTAGTAGTAGTAGTAGTAGTAGTAGTAGTAGCAGCAGTAGTAGCAGTAGTAGTTGTAGTGATAGTTGTGGTGGTAGTTGAAATAGTAGTAGTAGTAGTAGTAGTAGTAGTAGTAAGACTGGTTTACGACGTATAACGAGAAACAAATGAATTGTTCATTACTTGGTTTTATCTTTATATTAGCAAACTAACGTTTAACCACTCTCGTATATACTGTATTTATATTTTCTCCAATGAACTCTGTTTTATTTAACCCTCTAGATCGTGTTTTTATCAAGTTCTTTTACCGGTACACAGCCACAGCAAAATGACGTCATGATAGGATCTTTGTTGGATACGGAAGATTCTCTGATCTGAGAACGCAAAACCTATTGATTTCAGGAAATGGAATGTGGTTGCTTTGGATAATACCGGAATTAGCGTGTCTAGAATTTATCGTAAACTGTATGCAACTTCCGCACCCCATTAACCTGTTTGCTAAGTGAACCAAATATTTGAACATCATTAAAAAATGGTATCGCTAATAGAATCTTTGTTCAAGTAACTCATCCTCCTGACATCATATAGTAACACGTATACTTAATTCTAATCTTTCCAATTCTCATACGCAGGGTGAATATCAATGAGATAGAAAAAGCAAATAGACGAAGCTTGCTACAGAAAGGAATAAATCCGTTGCCAAAGCCGCTGGTAAAATGGTTAGATCTTTCGACCCCTACAGACGTTATCACACTCCTAACTCTAAATCTCTATCTGCATAAGAGCCAGATACACCCTAAGTTGGAGTACTGTTGACACATACAAGGAAGAGTTGCTAAGAGTGCCCTTTCCTGATTTGACAGAATTCAAAACATGTTTCAAAATTTAGTGACCTCTTCTCTATCCTACATGCGATTTTTCACAGAAGAAAAGTTGCGAGTCTATCCCTGCTGTATCCTTTCTTTTCATGGCAGGAGCTTAATTGAAATTCTATTTATCTATTCCCTTCCTCTAGAATATGCATAGCATAAACCCGTCTTTCTACAACTGCTAATAATGCTTTTTGATTATCTATATGAGTCTAAAATTCGACATAAATTCCGTGAGTAAAGTTTCTTGGCTATAACACAATACCGCAGAGCTGCTTCCCAGCTGACTGTTACATGGCCGTTTCCCAGTCTTACGTGCACAAGTTCCACAATTTCTGATAATCACAGTGTTGTCTCACCTGCCTCCTAACATCTATTTATCCTTATCCCCGAGTGGCCTTCGGACTTCGATCAATGGTGACCTATCTTATTAAAAAATTCACTGGTATGAAAGTGGTTTTCTTCAACCTCTAGACTGTTCTAAAAAACAAAAAAAAACTGGAAAATAGCTGAGAGAAATTTAAACGAAAGGGAGGATTGGGACCATATAAACAGCTGAAATGAAATGATAAGAAAAAATCAGGTGAGGTTTTGTTGTCGTCCAGACTTCAGGGAACAACATCGGTTGTCGTCAGTGAGTAATCTCTGATAATGACCTTTGTGAGAACTCCTGGTGAGTACATAATAATAATAATAATAATAATAATAATAATAATAATAATAATAATAATATTGAGAGAACAACTATGAAGAGCAGGATAATAGTCCGCAAATAAATAAATAAGTAAACAATATATGTCAATTCTTGATGAGTGCTTTTTGAAAATATGCCGTTATGTTTGTTTGTAACGTGACGTTGCATGCAGAGACATTCGCAAAGGAACAAAAAAGGAACTGGATTCAGCTGAGCTTTTTCAGTTGAAACAGAATGCATTTATTCATGGTACTTTCCAAGATAACGCATTGCCTCTTGTTTTAAAAGTCTCCCAGTTTGCCATGTAGTTAACAAACCTTACCGTGTCGACACGTGCTTCCTAGTTTCTCACGCCAGCATGAGCCACACGTCCCTCTCACGCTGGCACGCACTTTTCCACCGCTGGTCATGCTGTGCCTTTTTTGTTCTCTGCTTTTTCGCCTTCTCTTCCATCTGCGGTGACTTCAGCTTATGCACCGACTTAGTTATTTGCATATACATCCTGCAGTAGCTGCTGCTGCTGCTGCTGCTAAATTCGCATCATTGGCTGTGTTACATGTTCGCCTTGAATGATTTTTTCATTTAATCCAGCTGGACATCTCCCAAGATACTCAGCTATATAAGAAGTTAGAAGAAATTAACGTCTACGCATGTGAAACACATTGGCAGGGTACTAATTCCCTTCTGATTACAACATGGCCATTTTCAAGTTCAATTTTTTCAGATACTTGCTAAAAAAAGACCCACAATTAATAAGCTAATACTATTTATCAAGATCAGTGACCCTTTTTCCCCCGTCATATTTTAACTGATAATAATTTCAGTCATATTACACCATATCCTCGTGTGATTCATAACCTCGATAAGCGATAATAGTAAAATAAAAAGTATAAAAATAATATTAGGAAGCTGTTGATATTGGATTTGTATGCGGTTTTGTCGAAATCTGAAGGTAAGCAGTTCTATGGTAATGTGTTCCAAACTGAAATTTTATTAAAATTGAATAATTTGGTGATGGTAACGTCAATGTTTCTTTACATAGAGTAGAGACCTATCATTTACTTTTTGAATTAGCAATCGGCCCTGACACTATTTCTAATAACCACGTATTCTTTTTACATTTTGATTTTATTTTAAAATGGAAAACTTTTGTTTGACATTCACCTTTCGTTTTTTTGTTTGTTTGTTGTTTTCAAAGCTTCAAGAATCAATTTTGTTGCCTAGCAACGGCAATTAAAACGACAATATCTCACAGTATAAGGTAAGCTTTCACAACGCCTATCGAAACACGCATGCGTGAAAAAATGGCTGACAATTATAATGACGACCTCAGGAATAGCAAAAAAACAAAACAAAACAAAAAACAACAAAAAAAAAAACAACAAAAAACAAAAAAAAAAAAAACGAAAAATAAAATTAAACAAAAACAAACAAACTAATCGATAAATAAATTCCCCTGAAGCAGTAATTGCACAAATAAATTGAAGATCTGAAAATTAATCAAGTGTATTAATATAAAGCAAACAAAAATGAACTCAATAATAATAAAAAATAAAGAGGATTCTTGTTGCCAAGTGCACGGAAGTCCATTTTAATTAGTAATTTCCTCGCCCTGAAGTGATGTTAGGCTTACAGAGAGATTGCAGCGGTTGGCATATGACGCCATGCTTCAGAAGTAAATACACCGTGATCATAAAATAAATTGCGTTTTTCTGCTAAAATGAAAGATGTAGCAATTATTACAATATACGCAATAACACAATTTGATGACTATTATAAAGCTAAGCTTAGTTTTAAAGGTTGTCACAACCAAGGGTGGTAATGGGGATAAGTTTACCCCCCCCCCCCTTAAAAATACCGTATGGTGTACGTTTAAAATGGCCTCTGACAACCAAGTTCAGCTCCTGTTGTTTATCTACTAAGTCCGGCGAAACTGTTTATACTGAGAGAAGGGGCAAAGGCGGTCCACTGGCGCCTTAAACCCAGTCACTTCAGGCATCAGGGGAAAGGTTAAGGAAATAAACCCTGACAGGAAATCCAGAAACGGAATCCCTAAGACGGCCTGACTGTTGGAAAAAAAAGTCATATAACTGAGAGTAGCTAACCTGAAGTGAGGTTGCGAAAAAAATACAATCTTCTTCGCGACCTTCTTCTCAGGTCTTGTAACCACAGTAACATAAAAAAAGGAATAAGTGACTCTTCACAAAGGAGGAAGGTTTTTATAACAATTACCTTACTCTATTAGTATAAATAACCACAAGGCTATTGTTCTTCTTGATTGTTGGAAGACCATCCTCACCTCCGGCAGCCACACTCAGGTAAGCTATGTATTATTCACCACACTCTCCCAACAAAAGAAAAAAAAAAGAAAAGTGCATTTTACATATATATATATATATATATATATATATATATATATATATATATATATCTTCATAAAAAAAAACTAAGTTGGCGTGACCCTGCAGGGGGACTAACAGGTGCTAGGCCTCAGTCAAGGGCCACCTGGAGGTAACAGTGGTTCAGGGTACCCTCATTCTGTCCCTTAGCTTAGGCCCCGCTGTCGGTTGTAGTTTATAGTCCTACCCAAGACTACTTCTATTGAGCAGGCAACAGACTAGGTCTACCCCTTCGTCTCCTTTGAGGTGCATAATCACTGCAGTACCATTTCTGTCTAGCGGGTGGAGCCAAGTCAATTCCAACACACTCAAAATGATACCACTCATCACAGGAATCGCAGCATATCATATCTTGGTTCCCTGGAGGTCTATTGCAGGCAGGACAAATGGTGCCATCTCCTTCCGAAAATGAACTAGAGGATTCCTGGTTTTGACTGCTACCTGCAGCAACAGGCGAGGATGCACCCGCCTGATTCGGTTCACTTTCCCTAAGATCATCATCAGATTGTGAAATTTCTATTGGATATAAATTCTTTAGTGAATGGACGTTCACCAAACCATCGCCCTGTCTGACACGAGCTGTCCTCACCACTCCATCTTGTCCTGGGAGAACCTCAAGTATAGTACCCAACATCCAAAAGGGTCGTGGTTTTAAAGGGCTCTTGACGAAGACTACATCATTTCTTTTAATGCGATTCTGAAATGGTATCTGAGATCTTCCTGGCATCCTTCCTCTAAGATCAAGGAGGTACTCCTTGTACCACAGTTCTCTAAATCTTGACAACCATTCATTTCGTAATCCAATCGTCTCGATCAACCTTCTCCGGCTGGGAGGAACCATGGTGGAGAGATCATCTCTTCCCAACGGTACCAATAGACCAGGGCTTTTATTGGGTCTAATAAACATATTGGGTGTGATAATCATTGGTTGCCTGTCAGCGGACTCTTGATAAGTAAGGGGCCTGTTGTTTACAGCCCGCTGAATATCTGAGACAATAGTTAGGAAGGTATAATAATCTACCTTACCCCTACCAATAACCTTGTATATATCCCATACACCTCCAACCCAGGGGAAAAATAGAGGAATTGTCTCCCACTTAATGTTACATGACCCAAATTTGGCCTGGTAGTCCTGGAGAAGACAAAGGCGCTTAAACAGTCTTCCACTACCCAGAAAGGTTTTTGCGTTGTCGCTGAGAATTGACTCTGGAACACCATGTGCATTAGTAAATCTGACTAGAGCCTGAAAAAAGGACAATATACTCATGTCTGGCACCATCTCTATATGCACTGCTCTTACACTCAAACAAGTGAACAACAACAGATACATTTTTTTCTCACTGTTACCCTCCTTCACCCAAAAATGTCCTGTGAAGTCCACTCCAGTATTCTTATAAGGAACCTCAAATTCGACACGAGAAGTTGGTAGATTGGCCATGTTCTCAGGCAGCACCGGCCCAGAATTGTATCTTTTACACCTTGTGCAGGAATTTAAGGCATTTTTGACTGCCTGCCTCCCTTGAGGTACCCAGTATCCTCGACAACTCAATTCCGTTAAGGTTGATCCTGTACCCAGATGGGAACATTTAAGATGGCAGTCTAATATTACATGTCGGGTCAGGTGATGATTCTTTCCCAGCAACAAGGGATTCTTAACTTCATAAGAAAACTGAGAAGACCTGTCTAGCCGTCCATGCGAGCGGATCAACCCTTCCTCATCCAGAAAAAGATCTAGTGCCTGAACACGATTAGGTGCAGGCTTTACCATAGGATTCCGCAGGTAATTCAATTCAGCCATAAATTCCTGCTGTTGAGAACATTTTATTAATTACTAACATTTTATTAAGTAAATTGCGGCTTTCTTGTTGTAGTTGTCTTCCCTTTTCCTCATCAAGCCGATGAATCGGAAGACTAAAGAAGTTACCCTCAACAAACGGGTAAACGTAGAGAACCGCCGCATGGAGATCACCGAAGCACACTCCTCATCCACAATCACTGCAAAATCTGTTGATGAACGAACAATCTGCTGGCACCTATCATCAAGACAGGGCAACTCCTGCTCCGGCCAAGTCAAGACCCCACCGCGCAACCAAGAAGGGCCATGGTACCAAAAGTCAAAGTTGTCTCGGAACTTCCTTATCGTTAATCCACGAGTGATCAAGTCAGCCGGGGTTTCGGTGGTAGAAACATACCTGAAGGTCGGCCTGATGCCGTAATTCGTTTCCAAATCCAAACTCATAAGCAGCACATCCTTTAACCTGTTTCTAGCAAAGATGCTTTTACTAGTCATCGTTTCTGATAAAATCCATGACAATACTACTTGTGCATCTGTTACCACACACAACCTAGAAGGACGGACACCCTTGCATCCTACCAAGATAGTGGGCAAACACTTCAGAGCAAGAAATACCGCCATTAGTTCTAAAGTTGGTAATGTCTTATTCTTCACTGGAGCCACTCGTGCTTTGGCAAAGATCAATGCAGAATTGTTGTCCTGAACATAGTAGGCTGCAAATCCATATGCTTCTTTAGAAGCGTCACAAAACAGGTATAACTATCCAGTTCGGTTCCCGTCATGGGCCTGTCTGCAGAAATGCATGTCACTCAATTTAGATAAGTCTTCTGCCAGGTTCCTCCAAGAAGACTGAAACTCTGGAGAGACTTCCTCATCCCATTGCACGCCTCGCTTCCATAATTCTCCCACCAAAATCCTACTCCTTATAGTCACAGGCAGGCAAAGAGATAAGGGATCAAATACCTTTGCCGATTCCGAAAGGATTAGCCTCTTAGTAGATGCACTCGAATCACACTTAACAGGAGCAGTGGGAAGCTTTTCTGAAATAGGATCATACCGGTACCCGAGCGCCATCTCCCATCCGGCCCCATGAGTACTCAATGTACCATCTTTCCTCATCTCCTCCCTAAGGCTGTCGCAGTTTGAGTTACAGGACTGCACCACAAATCCACCTTCCTGCAACCGCCTCCTAACCTGGGAATACAGCCTTACAAGCTTTACTGGGTCAGACTCAGTACCACCAGGTTGTCGACATAGAATTGGTTCTCCATCGCAACTCGACATTCATCAAAGGGATATTGGGCTACATGAAACTTCAAGATACTTCCCAATATAAAGGGACTCGAGGTGAACCCGAAAATCAACGTGGCATAGCGGAAACATCGAAGGCGATCACCATCCTTCACAAAAAAACAGAACCTGTTCTTGTCTGCCTCCAGTGCAAGGCGAACCATCAAGAAAGCTTTCCTGATGTCTGCAATCAAGACAAACTTATTCGATCTAAAAGACATCAACACGTCCAACATATCTCCTGTCATATTCACACCAGAGTATGCAGCCTTGTTAAGAGAAGCAGAGCCACCGACCTTCAAGCTACAGTTAAATACAGGCCTGATTTTAGTAGTAGCTGCCGGATCCGTCTTGAAAACTGGCCGATGAGGCACCCATACATAGTCCACAAAATTTTGAGGATCCACCTGTATTTCCTCAATGATGCCCTCTCGTAGCTGCTGAAGGAATACATCTACATACTCCTGGTACAGCCCCCTCTTCTCCAGGCTCCTGACCACACGATCCAAAACGTGCAAAGCAATAGCATGATTGGAAGGAACCAGAGCCAGCTTATCTGCATGCCAGGGTAATTGCACATGATATTTACCATCCCTGAATATTATAGATTCCTGGAACTGCCGAATCATACCCTGATCATATCCTGAAATCTCTTCTCCATCCTGAATGCCCAATGACTCAATGCTGAACATTTTCTCTAATCCTCTTTCCATATCGCTAGAGGGAAAGACATCCACCCAGGGGTCCGCATAGGTAGGATCGGCTTCCAGGACGAAGCAAACATGCGATGATTCCACTTGGGGAGTATTCTCCATCACTGCACTGAACAAAGTATAATCTCTTGAAATAGGGGCAGGATTTGTAGAGAAAAAAGTGTCCACCTCACCAAAGGGAATCAAACCAGCAGGAACAGAGAAAGCCCGACCCCCCAAACAAGGCACAAACTGTAAGGGACCCAAATGTTGCACCAGATTCAGACCCATAATTCCACTTATAGCCATCGCATCAGTGCCAGATTCAAATTGCCTAGCCAGAGAACATCTAGTTCGCTTGAACTCCTCCAACAGCAAATGCCAATTTTTTAGATATAAGGATAGGTCCAATGAGTTGGCAACCAGTACCGGAAAGTGCCCCACATGACCAGACCCCAAGTCCACATCCAATTTCACCTCTCTGTATACTTGCTCACATTCTCCGAGAAGTGTAGTCAGCCTCAAATGACAATCCAAACCGTCAGACCTCAAGGAACCCAAGGAGTGCAAGACATCACCAGACAAATACGTTCTGCCACTGCCAGTATCCAATAGGCAGTTTACAGAGATAGTTCTTCCTCCTCGACCGAAGGTAACACAAATCAGAGGAGGTAGTTTACTCGAGTAACCAGAAGGAGCCTGATAATCTGAATCTATGCGGAAAGAAACATCTCGGGTTGTAGTGGCTCTAGATTTTTAAACGGTTACCCGAGAATTGTTTCGATGGATATCCGAAGAACCAGGCAACCCACCGCCTTTAATTAGCAAGCGTTTAATAGCCTCACTGGTGTCTCGCATCAAAGTTCTGTTAGAAATTGTGTTGAACTAGTGTATTTTTTTCGCAAATTGTTGGAAAAAAAAGTCATATAACTGAGAGTAGCTACCTGAAGTGAGGTTGCGAAAAAAATACAATCTTCTTCGCGACCTTCTTCACAGGTCTTGTAACCACAGTAACATAAAAAAAGGAATAAGTGACTCTTCACAAAGGAGGAAGGTTTTTATAACAATTACCTTACTCTATTAGTATAAATAACCACAAGGCTATTGTTCTTCTTGATTGTTGGAAGACCATCCTCACCTCCGGCAGCCACACTCAGGTAAGCTATGTATTATTCACCACATGACTTTATATTGTAATCATCGGCCACTCCTATGGCGCAGTTAGAGCAATGCTGTATCGACTCTGTGTTTTCCGTGGATCCTCTAGCTTCGCCAGAAGGCAGAGGACTGGGATATGGTCAACTGATATCCTCCCATATCATCCTGCCCAGGTTCCATTGCTACACCATCGTCTCTCGAGAAGACGGTTGCAACAATAATAAAGCTAAGCTAAAGATAAATGGTCGATTATAGTCGAGGGTGACCTGGAGACCCCTTTTTCATTGGCTGCTATATCGATGTCTAAGAGAGAGTGACACTCTATTCCCAGTATTGCCGCACCTGTTCTTAATCCTTCCCTTATAAAGCTGAGTGGGCATCAGATACCATCTTTTAAGTCGTTAGTATAACTTGACTGAGGATTGAACGCCGGCTTCCCGGTCCAATTAGCGAAAATTCTTACCACTATACAAAATGGGTCGGTTACACTATCATTTTATAATACGAGATGAAGGGCCGATGAGACCATTATACTGTCGGACAAGATAAAAGAAAAACAAACACAAAACAAACGCCAATGTAAACGTATGGTTGTTGAATTAACTAATGCAGTAATTAGCATGGTCTGGGTTTATTGCCTATAAATAGCCCGAATACAATACATATGTCTGGTTTTAACAATAAAAATACATATCTGTTTTAATTCAAGTATTTTTTTTATATCTTCCGTTGTCCGGGATTCAATTAGACAATCTTAGCAGGTTCCAGGGGGGTCTCAACCTCCCCAATGGGGAGCAAATCGCTTCCTCAAGACGATCATGTTACAATATAACGCATACTTTAACATCATAAATGTTATCGTACATACTTTTACGGATTATATATTCGAAGTCGGCTTGACAATCAACACCAAAGTGTACCTGGATGTATTGAAGAGTGTAGTGATCCCCTGGTGTAATCAGATGACCACTGGCGACCCTAGGTGTGGCACCAGTACTCGGCGCCGGCCCACAACTCTAAAGAGACTCAGGCTTGCTACAACTTTATACCTTTCTCCACTGATCTCCTTACTTCCCCAAGCCGACTATATAGAATAGCTGTCAGCTTTACTACATAATAAAGTTACCCGAATTGATTTTTCAATAAAAGTTTTAAAACAAAGTTGTAATGTTGTTTACATGCGACACTTTTATCGTTCCACCCTGCAATTTTAATCTTCAAAGACTTTTTTCAGCTATTATAACTTATTACGTTTACTGTAACATTTTGTAAAAAAATAGCGTTTTAAAGCATTATTTTACCACCAATGTCCAATATCGCTACATGTAGAATTTAACTCCCCAAAAAGAGGTACACATGGGGACAAAAGTAGATTTTATAGGATCGTCATCATTCCCTTGTAGGTGAAAAATAATATGTCTCACCGCTTCAAGAGTGCGTATAAAGTTTTGGAAGGATTGTCTCCTGACACCAACAATAATATAAAATATAAAGTAAAGCCGATCTGTTTATCGAACCTTTGTAGTTTATAGTTTCTTTCTTATAAAATCAATATTTGATTTCAAATCGTAATTTTTTCCGGGATATTGTTATATGTTTTGTCGATAAGTTTCTTATCCCACCGTCAAGTTGTAGTTCCAATTTACTTTGCCTTCCCACGGGGCAGAGTTAGACACCAGGGTCGTTTTTTTTTTTTAACGTGGAGATAGGAACAAAAATTGTCTAAATCGTAAAGGATTTCTCTTTTACTGACAGAGAACAAGATATTGAAATGTAGCAAATTAAGAACAGATACAACACTTTGATATTGGTCCATACGTCAAGTTGTTGTTATCATAGGACATAGAAAAAGATGCACTTTTTTTTTTTACAAAGACCAATAAGAGCAAGAAAAGAATAAGGACCCCAACTGACGTGTGTCGAAGGAAAAAACAAAAGGACAGATTTCGGTAGACACCTGTTTTACCTTTAATTTCTGGGGATGAGTTGCAAGACTCAGCATTCCTCTCCCATCGCGGTTAATCACATGAAGAAGGCCAGAGGATGAGTTGATCGAAACGTGGTAAAACAACAACTATGAAGATGAGGATAACAGTCCGCAAAAAGAATGAATGCACAAATTATGAAGACTCTTCTAAAAAGGATTAAAAAAGCGATTATCATGTTGTGCATTTGAAGATGTATATATATATATATATATATATATATATATGTAGTCTAAAGAAGCTTTGAATAAAAAAATGCAAAAATAAAAATAAACAATGCAGTTTTAATTCCAGGAAGGAAAAAAATATAAACTTTAACCTATCGCAGACTTAGCACCTACATAATTCGACTTCTAAAAAGTTTATAATGACAAAAGAAAATTCATTTATATAAGGCTGAAAAAAAAAAGACTTAACTAAAATTGTTAAATAGAAATAGACTTGCACTTGCATAAGCCGATTTCGCAAAAGTCTTCACTTTTAAAACAGAATTTAACTACATGAGGATGAAAAGAGAAAACCTTAACTAAAATTTTGTAAATAGAAAACGGTTATCATCAGCTTCTTACCATGTAGCTGTTTCGGAGATCTAAAAGCAGGACAGCTGTTAATTACATGGCTTTCCAGTGGATAATACCACTTCCCCAATAAGAAAATGTAATACGGTTACTATTTTAACTAATCTATGAAAAAATAGATAAATAAAATAAAAGAATAAGAATAAAAACACTTAATAAGTAAGTTTAAGATTACAAGATCCATTCTGCGACGTGTTAACCTGCATATAAATGCAATGAGAATAAAAATGCATAAAAGCTTAAGTACCTTAGGTACCAAAAAGGCAAATAGATAAGAGGAAGGAAACCTAGCCATACATATCTAAAAAAACCCAAAATATAATCTAAAGAAGCTTTGAATAAAAAAAATGAAAAAATAAAAATAAAGAATGCAGTTTAAATTCTCGGAAGGAAAAAATATTAACTTTAACCTATCGCAGAATTAGCACATATAGTATATGCATATATGTGTTTTGACATTATGTGATCGTCTAGTTCCTTGAATGTGCATACAACGTCTATTGATTGTCTCTAGTGTTCATATGTGTGGATATTTTTTTTTATTTTATAAAAGTGTATATAACAGCTATTGATAATGACAACTTACATAGTCTTTATCAAAGGAACGGATAACATTGTCGGTAGAATCAGCAGCAAAAGTTTCTTCGTATTGAAATTAAGATTTCTTTTCATTCGAAAAGGGAAACACTAAGACTCAAATTATATTTAGATATAATCATTTATCTCGTTGCTGAGTCCCTTCTTGGAGTTTGTACACACTTTGTACAAGTCTACATTTTGCTATTTAACAAATACGAGGTTGGTTCCAAAAGTAAGGCCTCCTATTTTTTAACTCCAAACTAAAACGTTGAAGAGCTACGAAAATAGCTTTTGTACCATTAAAACGAGCGATTTTTTGTGAAACAGAATTTATTTTCTATATAGTCAACATCATTCTCAATGCACTTTTGCAAGTCTTTTTTGATGTCTCGATTTTAAAAATCAAAAGCAAAGTGCTTTGCCGCTAACATCCCTATCCTCACTCGGAGTCGATAAATCCGACTCCTAACTGTGTTGACATGAATTGCATCTGCTTCGTAAACGTTCAACAGGCGCCGATGAAAATTGATCGATTCAATGTTTTATTCTGTACGGAGATATTCAATGACACGTCTCTGCTTCTAGTGAACGTCCATGACAGCGGTTTCTCTTTTAGTGTTTCACATCGTTAATATCTGCAACAGAGAGATGGAACTTTCAGATCATGAATGTATAAGTGTAGTTATACTACTGCAATTTGCAATCGCCGCTGATCTCTTCGTGTGGAAAAAATAGAAGGCATTGATTTTCGGACATACTTCGTATATCTATCTTCTATCTATAATATTGGGTTTTTCTTACTCTGTTATTAATATTAAAATCCCAATTTTCCATTTAAAAATTATTAAAAAGAAATTTAATATATTCAGTCATGGTTATGCGATCGACTATATGAAGTTTAACTAATTTGCATATTCTTTGAAAAACGAGCGTTAATTAATTACTTATTCATTTTTTACGGTCTTTTAATATTAGATAATTTGTTTCATTTCACTATTACACTGAATTCTATTCATGCGTAGTCTCTGTATTCTGGATGATTGCGTAGAATTTAAGATAAAAACATGCTAGCACACGGAACTGTTTCTCTTTCTATTCACTTGCATAATTTAATTCTAAAATGTCTAGTTACAAAAAGGAATTCCACTATGTATGGATGAAAACAACAACAACAAAAAAAAACACTTAAATAAAATTGTTAAATAGAAATAGGCATAGCATATGCATAAGCCGACTTTTAAAAAGTCTACAATTATAAAAGAGAATTCAAGTAAGAAAAAAAAAAAGAAAACCTTAACTAAATAAAAGAGAATTCAAAGAAGAAGAAAAAAAAGAAAACCTTAAGTAAAATTGTTAAATCAAAAAGAAAAATGGGATCATCAACTGCCTACCATGTAGCTATTTCTGAGATTTTAATACATATATATATATATATATATATATATATATATATATATATATATATATATTAAAAAAGGATTTCAAAATTCTGTTCAGTTTCTTGGGCTTCACGTAAAGATACCCATGTTTTATTAGACACTTTTCAAGTTCGGTGACATGCACCTGAAGCAGTTTAGATCTTTGTGTCCTTACTCTCTTAGCTAAGACAATCTGCAATAGTCAGCATTGAAATACAAACACCAGTCATTCACCCCATCAACTTTTCATCACACTAAAACTAACATGATTATTAAAGGCGTCGGATTCAACACCATCCATTAAATTATTCTTTCACCTACTTGCCCAGTGTTTCCTGTTTCTCGCTCTCAAGTAGGCAGATAAATTGTGGAGAGTAATCATTTATCTATCAGATAAAGATGAAAAGCCAATTAATTAGCTATAGGATCCATTACTTAATGTGGCAAAGTAAACGCTGTTTAAAGTTCTTCGTAAAGTATAAGGTCTATTCTTACTTTCTGTCTTGTAAACAATTCTTATTACTTCGAATATATTTTTAGTGCAAATTTATTGCTTGTCAAATACAAAAGGTCACTCAAATATAATTGGCAGCGTGATCTCCCATTGACCCACTGGCAAGGTCTGACCTGTCGTTGATCTGCTGCCCGACAAGAGGTCGATAGCTGAAGTTCTAATTTAAAATCCTACCCATAACTTTTATTTTATCTCTGGGGTTATCTCAAAGATAATCTCTATCAAAACAATCCCACATTATTCATTGGGGCCATCGCAGCTATACTTACCATTGAACGGAGAAAATACAGGGTCTGTTAGACATTTATGAATGAAAGTCGCAACCACTTCTGAAATCCAACTATACGGGGTATCCCAATAAAATGTATACACTCTTTAAATGATCTCAACTTGCTACATGAATACGTTATGCCACGTTCCCAAGAAATGTTTAGGAATAAAGAAGAGCATTTCCAACAGAATGGAGCACTTCCCAACTATCATCATGACGTAAGAGCATATCTTGATAGGCACCTGCGAAACTCTCCCACTCTTTATCTGTGCTAAACGTAGATTCTATGAACAAAGCTTCTTTGTTAGAACTGCACGACTGTGGGATTGTTTTCCGTTTTCCTGCTTTCCGGCTGACTACAATATGGTTGTCTTCAAGTCTAACGTAAACAAGTTCTTGATCAACCGTTCCACTTGTTAACAAATTTACCGAATTTCCATTACTAACGATCACTATATTGTCCAATTTCTACTGTACACTCTTTAACCCTTATCCTCGAGTGGCCTCTTAACCTTGATGAGTGGTGATGCCTATGTAAAAAAAAAGATAGTTAGAACGAACAGAAAGTATCGAGTACTGTCCACGCACACCAGATTTGACGCCCCTTATGGATTTTTCTCTTTTTTGGGGACAGGGGAGGTAGGGGGCATGTTAAACACAGAGTTTACACCGCAAAACTACAATGAATAAGTTGAAAGCAACCATTGAAAGAAGCTCACAGTATTTTGATGTATGAATTTTTTCTTTCTTATAATAAATGTTGGTTTTATGGTCATTTAAAGACTGTATACATTTTATGTAGACACCCTGTATTTAATACATATAAACTTCAGTTTATGCCTCACTTGTTCACCAAATTTTAGTCATTAATGTCCAACATTTTATAGCATTTAAATGGCATGGAAGTACTTTTCTGATCTTCTCCATAGGAAACACGACTTTGAACAGGATTCATCCCAACCTTTTTATAATGCTTGAGGTTTTCTTCTAAATTTAATGTCTGTCAAAAAAATCTCCACATTATCTATAAAAAAACTATTCGTAAGGGCAAACAAAGAATATTAGACATTTTATTTTACTGTTATTTCACCCCAAATAAGACACGGTGCCATTTTGACATAAGGGGCCACTATTTGGGACCAAATTTAAAGGGATATTATGTAGAGAGCTGAGCAGCAAGATGTCTGTTAGCATTACATTTGTTCGTACAATCAGGAAAGCATGGAACCGAGAGGGAATTCCAAAGTTTAGCAATTCAAAGGAAGAAACTATTTGAGTAGAACGCTTTCCAACATCTAGGGATCTATACAGTGTAGGGATGGGATTTTGCTGCTTGGGATCTACACCGTCGCAAGTAGGCGAAAGAATAATTTCATGAATGACGTTGAATCCGACGTCTTCTATAGCCATGTTAGTTTTAGTGTAATATGTTGGATTACATGGTGTTTGATGCTTGGCGGGTTTGTTGGGGATATTTACGTCTAAAGGATATAAGTTCTTTGAGTTCATCCGAGCACATTCTTTTAAAATATTTGTAAAATAAGTACAACGATGCAACATTTGAACGATGTGACAGAGGTAGGAGTTCGGTTGCTAGTGCGAGATCTATTAGGGACCTTTTTTTGAAACCAGTCTAAGAGTGAGGGACTAGTGGTAGATGCACCAGTCCAGATGTGACAACAATTCTGCATGTAGGGGTGAATTGCGACATTGTAGAGGTACAGGATACTTTCAAGTGTGAGTAACCTTCTAGTACGGTAGAGAAAGCCCACATTCTTCGCAGCAGCCTTGGCAATGATCTCAATGTATTTGTTCGAATTCATATTGCTCATGAATGTTAAACTGACGAGTTTGAACGAAGTACTTTCAGGTAGTGTATCATTAACCATGACAATCGGTGGTTGAAAGGTTTCTTGTAGTGATTAATGGAAAGACGCTTAGTTCTGGCACAGCTAAATATTATCTATTTAAGTCCTCATTCCATCATAGACTTAAGGTTTCCTCTTAGTCATTTACTTAGGTATGTGTTCACCCGTTTTCCTCTCGAGTCTGTTATAGAGCGTGCGTTGTGCCACCAGGAAATATACCCATCTCAGAGACAACTTTATTAGAGATATCATTTATGAATATCAGGAATAATAAATATATAAAGACCGACCCCTGTGGCGCTCTCGCATTTACATCATGTTATTTTAACGTGCGACCATCGAGGATAACTTGGAATTTTCTCTCATCTAAGAAGGATTTGTTATGGTAATTCCGGTAATACAATATGAATTAATTATTAATTGTTATAAGAAGACCCTATCATAGGCTTTAGATATATCTAGGGCTACTGTTTTATGTAGTACGTGGTTAGATATATCTAGGGTAACTCCCTTATTCAGTACGTGGTATATACATTCGAGGATTATAGATAGAATATTTGCAGAAAAAATGGGCTTGCCTAAATCTATAATGTCGATCAGAAAGAGGTTTATTATCTATGCGGTGATAAACTAGTGGAATAGAAATTTATAGAAAAAGAAAGGGGGCAATTGGGCTCCCCACGGGGGAAGGTCAAGACTTCCTTAATGCTGGAGAAGCCGGGAAGCTATGATTTCTTTTTATTCTTTAATTATCGTTGGTGTGCCCAGGTGACGGTAAAGAACCTTGCTGAGAGAAAGATTTGATTGTGATTTTCATTGTTATGAAAATCGTCGACAATATAATTTTTTTTTTGTAAACTGTACTCCGAAAATGGAATGATTCACGAGTCGAGACTAAGGATATTTAAAGTTTGAGTACAATACCCACGAACCAGAGGTCGCGGGAGTGACCTTTTCGCGGCATGAGAGCACTTGCAGAACATCCCATGGTGGTGACGTTGTTGGATATGATTGGTTCAGGACACAGCCCCAGTCTCACCCCTTCCCTGAGTATATGAACAGGTTCCAGAGTCGAAACCAGTAGTTAAGCTGAAGTTT
The DNA here is from genome assembly GCF_053919585.1 of Euprymna scolopes. Classification (NCBI taxonomy): domain Eukaryota; kingdom Metazoa; phylum Mollusca; class Cephalopoda; order Sepiida; family Sepiolidae; genus Euprymna; species Euprymna scolopes. The sequence goes on from NC_136494.1 coordinate 73,692,022, forward strand.
GGAGCAGAGTCGAGCACAGTCGAAGAGTCGCCACACCCATCTTTTCCCGCATTATTCCACCGCGATACCGAGAGAAATTAACCTATTTTGGATTCAGCAGAGTCTGTCAAAATCAACATTGAACTACGGACAATTGTATATGACTATATATTTGTATATCTTGAATTTAATCAGCAGAATAGAGTAACGAGTTGTTTTTTTCTTTTGTGTGCATAAAATTGCTTTCCTTCTAGCCGACAGATCGACTAAGCGCCGACATATCAACCCGATCTCGAAATTAAAACCAACCAAATCGATTGATGGATTCTGCCACATCAAGATACCTTGCTAACCTACGAAGGACGGGCCACAATACAGTGTCATCCTGACGAATCACAACGCTATGAATGCGCCCTCTGAGTTTTGCATGGGAAGAAAGTGAAAAATCTTTACTTGTCTCTTGGCTGAATCAATTTCGACTTATTGTTCCCCTTTATCAAAAGCGAGGATTATTTTAAATAGCGATTCCCTACAATCGCACTCCCGCCGTTTTTAACACGTACAATATGTACAAACTTGTACATGCCTAATAGAGAAGTTTATGATTATTTCAGTAACAATTCCATCTTTAAAGCATCGTTTACCAATACTAAAAGACAACCAATAAATTTATTAACTATGCCTACCATTCAAAATATTTCTACAACGCTGCACGCGGTAATTATACAAATAATTGGAACTCAGTGAAAGCGATAATCGAGAACATAAAGAATGTCAGTTCTACGTATGTTCGTATCGTCTGATATTATCTTTTAACGTTTATTTTTTTTTTTTCAATAGTAAAAGTTTTCATATTCTAATAGTAGCAACAGCAGCAATATTAATTCACATTTTAATAATATTAATGCAAATTCTAATGTTATGTAGGGGTGTTATCTTTTTTAGAAGAGTACCAAACATGGATATGCTCCGCACCGGCGGTACCACCAAGATGACGTACATTCTGTATTGCTGTTGTTGTTCGTCTTAGGACAGTCTTAGTGAGTGATTAGAGTGTTCATATGTCCCAAGACGCCCATGCTGTAAGAGATGGAGACATTAACAGGTATATATAAAGAGAGAGAGACAGTTCTGTATATATATATATATATATATATATATATATATATATATATATATATATATATATAATAGACACTGTACATGTTACTACAAGAGAACCAATTCAATGAGAGGAGATTTATGAATATCTTGATAGATAGACCGAGAGATAGTGCGTGTGCCATTTACGTTTTGACAGTTGTGCATATAATATAAACACGTTATCTTTCTCGTTGTAATGATGAACACAGAAGACGCAGACACACAAATATGATGACATCCTTTATTCATGACCGGTCCATGATTTCGCTTGAGAAATTCAAAGTTTCTTTACATGGATATTTCTAAAACCCTCTCACTTCTATAGCGTGTCTTGATTCAAACGGATAATCGGTCTGAACCTCTCTGCTTCTCTCCGACTCTTCTTCCAGACTCCCAGACTCCCCGACTGCGTCTAAAAAACTCTACCTATATTGAGAACTCGTCACGTCATCGCATGATTAAACATGTGCTCATAAAGCACGTTGCATGACATGCATCACGTTGCCAAACTTGACATGACCCCGAGTTCAGTAACCTATTTTTCAAATAACATTTTTATAAAATATGTTTACAATTTCCATTGACGATTAAATTCCTTAACAGAAACAAATTTCATTATTACATTCCTTTTCCATATACAGATATGTAAGCTAAACAATTGCAATTCCTTATTTCAATAGCATTCTGTATTTATTTTAACTTATGATTGGAATTTTAATTCCAAATCTGGCTTCGCAAGTTCGAATCCTTGACTATCCTATTTCATATTTACATTGAACTAATTCCCTATTTTTTTACTTACATGAAAAGGGCCAGCCCTTTATCATGTAATACTAATAAGACCAAAACATTGCTTAACTAATGTTACCGATGTTAACTGCGTGGTGTTCCAAAACGATGTGTCTCGAGTAAAGAAAAATGTCACTCCGTTTGGTTCATTTTGCATAATCATCCGTTTTCGATTGTCGCTTAAAATATAACGATTCTAACACTGATGCTCCTCTTACAATCTTAAATGCACACATCCAAATATAACCACCGCACCTTGACTGTGTAATACTAATGTGACATATAACACTTTCTGTACAAAATGTCGAAATAGCGGAGATATAGGTGAAATAAAATTAGTTTTTAGAATCAAAGTTGATAACCATAGACATAGTAACAAACAGAAAACACTAGATTTTAAGACAAAGAATATTTTGTTTTGATATCGCTTTGGAACTTTTTTAATTAACACAAAAGCTAGCAGAATCCAGGTCATTGTTCAGATCACTTGTTTCCTGTTGACTCAGGTATGTCTCCAATCCTGCGCAATTCCAGGAGGTCCATCTTCCCAGGCTTTGTATTCTCCCTATAAGAAGGGGTTAGCTGTCTCACATCACCCCGTCATGGAAGGGAGAAAAATAACTTCAAATAAATATTTGTTATTGAAAATAAAATCATTTATGCAGCAATAAGTACACAAAACAGACATTCGGATGCTAATATTTACAGCGACATTATCTCTTTCGTTAAAAAACAAAACAAAACAACAAAAACAAACAAACAAAAAAAAAACGATTCTAAATGAAGTACATGCGCTCGTAAAAGCAAAAGTACTTTCTAAGAATATTTCAAATGAAAGTTGTCCAAAGTTAAGAACGTTCGTTTGTTTTGTTTTTTTGCAAAGGGGTTGGAAAAGATGAGCTCTCAAAAGGCCATCCATGGAATCGTTAATTAAATATCACACTTCATTTCTGAAATTGATATTTTCTTATCATAAAGTAACTTTACCCTATGCCTGATTTGTCCATCAAGTTTCAATCATGAATATCCAACAGTCTTTGTTTTATTGCCGTTAAATTATAGGCACACCCGGATACGACGTACAAAATTAACATTAACTGTGACACACATCGCTCTTGGCATTGCCATTATTTTTGGTTGTCAAATTTCTGTTTAGTTCAGGAATAGGGGATGGCTTCGATAGTCATTATATTTGAGATAACCTCACATATAAAAAATTCGTGGGGTTAACATCCGATGAGAGTAAAGTTCATTCAAGACAACACCTTATACTGATGAGGCGATAATATTACTGATAAACGTTAAAACAAAGACTGTTGAACATTCATGACTTAATCTTGCTGGACAAATCAGGCATATTTATTTATTTATTTATGGACTGTTATCCTCATCTTCATAATTGTTGTTTCACAACGTTTCGACCAACTATTCCTCTAGCTTTCGTCAAGTGGTTAACCACGACGGGACAGGAATGCTGAGTCTCTTAACTGTATTCCCAGTAATACAGAAAATGCAGTAAAGAGACTCAGTACTCCCATCGCGTCGAAGTTAACCACCTGATGAAGGCCAGAGGAATAGTTGGCCTAAACCTTGTGAAACAACAGTTATGAAAATTAGAATAACAGTCCACAAATAAATAGACAATTTACTCATCTTAAAGGATTCCAATCTGATTGCAGAAAAGGTTGGCACTGGCACTAAGCTATGAACTGTAATTTTTGATTATTTGTGTCGAAAATGATTGCCACAACTCTATCTTTAATTATGTGTATCCATCATCGACGGTACGCAATAACACAATACACGTTATAACAACGAGGGTGAAAGAGTGAATGTTGATACAAGAGGGAGGGTTAAAATTGCGTAACTTCAATCCTGGAATTCAGTAACAAATATTAGATGAGAAGACCGACGAGAAAAGACGAACGAATAAGTGACGTCACCATGAGTGGGCTAAATCAAGACTCATAAACACTTGATTACACGTTGAAATACGACTCGCCGAAACCCCGGCAACGCGCGCACGAAAACGTCAGGCCAAGTGTAAAACTTTATTCAATAGAACACTTGACACCGACAATCACGTTGACAGGAGCAAAGTGTCAAGCAATCAGAAGCCTTAATATATGAAAGACTTGTAGGTTATCTAACCGAGAACATCATAGCTGACAAACAGGCTGATGGCGAGATATGAAACGGTACGTGACACTATTCACTGTATAATGGTCAGTTAAATGCAAGACATGCTGATCGACAGTTATTGACTTCGCAAGTAAAGTGTTTATCTTGTTGAGTCAACAATAACTCTGCATTTATAGACTTTCTTATGTACAAATATAAGCAAGGCTACCCAACGTTGTCCGGGAAAACTTTTAACATTTCTATTAAAACTTCTATCTATTTGCTTCTTTCTGGCAATACCTATATCTTTCTCTCTTTCTCTTTTTAAAATGGAGGCAGAGAGACGTAGAGGCTCGAAGTTTCGCCCATCTTATGCGGGGGTTTTTAAGAGGGATGATCAATTATTTTGATCCCCATACACGTGCCGTTCCAAAAAATAAAGTCTATAATCTTTTGAACTCCAAAAAGTTAAAGAACGACGAAAGTGAGTGTGGTGCCATTAAAATGGGCGCTCTTTTGTGCTCCAGATTTTATTTCACTACGTAGTAATTTCCATTCTCTTTTACCAGGAATTCAATAGCGCATCTATGCTTCTGATGCTCGTCCACAACAGGGGTTGTTTTCTTAGAGTCTCGCACCGTCAATATCGGCAACAGATAGATGAAACTTTCAGGTGATGAATACATAAATGCATTCATCATAGCAATTCAATTTGCAATTCTCTCTAGTTCATTTGAGCGGAATAAAAAATATGAGGCATACTTTTGGAACGCCGCTCGCATTAATATACTTAATAACGTGATTTTCTGTGAAAAATTACCCCTATAAATATTCTAGCACATTTACTGATGGTGACTCTTGGTGATGGATCCTTGTGGATCAGAAAGTATTCAAGTAAAAAGTTATTATGACGGCTATATTAGCCAGTTCTTTGCCCCAAACGAGATAACTCGTTAGAGACAATTCCACCACTATCCAACAACATTGAGATTATTTGCACAGCAACTGAAACGGCATTGCCTCCAACTCCACTTTAAACCAAACAGGCCAACCACTCTCAAATTTCCCTTTGTGGACAATAGCCACACTCGAAGATATGAAAATCATCCCTCCCTTGTTCATGATTCCATTATGAATCTAAACATCTCGAAAGCATGTGGGCCCGATTTTATCTCTGCTATACTACTAAAAAATGTTTCGCTGAGGTTACTCTGGTTCGCCCTAAACACTACAATAAATACCTTAACGAATCTTGTTGTCCTGACTGCTGGAAAATTGCTTAAGTTGTACCAGTTTACAAGAATTCTGGCGAAAGAAATGATCCACTTAATTATCGACCCACTAGCCTCATCCCTATCTTCACCAAAATCGTTGAGTCCTTAATCAATCAAACACTAGTTCGCCATCTCACCGACCGCCAGTATGGAATCAGACAAGCCGGTTCTACTGTATATATTCTAACTGTAATCATTTGCATCGTTGTCTGCTTTGCCTCCTTGTAAATAAGCGTCTACGTCAAGTCAACTGTCATTCATATGCTCCATTCATATACATACGTATTTGTCTTCGAGAATAATCTGCTAAGCATTAAGAATTATTATATGCCGACACCCCTATCTATAACAGTTTAAATAGAAAAAAGTAAGAAAAATCTATTAACTTGTTTGCGCGAGCTGAAACAATTAAACGATAATACAATGATAGCAGCGCGGGAAAAATAATGAGTTGCAGTCATTGTTCACAGAAACCACTATTTTAATGGCTTTAAACAAAATAAGAAATACGAACTAAAGTCACTACTACAACTACTGCAAAAATGATAACGATTCCGACGCCCAACGCCCAATTGTTCAAGTCTGGAATGGCTGAGCAGAGGTTTAAATTTCCAGGAGATTGAGCGAATAACGCACAAGGTGCTGAACAGATACATTACTGCTATTCATACCATCATCAAAAGATATAACTAATTTTATTTTCAACAAATTTACCGAACTTCCATTACTATCGATTACTATATTGTCCCTACACTCTTTAAACCTTATCCTTGAGTGGCCTATCGGCCTTGATAAGTGGTGACGCCTATGTAAAAAAAAGAACTTTGCATTAAATTCCGCTCTTTACGATCAGAGCCATCTACATTGTGAAGTTCCTCTTATGACTGAAAACACTAAAAGCGACTTCCATATATTTGCCCCAGATGTTTCCAAACTTATCAAGAACTTCGATTCCAGCAAAGCAACTGGTCTTCCTAGCATTCCAACCAATATTTTCAATGCCAAATATGCTATTATTATATTTTGATTACTAACAAGAAATATTAAACCTATTTAAACGTGAGCTATTATATATTTATGTTCGTGTTTTGTTAATAATTTGAAGTATAACCTTAAAATTTATTATTTTAACCTATAATTATCAGGTACTAGCAGTACCCGCTAACCGGCGTTGCTCGGTGGAAGCATGCCCCCTTTCGAAAAAAATAAAGTAAAGTTGGTGTAGTTGGTGTTGTTGCTGCTACCCAACTCCCAACCTCATGTTACGAACGGCTTTCGGAATAGACACCCCCTACTTCTCATGGTAAGAACGACTATCTAAGTGTCAAGAACGGGTAGAAAGAGGTAGTGTTGTAAGGACATTGAGCAACCCCCAACCATTGGGGCGAACTGAGATTTTAAAAACCCGCTAGATCAAAGGAAAAGAAATCTCCAGATTATCGCTAGATTTTTAATTTTTGTTGTCTGAAATTTTCAAAAACAGCAAATACAAAACCAACACATCCCCCCCAAAGAAAAACACCATATTTTAACTTCCTACTCTACATAAAACTAATATGAATATAGTATAATCAATATCAAAAATGTTCCGTGTTTTCTCACTATATATTTCAGGAATTATATTGAAGCGGCTAGCTCCTCAAAAAGGCTTTCAAATTTTATCAGCTAGTTTTACCTGATTTTCGGAGAGTGTATCTTTTGTTTTGCAAGAAAGAAATCATGTAATAAAACAGTGGTTATAATAAAAATTAAATTGAAATATATTAAAAATTAAACATTGCAATAAAGGCGTACCTAAATATTGAATAATGCCGAAAAAAAGTCTCCATAAATATAGGATGAATTAATATTTGAAAATCAAATTTTTTACAAAAATCCGCACAACATGGGCACCAGATTTTTTAACCATTCATAAGGGGAGATCTTGGAGAATAGGTAAAATGACAGAATTGTATATAGAGAAAAATAGCATAGGATTAAAGTCTTTGAGAATATATATAAAAGGAAAACATTAAGTTTGTCAATTTAAAAAAATAAATTATAACTATATTTAAATGCAAAAGAGGGTCCTTAGTCACCCCTCTAAAAATAAGATTTTACCTGTGAATATTGCGAATAAAACATTTTAGAATATATAGTGGGGGATCATTTTTTCATATAATTTCAATAAAATGGTCCCTCATTTCTAGGACATTCTAACTTTATGAGACAGGTTACTAATCTTTAATATATGTATAACTCTAAGTCTGACTCGTAATGTAGTAAAATCACATTGCTTATCGCTTAAGCATTGGGGACTTTAATCATAAAAATTTTATATAAAATGTCTGACTACCACTAACTCTAATTTTTGGAGTGCAAATCGAACTTAAGGCTAGTGGTAGAACAAGTCAAAGAAAACAGTGTTAAAAAAGTTACCAGCAGTCCCCAGGCGCGAACACTAATTAGAAAATGGTTCGAATTCGAAAGCAAGTGTGCTACCGAATCGGCTATGGTAACCTGCCACTTTAATTACCTTAGATTTTCCCCTTATAACGGCTGATCTCTCTCTCTCTCTCTCTCTCTCTCTCTCTCTCTTTCTGTATATCTCTGTCTTCAAATATTCTTCTGTCTGTCTCTCTCTGTGTGTCTCTCCCCCTGTACCCCCTCTGTCTCTGTCTCTGTCTGTCTGTCTGTCTCTCTCTCTATCACTTGTTGGTCGGTGTAATCTTCAAATTCGTAAGAAAAGAAAATATGGTCTAAGTAAATAAACAAAGGCAAGGAAGACAGGAGAGCGTGGAATTCTCTGTATGTCTGTCTGTCTGTCTGTCTCTCTCTTTGTATATCTCTATCTCTGTCTATCTGTCCGTCTGTCTGTCTGTCTCTCTCTTTGTATATCTCTATCTTTAACTGTCTATCTGTCCGTCTGTCTCTCTCTGTCCCCCTGTATTCTCTTCTGTGTGTGTGTGTGTGTGTGTGTCTCTCTCTCTCTCTCTCTCTCTCTATTGGTCTGTGTAATCCTCAAGTTCGTAAGAAAACAATAGGGTGTAAGTAAATAAATAAAAACAACGAAGACGGGAGTGAGTGGAATTCTCTCTCTTTTTTCTCTCTCTCTCGCCCTCTCTCTCTCACCCTTTGTCTGTCTGTCTCTCTCTCTCCTCCCCATGTATCCTCTTTCTCTATTACTCACTTGTCAGTGTAATCGGCGAATTCGTAAGAAAAGAAAATACGCTCTAAGTAAGTAAATAGTCATTATTCAAGCACGTCTGATTGAACACGGCGGATTTATTTTTTCCAATTTTTCTGGATATATTTTACATTCGCCGAGCTGTCTTTTTAATTTCAGTTGGAATATTGTATAAAATGGCTCCCAAAAGTTGTTAACAGAAAGTGCTTGAGAAAAATATGGCTGAACAACAATTTAGGGGCGCCATTTTATGCAACATGCCAGCTGAAATTAAAAAGACCGCTCGGCGAATGGGAAAATATTCAGAAAAATCGGAAAAAAAATAACTCCGTCGTGTTGAATCAAACGTGCTTGAATATATATATATATATATATATATATATATATATATATATATATATATATATATATGTATGTGTGTGTGTGTTTTACAATAATAATATATATAACGAACACGTTAACATAATAAGAAATAAAAATTGGTTCGTCAGCAACGAACTTATTTTTGTTTTTAAAAATGCTATTTAGTTCTGCCTTTAAACATGCTCGATAAAAATATAAACTCATACTTGTTTTTTCTGTTAAGTTTAGGGAATGAGCTAGGCTTATCACCATTTGGTACAACTGTGTTCCCGGCAGAATATACTTAATTATGGAAACAATAGTTTTTCTTCGATCTGCTGGGATTTATAAAATAATATTCCTAGCAAATGTCTCGTTAAAATTTTTTTTCAATCGGTCACGGTGTGTTCCGAACAGATGCCATACTCCTACTTTAAATTTTGTATAGTTACCATGTCGTAGGACCACATCTATATTTTCTTGATTATTTGACCAATTTTCAAGTCCTATTTCACTTTTAATAACTTGATTTTTTGCACGATTAAAACTAATATTTGCGTCTAACAGCGCGTTTGTATTGTCATTAGGTCGAACGATTTTCATTGCCTGATAGTTTTACCATATTCCAGCGGTTTACGTAGGCTACTAAAGTATGCTGATGCAGAATTCACGGGGAAACAGATCGTTCACTGAATAAGCACCTAAATTTCTATTAATGGTGTTTAGTTTGGTTGTATATATTGAGGAAAATTGTTGTTTTTGTTTTTGACTTTGCCGAGCCTGATTGTTTTGCACAGAGGAAGTAAAACAAACTATAACATTAATGTTAGGTGCATTTTAAACCAAGGAACCAATATCTTCAGAGATCCTGATCTGGTGGCATCTGCAACACGGAGTTGTAAGATAATCTTGAAATATTCTTAAACGAGAAAGCACAATCTAAAAAATTCTTAAACGGGAAAACGCCATTTAAAAAATTTTAAAGATGCAAATGTTTAAGAATAAAGAAAATGAAATGAACATAATCAGGAATATTTAAAAAAAAATAGGAAGATGAACGTGAATTTTGGCAGAATGAAATATAAGAAAGAAACAACAAGGAAAATAACAAAAACAACAACAACAACAACAACAACAACAACAACAACAACAACAACAACAAAAACTCTGGCAGTAAAATCAAAAACAAAAAAACATATTTGTGACATGTGGCGTCAGAAAAGACAGAAAAACGGAACATCTTCCAGACACATATGACAGTTTGTAGATCATTAAAAAACGTAAATTGAAAAGAAAGACAGAATTAAAAGAATCTTTAAGACAGACAATATTATATCAAAATCGTTACGAAACTAAAGAAAACACGACGATTCCAAGAAACTATAAGATGTGAATAGTTTCTTTATGCCATAGCGAGTATTATTTTTGGTCATTCCTTTGGGTTTTTTTTAATACCGAGCATAAGTTAGTTGGAGACGATTCATGAAACAAAAGTTGGCATCAATTTAATCCATAAACTAATAAGCAATAATTGTGAATTGATAATATTTTCATGTGGTATTAATACTTAAACACAGTAGACTCGATCGAATTTGAACTCAGCACCGCCAGCTTTATTATCAACGACATTATTCTTTATTCTAATAACGTAAATTGATTTTGGATCACATGACTGATAATTATTTTACTTATCTATGTAAAATAATTTAATAGTAAGCTAACGTCTTCCCTAATTTTCTGCAGAGCGGTACTGGAAGCGGTGACAAGGCGAATCAGATACTTCGTTTTTTTTTCTCTTACGTCTATATCTCCCCTGCGCATGAATTATGTATGGGATAAGTGTTTTATGATGTTTAAAATTTTATTATTTGGATTTCAATAATTTAATAACCATATATTTGTTATAAAATTTCAAATAAAAACTTTTGTTTTAATAATTTCAGAAACATATATTTCTTATAAAATTTCAAATAAAAACTTTTGTTTTAATAATTTAATAACCGTATATTTCTTATAAAATTTCAAATAAAAACTTTTGTTTTAATAATTTCAGAAACATATATTTCTTATAAAATTTCAAATAAAAACTTTTGTTTTAATAATTTAATAACCGTATATTTCTTATAAAATTTCAAATAAAAACTTTTGTTTTAATAATTTCAGAAACATATATTTCTTATAAAATTTCAAATAAAAACTTTTGTTTTAATAATTTCAGAAACATATATTTCTTATAAAATTTCAAATAAAAACTTTTGTTTTAATAATTTAATAACCATATATTTCTTATAAAATTTCAAATAAAAACTTTTGTTTTAATAATTTCAGAAACATATATTTCTTATAAAATTTCAAATAAAAACTTTTGTTTTAATAATTTCAGAAACATATTCCTTATAAAATTTCAAATAAAAACTTTTGTTTTAATAATTTCAGAAACATATATTTCTTATAAAATTTCAAATAAAAACTTTTGTTTTAATAATTTCAGAAACATATATTTCTTATAAAATTTCAATTGAAATAAATTTTTCAAAAAATTATTAGAAGTTCAAATAAAGACTTATTGTGTTATTTTGTTAATTTTTATTGTATACGTTTCCATAATGCCATTTGCTATATTTTATTTACATAAATCGCTTCAAAATACAAATACTGAGTAAAGAACAAGCGAAAGAACTGATTTGCCTTGTCAGCGTATCTGGTAGCGCTCCGCAGGAAATTAGGGAAGACTTAGCTGACACTATAACCAAAAATACTTATTTAAATTTTCGTTCTTGCTCTTTCTCTTTCGCTACACACACACACACACACACACACACACACACACACACACACACACACACACACATATATATATATATATGATTGCAACGTCTTGTCAGACGAGTGTCGCTCCCTCAGACACTTAAAGTCCATGAGCCCAAAAATGACTTTTTTTTTTAGTCCTACCGGTGAATTCACACGCTCAAGCAGGCATGACACTGAAGATGGTCATTGAGATCAATTATTACCTGCTTCCAGCATTTCAAGCCTCCACGTGTCACAACTTTTCCATCGCCACAGAACCACTTTTATAGACAAATGCCTGAGGGAGTATCTATACACAGATGATGTTACAGAGTCTTAGCTTTGTACGCCAGCTAACTCTCTCTCTCTCGGTTCAAAATGTTGAGATCCAGCAACAAGCAAGAGCAAGATATTCAGCAACAAGTTAAACTGCAGACCAGCTTAATGCGGGTACTGGTCTCCCGCTTTATGGTTTTTTAAATCAGATTTGCTTCTCCTAGAAAAGTTGCCTTCACGACGGCTTACAGGAGGCCTCTCCACCCCAACACACACACAAACACATACGGTGCTAGTTGGCCGTTGACCCCGAAAAAAAGGTTCATTCGCCTTATATATATGTATATATATATATATATATATATGTGTGTGTGTGTGTTTATAATTCGAATATAATATTATTGCTATGAGAGGGCATTTTCTTTATAAAAAGTATAATGACATTCCATTTTCCTTATAAAAAAGAATAGAACATTAAAATTTTCTATGTAGAACGTTCGGAACAACCTGGAATGGAACATTAAAATGTTCTATTTAGAACGTTTTTAGAACAATCTAGAATAATCAAGAATATTCCGTGCAAAACTATACGAGGTCGCTACACTTGAAGCGGCTCAGTTCATTAACAAAGTTGTTAATGTGAAGTTGCAACTCGTTGTTAAGAACTCCAGTAATGTTTTTAGTGTAAGATGTATAGCAGGACTTGGAATGAACATCTAAACAATATAAAAAATTCTTTCTTGAACTGGAAGAAACAGGCCTGCATGTAAAACTCAAACAGAAGTGAATTCTCTCATGCAGAGGTAGATTATTTGAGCCATAGTGTTGGTTAGGGGCAGGTGAAGCCTATTACGGCCAAAGTGGATACTATTGTAAAGTATCCTATCCCAACTAACAAAAAGTAACTAATGAGATTTCTTGTTATAGCTGTATTCTACCTATATATATATATATATATATATATATATATATATATATATATATATATATATATATATATATATATATATATATATATGTAGAAAGCGTCAAGATGTTGTAGAACTGTATTTACAATATTAATTCAAAACAAGGAACACAAAATAAAAGCGAAAAGTTCCTTATTCCATGGAGTTTCAAAGATAGGCTCTTCTCCCCAGAGAAAAAAAACGTTAACAAAAGATAAGTATAAATAAGCATTTATTTTAGCTCAAGTTTTGAAAACAGCCGAGATAAAAGTCTTTTGAAAGAAAATAAAAGTTTATCGGAAAAATGCAAAAAATACTCAGCGAAATCCAGTAATTTTGGTTGCAAATATATACAAAAGATTGTAATAAGTGTGGCGATTTGTAAATCCAAGAAGAATTGAATGAGACATCCTTTGGAATCTTTTAAAAAATATCATGGGTTGAAGAAGTGATTAACAGCTCGTGTAGAGTCAAATCTAATCTATGGGATTAAATGTTCTTGTGTAGAGAGGCATATGGAGTCTTATTTTTAAAATATAAAGTTCAAATGAAAAAAGAGGAAAAGTAAATAACTAGATATGAAGTAGGGAAACGTTGGCAAATCATAAAATACCCAATGAATGGAAATTAAAAGAAATGAGGAACGAGGATAAATAAGGTAAAGTTAGGAAGAGCGGAGTTTTACAATCACGCTAGTTAATGCACGTACTTAAAAGGAATTAAACGGGGTAGAAAAACGGAGTTAGAGAGGGGAAAGGGGGTTAGGATAAGGGGATGAGAAGCGGAGAAGCCTAAAATAGGAGATATCAAGTTGTGTAAAGGAAGATTGTTTGAAAGAGAGGGTAAAACAGTAAAGAAAAAATAAGTAAATAAATAAGTAGATTCAGAAAGATATACAATTAAGAAATATATATACATTGGTAAAAATATATATACATTGGTAAAAATATTTAGGAATAAGCCGTGCATGAAAGGAGAGTTAATATTAATAAAAATTATTGAGGAAGTAAAAACTAAAAAGCTTATGTGGATCTAGTTAAAGAATAAAGTAGGGGTGAAATGAATATCATGTTCTCGAACAGGTTGAAAGAAGAGGAGTATCGCAAATGAAAAAGAGTGATGGATTAAGGCGGAAATAAATTTAAATGGGGATAGATGGTAATTTATATTAAAATAAGGCAAGGTTGAAATAATCTGAAAATTAAAGTTAAGCGTTAAGGTATTAAAAGGATCAAGAAATACTGAAACATAGGGAAAAACCAATGAAAAATAAAATTGTTATAGAATAGTGATAAAAAATAGAGCGGTATAGAATAGAAGACGTAGAGGAGAACCATGTCATCCGAAGGCGAAAGTGTTAAGCCACTAAATCTGGAGTTCTTTAGGGTTAAAAGTAAAGGGGATGACTAAAAGCCATGGGTGGAAGCATTAGAAGGGTATAAAGGAGATTTAAGCTAAATGGTAATAGTCTAATCAAAATGACGTAAAGATGAAAAATGGAACTATCGGAGCAGTAAGCAAGAGGGGAATGATAAATAAAAGAAGAAAAAGGGATTATAGTAAAATGGGAAAGTCCATGTCAGTGTGATATAAAAATTACCGGCCAATGACTCAAAAGTGAAGTAACCGGGGGGAATATATGTAATTTCGAATTGGCTATGCTTGTATTTTTTTCTATGTTTGCACTTTAAAATAAATTCGTTTTTAGAATTAATGATGTTAAAACTTTGTGATAAGGTGATAATGCTTACAGCTTCTGATATACAAAGCTGACAATACTTGGCATCAGGAATGTAGAATTTAGACTTTTTGTGTATTGACCATTGAATAGAGAAGCTTATGTTTTTAGTCCCAAGATTGTAGAAAGTGTTGTACTTTTTTGTTGATCATATTATCTTTGTTAGATGAATGGACATTGTTTGAAATGAAGAGTTTAATCAGCGTCGAAGTTGAGCCAATATACGTTGCGTGTTAATTGTATGGTTACTATTATTAAAATAGGGCAAATAAAAGTTGTAATACATAGTTTGGTTATGGATATTTCGGGCTTGGGTTGTGGTTTCAGGACAGGTCAGCAATATATCCGAATGGTTTGTGGGGTGGTTAACATAGTTACTATTATCGTTAGCAATTAGGGGAGAACTAATTTAGGAGGGAGATAAAAATGAATTTTGAGAGTTTACTTAGGGGGAAGAGTTGGATTAAGATTAAGAGTATTAGGAACAACATATATCTTGGGAAGAAATACTCTGAGTATTAGAAACAGAATCAATTACTAACGAAAACTTGTCACATTTAACTCGATGAATGAAACATTGATGCCTCTGTGTAGTTTCCTTACCAAAATTATACTTCCACCCTGATACTACTACTACTACTACTACTACTACTACTACTACTACTACTACTACCGTATTAATGTTGAAGTAAATACCGAAAATATGTACAGAATATATTATATCACCTTATAATTTGTGTATGTACATGAAACGCTAAGTACATATACACTTACGCGCGCACAGACACAGACAGAGGCACACACACACTGGGAAGCAGCCCTGCGGTATTTTGTTCTACAGACGGGCAGTTCTAGGAAATAAGTCTTACTTATTATTCGTTTAGTTTATGAGACATAATACTAAGGTAAATTGTGGTTGTAGCTAGGCGAATGTTTGTTCTGAATATCTTACAGAAGGAAGAAATAGATTGTGGCCTAATGGAGCATGTGTCACGAAAGTAAAAATGCAGCAAGGATATACTATGAATGTTTCTTCTTTGAGAAAGAGGTAGCAGGAATAACATCTCCCACAAAATATCGGAGTTGTCTAGCGTGCGCTAAGTATCTCCTTCCAAGATGCGCTAACAGTACTCCATGTATTCGGATCTTACACAGATAGCGGAACGTATTTCAGACCAGGAGTGAAGCTCAATCCCAGAAACTTGTGAGATACCATGTATTTCCCCGCTCGACAACATCGCTAATGCCAACATTGGTTTCATGCTCTCCTTCTCTTTCATCTTCTCTTCTGGACGTGTCGTCGTCTCTCAAGTTGATGACTGCCGGAGGGGTGCACACGGATTCACAAGCACAAAAAAAAAATAAAACAAAACACAAAAAACACATTCTACAAAAATTATTTGCACTGTGTGTAACATCTCTGACCTTCTGAATGCTAATGTTTTCTTCTTTCGAGGCTATGATCGTCAATCGGTTGGATATTCATTTCCTCGTCTCCTTCGAGCCACAATCTGCCTTCGATTGTGTCTGATTCGCAACTATCCCCAACTGTGTCCAACATGCAACTTTCCACGACTAGCTTGTCGCCAACCGTAGCAAACCAAAGATTGTCCGCAAAACGCTCCCACCCGTTGTAAAACTGTCTAAAAATCCCTTACTACCCCTAAAACTAAGTTCAAACGTATGTACCTTCTTTGTCCAAGTCATCGCCACACCTTGACTAACAATCCCACCTCATCTTTGTCTTCCTTCGTAAACAACTTTCTATCTATTGTCTTTCCACCAACCCTATTTCCTAAACTGTTATCCATCTGATAAATTTATTTCCTCTCTCACCTTTTCTGCCTACACTTGAGGGAACGTCGCTACTATCACGCCTGTTAAACATCCTCAAAACTAAGGTGAGATATTTTAAATATACATACGACTAGGATTTATCTGTATGTGCCTCATTGAACTGATAATATTTGTAGCGAAAATATCACTATTTATTGAATATTATTGCATATCTCAAAATATTTTTCAGTAAAACTCTAAAAGTCATCATCTACTTTTTTCTGATATTTTTCTTACTCCTCCCTTTTTGCCAATACTTGCTATATCTTTATCTTAAATTATTCACACCCAACCTTAATTGCACGATCTCCCTCTTTATCCACTTCTTTCTTTTTTTTCCTCCCCATTTCCCTCTTTCTTCTCTTTATCTACCTTTTATTTTCTTATTCTCTTTACCATTCATTTTCCGCCACAATTACATTTCCCCTTTCTTCTCACTCATAATTTTCTTCTATCTACAGCTAAAAAAGGTCGCCTTTACCAAAAATATAAAGCCAGTTTTATTTCCATTTCACACTAAGTCTATCAACGAATTTAGGATAATAGGATTAAAATAGGCTGCATTTATTCCTGTCTTTTTCTCGTAATTTTTTAACGTCTGCAATTTTCTAATTTCGTGATAGCTGTAATTCGAAAATGGACTTTCTCGGTATTCTCGTTATTCCCCGCCTTTTACCGCCTCGTACTGATGTGTTCATCGGTGTTTTTGACTTTCGTGCCAACAACCAATTGCCATGCAAATTAGTTAAAGACCATTTTCAACAAACAAAATAGAGACTAAAAAAATAACAACAGCAACAAAATAAACACTTTCGCTATTTGTAATTTTATGAGAAATACATAAAAAATGACGCACATAAAACAAATGAAAACGTTCTCATATTTGATGCTTTCATCTTAATTTTCTCTTTGCCCATTCTTCTTATTATCTTTAGCTTATTCCGTTTTCCTTGTTTTCTTTTTCTCCTTATTTCTATCCTTCTTCTTCTTCTTCTTCTTCTTCTTCTTCTTCTCCCGATTTCTTTCATCTGCCTACTTCTTTGTCCTTCTTTTCAATCCTTACATCATCTGCCTCCTCCTTTTACCCCTCCCCCTCTTCTTTTTCTACTTGTAACGTTTGTTTGTCCAGTTCTTCTACTATTTCTGCTTCCTTATTTTTTCTATATCTTCTTATTTCTTTTTCTTCTTTTTTATTGCTTTTACTTATTCTCTGTGTTTTGTTTGTTTCATTTCCTACTGCCTTCTGGATGTTTCCGTTTTTTCTTTTCCTATTTCATTATTCGATTTCTTCCTCTATTTTGTTTTCATATCCTTTTTTTTTCAAAATTTCTTTTGCTTTTATGTCCTTCTATTTCTTTATTCCATTGTAGTTTTTATAGTTCTGTATCTTCGTTTAATTTTACTTCTATTTCTTTCCTTTTCTGCTTCCGTATCTTCTTTTTCTGCTTCTACTTCTATATCTTCTTTTTCTCTCACTTTCTATTTCCTTTTCTTTCCCCCTCTACCCTATTTCCTCTTCTTCATTACCTATATCTTTTTATTTCTCCGTCTCCTACTCTATTTCTTCTTCTTTTTCTACAATTTCATTATGCAAATTGTTTAATAGCTGCATCAACTACATAAGCGGAGTTGCTAATTATAACAACAGCAACACTGTTTGTCTTTTTTAAGTCTTCTAAAAACCATAGCGCCATCGTTTTCTACGTTTTACTTTTGCTTTTAAAAGAAGTAAAACCTGGTTTTAGAGAAGCGCCATTAGCTATCGCCACTCTCATTCGTAGAAAGTTGGATTCTGCTAAGAATGCGCGCACATGTCGGAAGTCGATTTCACAAAGTTGACAAACACAACCTTAATGAGGTGCCCGTATTTACGGCGAATAAAAAAATCAAACAAAAGAATTCAATCGGAAGATGCTGAAAATAGAATTATAAAATTATTCTACAATGAAATAGGCTCAACATACAAGAGTAAAATAGTCTCACTCTTTCTAGATGCCTGTGTGCATGTGCTCCATTTCTACCTCTTTTTCTTTTATCTCCATTCTGTATCCTCAGTAATTACCGCCTTTCATAGTTGTCGTCTCACCAAGTTGTAGCCAACTAATACTTTGGCCAGCTTTAGGTAGAATTGAAGACCAGATAAGAACGAAAACATGGATGTATATGACCGAAAAATCCATCCCTGATCGCCATTCGGAGTCTGTGGCGCAGTGGATAGAGGCGTTGAGTCTCTACGATTCCAGGTGAGCATTATCTGATGATAGCGGTTTCAATTATTCCTAAAGCAGACCAGGGGATTAGTTGGTTAAAGCGTGGTGAGACGACGACAACTATGGAAAACAGTAATTACTGAGGATCTAATTAACAGATTTAGCATTCCTATCCCGTCGCGGTTTACCACCTGACGAAGGCCAAAGGAATAGTTTACCGAAACGTTATGAAACAACAACTATGAAGATTGGGATAACAGTCCGCAAATAAATAAATCGTTCAATATTCTTTTTCTCCGTTGACTCGTACTCAAGGGTGTTCCGTTACAAGACTGCATTGTTATTGTCTTCAAACTTCGTAAAGTAAACTACAATATCTTTCTCAAATGAATAGAGCTTAGTAGTAGTATGAAGCTATATTTGTGACAAACAATCCATCCAAAAGTTTCCGTGTTTACTTCCTGAAGGAACTCAGCAGACTAAATTCGAAGGTGTATAGTATGTGATTCACTTTATTTCTAAAGATCGTTTACTCTAGTAAACAAGCAAATAGGATTTGTTAGTTTTTTTAGATCTTTCTACGGCTATCTCTATAGGTCAATAGTCAAACCTCTCTCAAACACAAGTCTTGGAGAACATTATTTTTAGAGGGGGAAACGCACGGATTTTAAGTGTGTACAAATCAATAATTGTGGCCGTAATCTAAAAAGATGGAACTAAAATAATGTCTCTGTTCTATTTATTTGGTTCTGTGTCAGCAATTTGGTTTCATTTTTCGTTACGGTGTTTGTATTTAGTTAGTTTTAAATTGTTTTTAAAAGTTATTGTCAAGTTTATTTTCATCTAGATTGAGTTTCTGTTTCGCTTCTACAATTTAGTAACTTTTGGATTTTTTAAATGGTTCAATAATTATATTTTCAATCTGAGAATTTTCGTCAATCGTACTTAAAAAAATTAGAGGTTTATCTAGCTTTTATAAAATCAAGAATGGTTATCAGTGCTGATGTGTCGAAAAAAAGTATGTCCGGTTTATGTAAACAGAAAAGATTTAACACGGTAGCGTAACTGTTTAATAAAAAATAAGATGTACGGTATACTTAATGCATACATGAAAGCATTCTTGCTTCATCGACAGTATCTCGATGTGTCGAGGTTGTTTAACATTTTTATATTAGGTGTAATTTATATAACACAATTGTCTCTTGTATAGAGTGAAACCATATAAATAAATTTCTGGAGCGTTCGTTTTTGTAATAAGATATAGATTCTGGAATGAACGAATATTCAGTTTCAGCCAATGAGATATAGCGGAATGTGAGAGGAGAGGATTTATTATTTTTGTATTAGGAAAAGGAAGAATTATGACTATGAGTATATAACCCAGTTAAAAAGGGTGCACCCCTATATCCGTCGAAAGTGATAAAATTGTCCCGATGATGATTGGAAGCGGTCAGAGTACTACTTCCTCTAAAGATGGTTTTGATTGTGATGATGGCGAAACTAGGATGAAATGTATGTTTTTTTTATAACGACAAAATGTGGCGTAAATGGCATTTAAAAGTTACATAAGATGGTGGCCCAGAGGGGAATTTCTGCAATCAAATATTATATATAGGAGATATAATTGCTATTGTTATATTTATTACTTTTTCTACGCATCTTCAGTCCCTTTTTTCAGATACTGATTTAGTATTTTAATATTGTAGACTCTGATTTGCAGTTTAAAGTTCTTTGTAGAACAGTTTTAAGTTTATTTCTAGTTAATACTTTATGTAAAAGATTAATTACGAGAAATGATAGGATATTGCGGTTTAAAGAAAAATTAAAATGTTACCTACTGTAACAATAAAAAGGAAATTGAACGGTTATCAGTTTTGAAACTGGTGGAGTGTTCCGCAAGTGGGCTAATCAATTTTCAATAGAAAAAAGAAATTGTGTTACTAGTTAGATTTTTATATGTGAAATTCAATTACATATAAAGAGGACTACTGCTTTAAGAAGGGATAATTAAGTAAGGCAGGCAGTTGAATTTCTGATCGCCGAGAGAATGCGTTAGAGCTTAGATTGAAAAGTGTTCGTTATGGTGTTGTACACGAGAAGTTTCGTTAATTTCCTTATGGAATTACAGATATCTCTTCAAATCATTTACATATGGTTATAGGGTATGGTAAACTAAAGCACATTTCTCTTTCTTTTTTTAAAATCTATTATTATTATTATTATTATTATTATTATTATTATTATTAGTAGTAGTAGTAGTAGTAGTATCTTTTCATTTATATTTAATATCGATATTATTTTAGAGCTGTATTTTGGGATTTTTGTGAATTGATATTCATATTAAAAACCCTTTTTTTCTGTTAGTATTCATTTGCTTTCCCCACGAAAGCAAAATGTGACACAAGGTCGTTTTTTAATGTGGGGTTAAACCAGCTCCCCGAAAAGAAGGTGAAAGGGGCACTCTTGTTGGGGCCAAAAATAATAATTGTCGCAGTATAGAGGGTTTCTTCTCCATTGACCAAGACAAATTACTTTAAGTGTAGAATCAAAACAGATACTACACTTTGATCCCGGTCCGAAGGTCAAGGGCAACAGAAAAAAAGCAAGCTTTTTTCTGTTTTTTTTTTTTAAAAGTAAATACAACTTTGTTATATAAGGGCCGTGGAATTGCATTCATCTGCAAAAAGGTCTGGTTTATTTGCATATTGTTTTAAACATTCATTTTAATTAATCCCCTTTTGGTTTTTTCGGTTTTCTTATGGGATGATCATCTTTAGTTAACTATTACGTGTAATTATATTCACGCATATATTCTATGTGATTTATACTAGCGAAATATTTGCATAAAAGGGTTATAGTAAACACAAACCGCTTTCTATATATATTTATGTATACGTATATATGTTTGTTTAAAATATTGCCTACTAAACTCCTCTGTCAGTTCTTGATCTACAGACATGAAACTTCATATATAGGGTATTCAAAACTTTGTAGTTGGGTTTTAGCCGGGGAACATCGGTGCAAAAGTATGAAAATTAAAAAGAGGAAATTTTACAGGTGAAGGTCGATCGACGGCATTACAAATATGCGGAATATCTGTAGTTTATGTTTAAATTTTTAGCCTTGCACCAAACATGTCTTCATAATACAATCATTAACGTCAAAGGAAAAAGTAAATCGTAAGCTAAACGTTTTTGTTTTTATTCTCGGTTGTGGCGCACAAGTCAATTTTTTTTTTAAAACTTTTCAAATTATTACTATATATTGGGTCCAATGTAATATAATAATAAATACGGAATCTGCATTAATCAAAATATCATATTTAAGTGTATTTTACGACCGGAAAATGTCGGGTAGCCTGCTAGTTACTAAATATATTCCTAAGACTCCGTTCGATAGAAATAAGAATACATTAGTCGTGGCTAATTTGATCAACTTAAAAGTGAATACCGTACAGCCCCATCTCTCTCAAGCTCTTCGTTTTCGAAAGGGTTGGAGCATTAGCCAATAGAAATAATAAACCGAAAATGGAACTAAAACCAACGGATCCGATTGGTTATTTATCTAGAGTAAACCCCACTTAATACATAGAATTCTATATAAATTCTATATTTCTGTTTTAATAGATATTTTTCTCCGGAGAAAAAGGCCTAATTAAAAAAAAAAATCTATGGAATAAGGAAATAATTTTTGTGTGTTGTATTCCACGGGTTTGAACAATAAATTTTGTGGTTTAACTCCCATTATATCTCAAATATTTAGCATTTTTTCATTCATTAATCTGCAAATAATAATATTGGTATTAATATTTGTATTACAATATTTAAAAAAGCAAATATATGTACGCACACACACATATATGTTATATAAAAAAATATACATTGCATTTTCTTCTGAGAAACTTGGATTTTATCGATCTGGTCATGCTGTATTTAAAGAATGTGGTGACTAATCAATATATATATATATATATATACATATGTATATAATAATAATAATAATAATAATAATAATAATAATAATAATAATAATAATAATAATAATAATAATCTGGCCAGACCTCCGCTAAACAAGCGCGAAGAGAACTTGGGAGAGGCTTAGTGCCATTCAAATTCCAGTATAAACCAATGGCCACTCCCAGCGAGAAATCAATGGTAAGAGGCTGTTGCGATGACGCAAATTTATTTGCAAATGCTATCGAAGGGGGTGGAGAGAGCTGGACGTCTTGGGAGACTTGTTGTCACTCAGCTTCCAGAGAACACCACAGGTCTCCAATCAGATCGTTTGTTGACTTGTGTGAAAGTTCCATGTGAGCCAATAATAATAATAATAATAATAATAATAATAATAATAATAATAATAATAATAGTAATAATAATAATAATAATAATAATAATAATATATATATATATTTTATTGGTCTAAACACTTTAAATTTTAGATGTAGGTTATCTGGAGATGAGTCAAACATTTTAATATATACATATGCACATAAAGTTATGAACAGTACATAGGGCCCGAGTAAAGCTGAGCTAAACTGCTAGTATATATATATATATATATATATATATATATATAACTTCAAAGCTCCTTAAAAATAAACAAATGAAGCACTGTGGAAATTGTAATCAATATTTGTATAAAAGTTACGAAGTTATTTACGATAGGCCTAGGAGATATAAAATGGCGCCACAATCTGAGGTTCCAGTTATGTGTTAATGAATTCTGAAGAATTATTAAAATGTGTTTAATAGTCTGTTATCAGGTCTGAAATTTTATCATTCCGATATCTTTTTATTATTTCAGTACTATCCTTACGCAAGTTAGAATGCAAATGAACGTGAAAGAGCATTTATTTTTTTTATTTTTAGAGTTTAGTATGTTTGAAATACATTATACTTATAAAGGAAGTAATGCCAGGATGTGAGGCGAGTGGGAGGACTTAATTGATGGAGAGTAAAACTGTTTGCTACCTTCTGTCTGAAAATGTGTATTTAAAAATATTTTTTTTCAAAATAAATGTAATAATTTTTAAACGTTGATTAGATATACGCATGGTTCCTTAAAACATGCTTTAAGAAAGTGCTGTAAGTTGTGGGTGTGAAGGATTTGGTAGCGTTTGCTAATTTTTCATTGAACCTGTAGATTCAGGGGAAATCGTTATTTTAATAATATAGTATACAAATTAATCAATTTAAAATATGTTGATTGAATAAAATTTAGATAATATTTTTTCAAAGGTAGGTGTAGCTTTCCCGAAAGGTCACCATCTGGTACTGGCCAGACTCATCGTTGCCTAATGTCAGTAATCTGACGAGAACCGGTGTGTCAACGTGATTTTACCGTGTATATATATATATATATATATATATATATATATATATATATATATATATATATATATATATATATATATCGTTAGTAAGCATTCCAATACGATATGATGTTTTATGAGTGTGAAATATAGAATCTTTGGATTCGGAATGCTTAATAGTTATTATACTCTTAAAGTGTGATTTCATTTTAATTGTAGCAATTTTGAAAAAAACTCTCTTCAACATATACATTAAAAGTATATATTTTTATAATCAAACGTGCATATATATATATATATATATATATATATATATATATATATTGTAATTATAAGATATATATGGCAATAAGCAATATCCCCTTAGGAGGTTTATAGTTACTTGTAACTGGCTGACCGGAACATGATCATAAATGTATAGCGACATATAAATGATTATGTAGAACAAATACAAAGTATATCTTACCCTACTTCGGTATTGGACACTCTTGTATGAACCTCGTTAAGACTGCATTGGTTGCGTCACCCCTGGAAAATATTAACATGAGAGTATATATATATATATACTAGCATTTCAGCCCGGCGTTGCCCGGGTGTTTGTATGTGTTTGTTAAGAAAAAAAAAGTAGGAAGGCAGGCCCGAACCCGTACCGCGAAGGAGGAAAAGAACGGGGGAAAAACCTGATGTCTATGCTGTTACGACCACCGCTAAACCGGAAGTGACATTTTTTAAAATTAAGGCTAGACAATCGAAAGGAGAGGATGACTTTCGAAAATATCGGCGAATAAAGCGACCCCCCTGTAGAAAAGTTCCCAGTTGAAGGTGAACATATTAATGTTTTTAGCCAATTTTTCGATATTTGTCGTTTGAAAGATCGGACTTTAAAACGATACTGATCCTGGTAAAATCCGTCATGTCTGTCAAAAGTGTAAGGCAGACATGCAAACATACATACATACATTTATAACTAAAAATTTTCGACCCAAACCGATAAAAAGCTTGCCCAAATTTCAAATGTTTAGATCAGAAATTGTCTGAGTAATTTGGTAGAGACCGTAGAGGTCAATTTTCTTAAGCTTTGATCTTTATTATGACCTGTTAATAGTTATTGTTTTGGGCTCAAATCATGTTATTAAGTTAGATCCATGTCCAAGGAACCTATATCTAAAATTTCAAGTGTTTAGACCCAAAATTGTCGGATGTGTTTGGAAGAGTACTCAAAGGTCACATCGTTGAACTTTGACCCCTTAACAGCCAAATTTCTGGCCGAAACCCGATCCCAAAGATTTCCCAAAATTTTAGTACCCTGTATATCAAATTTCGAGTCTATAGAAATTGAGAGAGTTATTGCGTTCACTTTTATAGATAGATAGATAGATAGATAGATAGATAGATAGATTAAACAAAAATATATACGTATACATAAATACATATGGAAGCAATTTTGTGTTTATTGTAAAATTTTTACGCAAATATTATGCATGTATAAATCATGAAGAATATCTGCATGCAATATAATTACACGTAATAGTTAACTAAAGATTATCATCCCATGAGAAAACCGGAAAAACTAATAGGGAATTAATTAAAACGAATGTTTAAAAGAATATGCAAATTAGTTAGATCTTTGGCTAATGAATGCAATTCCAAAAATTGTATTTTCTTTTTTAATAAATAGAAAAGAGGGGTTTTAATAAGAATATCAAGACACACAAAAGAAAAACGAATTTATAGGAGTATATATATATATATATATATATATATATATATATATATATTCAAATGACAGTTGATAAGTCTTCATTCAGACACAAAGACATGTCTAAGAATCAGACAATATAATAAAATCATAATTAACTGATGGAAAATGGCCTCTTTATGAAAAAACGTTGTATCATTGCTATTAAACTAATCGTCTAATAAATTCAAGTTAGAATTGGAGACAGCAGACATCTATTATCAAGCAAGAAAGTAATTTCATCGCCTAACAACTAATAATGATTTCCTATCGGCACGCGAACAATTTATCTGATTGTAATCTCCATGTTCGATAGTATAAACATGATACACATTTATTTATCCTTGTGTCGGCTAATTTATTCGTAGCTCTGATTTCTCTCTCTCTCTCTCTCTCTCTCTCTCTCTATATATATATATATATATATATATATATATATATATATATATATATATATATAGGGTAGGAGGATGAAAATGTCGCCATAGAATATACTACATGATTCTATTTCCGTTTGATGAAGCCGATTTTCATTTTTTGGTGCAGCCAGTTGTGTACAAATCCCAAAAGCATAAGCGCCTTCTATTATGTCTAAAAGTGACACAATGTTCAACGAGCGAAATCGGAGATGCGTCTTTGTACAACTCATGCTCTGCACCTATCTAAGTTATAACAACAGGGCCATTGTCAGCACCCTTAAAATGCATCGTTGGATTGCCACGAATAACAAAGACGTGTCCAGTATGATGAAAATAAAGTTTTCCGCTACGGTTATGGTATTTGATGTGGTTTCACGTAAGATCCACATCATACCACCTCGCATGTTCGAAGTCGACTTGAAAGTCAACACCAAAGTTTACCTGGATATGATGGCAGACTTTGAACGTGGCAGCAGGTATCGGTCAAAGACACCCAAGCTTGTCTTAAAAAGGAGTGTTACGACTTTGTACCCTTAACTCGCTGAACTACTTCGTTTGCCCATACGTCGAGAACATCACTAACATGATCTCCCAAAACACCAAAGCAATCCTGATCGCCATCATCCGCCGAGTATTCGCCGAGCTGACGCCGGCGCTTATGGAAAAGGCCTGCTCCCAGTTCTAGACCTGTACCGAGGCGGTGAGTGAGGTTGAAGACGGCTACATTAGATATCTGTCAGGTCTACTACATAATCAAGTTACCTGAATTGAATTTTTCAATAAAAAGCTTTTTAAATGAAGCTGTACTGTTGTTTTCTTTAGGGCGACATATTTATCGTTTATATATATATATATATATATATATATATATATATATATATATATATATATATGTACATATTCCGTAATATCTTAGTCAATTTCTATGTCTCTCTTGTAAATCTCACCCTGGTCAATATTTATTCATCTTCATCATATCTTATGGAACAGAAAATCCTGTTGTTGGCATTGGTTTACCCGATATTTTCCTAGTCAGAATTCTTTCAAGAACGACATCAGGTATTACGGGAGAGGCTACGTGAAGATTGCCACCGTCGTAACTGAAAGTGAGTTTTGTGGAACGAATTGGATTCGAACTTGGCACAACCCGGATTGTCAGTCCGTGTCGTTAACCACTCACCTCTCTTTAATATCTGTTGATTATCATGAAGCCGAATTGAAGTTAGATGATTTCGTGCGCTTATTTAGAGTCAGAAAAGAAACGCACATGTAGGCGGTATAGTGGTAGCAACAAAATTAGTTAGATATATTTAAAGATGGTACACTAGTGCCTAGTTTAGGGAGGTGCTGTTTAGTGACGTTTTATTATGTATGACAAATCAAAGCACGACAAATGTACGACAAAGACTAAAAAGTGCCCCGGTGGATTCTATATACGTGTGATACTTAGGCACGTTATTCGAGCAAATTAGTTTTTTTTATGCCAAAAACAGTAATAATAAATCGATTTTAATTTTAGAAAGATTGGTATGTTTTTTTTGTCGATAAAAATTTTGCAAAACAAGCCTTTTCTTTCTTGCAGACTGACGAGATTTCCAGGAATTTAACCATTGATATATTAACCTTTCATCGCGATTTTTTTTGGTAAACTTTTGTATTAAAAGTACACTCGCCCTGTAATACGCATACGATTTGGAAAAAGTGAACTCATATTTTTTCTTTTAATTTAAAAGAATATATTCTTTTAAGTTTGACTGTTTTTTTTAAAAATATTCTCCTAAGCATTAAAAAGATTTGTTTCTTTTTACAAAGACTTTTAGAAAAAAACAAACAAACAAACAAAAAACAAATCAGTAGTAGCAAGTTTGCATACGTTAATTTGTTGTGCTTTAATATGTAATGCATAAACTGTCGTACCTAAATTTGTCGTGCCTAAATATCACATGAAAAGTAATCAGCAGGAGCCGATATCGTGCTTTCTCATATGTTTGTCGTGTCTTAATTTGTCGTGCATTAATAGTAAATCCGCTACTCAGAATACCCTTATACCCAACTTTATTTTTTTTTTGCTGCTGAGAGAGTACAGAATCAACTTCGCAATTTAGGAGGTGAAAATCTCTTCCGTTGTGTAAAATCCCTTTTTATATGGAATAGTTCTTGCTAGACATTCTCTATTCTATACTTATTTTCATAGCAATATATACTTAAATTTAAAGTTGATCTCCACGCCGCGTGTGTGAAGAGTTTCTAAGAAATGCCTATCTTAATATTTGGGCTACAGTCTTGAAACTTGATATATAGGGTATTTGAATTTCGGGAACACTTTCAATTGTTTTTAAACATATTTAGCTTGAAATTGCTTAAGTTTTATCTTTTTTCTTTTACTCATCCAGCGATAGCTTGGCCAGTAATAAAAAAAGATAGAAGTACTACATAACGACTATGACTGAATCATTAAATGCTTTGGTTCCGATTCCAGCTAATTATACGGAGGTAATTTTTTAAAACTTTTGAAATCATTATTGTATATATTGGACACAATATAATTACTAATAGAAAATTTGTTTTATAAGAATTATTACAAAATCTGCATCAATTAAAATATCATATTTAAGCGTGATTTACAACCGGGCAACACTACGCGGTCTGAGAGTATAATGCATATTCGCTACTATATAAGAGACTAGCCTGGGTGCCCAGCGTTGCCCGAATGTTTGAAGGTGTGTGTTGATAAAAAAAGTGGTAGTAGGCAGGCAGGCTCGAACCCGTACCGCGAAGGAGGAAAAGAACGTGAAAACAAATCGTGATGTCTTTGCTGTTGCACCCATCGCCAAATTAAGGTTAGTCAGTCGAAAAGAGGGGGTGACTTTCGAAAATTTTGGCGAAAAAAGTGACTCCTCCCTGTATAAAAGTGTCCAGTTGAGAGTGAAGCAATTAATGTTTTTACCCGATTTTCCGATATTTGTCCTCCGAAGGGCCGAGCTTCAAAACGATACTACTATCGTGAAAATCTGTCGCCTCTGTCGCAAGTTTTAAGCAAGCATACATATATACATACATTTAAACAAACAGGTGAGATTTATAATACAGAAGATTACTACGATCTTAGAAAGAGTCGGTTACTATCTAGATTGTATGTACGATACTTCCCGGAATATAATTATATTCTATACAGGCAAATGCAAGAAATAGTGTGAGCCACCTGATATCCAGTTATAGGGTCCTACTGGGGTACGATTGCTATAGAATACGATACAATAGAGTGTGTAAATATTTCCATTAGACTATAAAAAGTTTCATATCAAATGCAGCTGCAGGTTCTGGGGACATATAACAACAAAAAAAAAACTGTTGGAAGTAAGTCATACACCCATCCACTATGACTATGCAATTTCTACAGTTACATACATAGAAAAATGGAGCTATTGCCCTGATATAGTGATATGGGACACCAAGAAGAAAGGAGCAATCTTAGTAGACGTTAGTGTCCCTAATGATGATGGGTTAAACAAACCTGAGAAGGAAATGATAACGAAATGCCAAAGACAGGAAAAGAAACTGAAGATCTCTACCATTCCACAATTTATAGAAACAACTGAAACGAAAACAATTAAAGGACGGTTAAAATCTAAAATGAAACTGAAATGAAAACAATTAAAGGACGGTTAAAAATCTAATAATAAAAAAAGATCCCTCGGTTTAAATGTATGAGACAGCGGGTGAATGCCTGCAATCCGACAGGATGCCCCATCCTCAGCTTGAACCAAATGATAAGAAAATGGGAAAAGCCATACCCATTTGAAATAAACCAGCCCTGTTAGATAAATGTATATATTATAATCCCTAGCAAGTTCGCCGAGGACAGTGATGACTTAAATTTCGGGTTTCGAGCCTTGAGATCGAAACGTTCCCTCTGCTATTTATTTAAAATAGAAAACATGTAGCTGTGTAATATATATATATATATATATATATATATATATATATATATATATATATATATATATATATATATATATATGTATATATATATATATATATATATATATATATATATATATATATATATATATATATATATATATATATATACGTTTTATTTTCATTACCGTATCTTTCTGTTAAGTTACATTATTGTTTCAGCTACCCGGCCGTTTTTTTTGGACGTCTGTAGTTTCCTCAGTCTTTTACAGAAATGTTCGTTATGATGGGATGAAAGAGTGAATGATGTAAGGGGAGGGGTGCGAGAAGAGCGGAAAAAGAGGAAGGGAACAAGGGGGAAAGGTGGGAGGGGGTGCTTGGTATGTCGGTAATGTTTTAGTTTTGGAGTTTAAGGACTTTGTAGGGGAGGGTCTGGGAAGTTCATTTGTGGTGTGGCTGAGGGCATAGGGATACATGGAGGGGAAAGGGGATATATATATATATATATATTTATATATATATCACATCCATAGAGATGTTATATATTCATGCACAATTACAATTACGACACCTTTTCTTTTACCAACCAACATTCTAATAATAACCAAGGAACTTCTCTTACCACTTTAATTAAAAAAACTTAATTCTAACAATACCATATTCTCAATTAAATGGACTATCCTAAAAAAGGTTAAGTCTTATACTCCTGGCTCTAAGACATGTCGCCTCTGCACAACCGAAGCTATAACTATAATTAGTTTCCCTCAAAGTAGTAATATAATAAACTCTAAAAACGAACTGATATCCTACTGCAAACATAAGTCACCATTTAAATATGGTAAATTTGAAATTACATAGCTATTAATTTAACCTTTTAGATATATATATATATTTTTTTCTATGACATTATCGTTTTTTCTACACACTTTCTTAGCATTTTATAACTCATTGCAATTCTTTATTTCTTCTTTTTTGGCCGGTTTTACAACTGCTATCTCCGCTTTAGTGTTTAAATATCCCTCCCAATCAAATATATCTATCTACCTACGCATTTATTTTCTGCATGTGTGTTTACTTATATTTTACTATGTGCCTTTACTTACATACTATTTGCTTTATTCTGGAATTTGTAGATACTGGCCATTCTCTCCCCTTAATTTTTTTCTCTCAACTCCTTATTTATTTATTTACTCATCTATTTAATTATATGTATGTATGTATATGTCTGAATATATGTGGGTGTGTTTGTTGTATATATATATATGTGTGTGTGTGTTTAATTGTAGGTATTCATATATATGTATGCATATATATGTGTATGTATTTTACTTATCATTAATTCATTTGCTTCCTTTAATTACTCCTGTTGATTATTTAATTCTTAAATAATAACTTGTAAATTTCAGTTGACCCCTTTTTTGCTTTAAATTTTGGCGCCTTTTCAACGCCATCTTGTCTTGGCTTTCCTATTTTTATATTAACTCAATCTCCATTCAATCTTTTTCCTTCTTCTTCTTCTTCTTCTTCTTCTTCTTCTTCTTCTTCTTCTTCTTCTTTACTCATTCTCCCAAATTTAGCCCAGCCTTGGCAGAAGTTTTAAATTAGTTTTTCTACATACATCTTTTCCTTGTCCCATTTGTGAATTATTCCACGGATTTCTGCTTTTTGGATTACTTTGGACCATCTTTCAATTACGCGATTCCCTTGGATTTTACTTGTGGAAATGAAAGCTTAACCAACTTTTATGGATTTGGATTTTTTGATTTTACCGTTATTGGATATTTTATCCTTCACCAGACTATCCAATAACGTGAAATCAACTTTTTCTTCACCATATTCCCTCTCTTGCACTATTTGTTACCAAGTAATATCTATGACTTACTTGTAGTTTCATCAGATACTTTTGCTAGCAAAATCCGATCTCGCATTTTGCTAAATCTCACCCTCTGATGAGAAGGAAAGTATTTCTTCGAAACTCCCTGGATTAAGGACTATCCACTTATTTTAAAATTAAATATGTATTTAACTCTTTTTCAAAGTGTTTTTTAACATGTTTTATTAACTACTTGCTCTGATATATATATATATATATATATATATATATATATATATACGTATATATATATATTTATGTGTGTGTGTGTTATAAAAGAGAGAGTTAGTCCGTGATAATATTTTATTTATTCATTTACATATTTATTTAAATTCAGCGAAAAAAATTAATGTATTAAAAAATTATGATTGTGATCAGATTCACTTTCATCATTAGCATACATCTAATCAGTATATATTATCTGAAACAGGAAACATAACTTCATTGAGCTTGTTATTTGAAACAATTTGAACAAAAATATAATCATAAATTATTATATACCTTAAAATCTACATTATATATATAGAGTCAGAAATATATACTGTTATATATTTTATATATATGAAGAGAAGGGAATAAAAGGAGGAGGAGGAGAGGCGGAGGTTTGAGAGTGAACAGCTCTTTTTCTTCGTTCATCAATCCGATGTAAGCAATTAGCAAGCGAATGGCGCCAATCACTTGCCCAAAGCATCCATAATTGCTACGAATGGTAAAACTGCAGAAAACGAAAAACTCATTATCTGGCTTATCTACGAGAAAAAAAAAAAATAAAAATAAAAATAAAAAAATGAAAATAAAAGATAAAATCACGAATTTGCTTGCGGATGAAAGAATTACATGATTTCTCTGAAAATCAGTGGAAAAAGAATTGCAACAGAAGCTCAAACATTTTCTAAAACATTCGAAATGTCAGTAAATAATTTCTTCTTTTGTTTTTACTTAAAGGTCACTACTTATAAAGGTGAAAAGTAACTAAAGGATAAAAGTTACTGAAATAAAATGAGAACGAGTAGAAAGGTTAGACCTTTATTAAATGGACAATGTTTGGGGATGGTATAAAAATATAAATACGGAGATTAAGTTCTCCCAAATATTTCACCAGATAGAATTTAAAAATGCGTAAGTTTATGATCACTAGGGCTATGACAACAGCATATTGTTTCATTGTTTTGACTCTCGAGTATATATCAAACACAGTTAGACACAATTAATCAACCGAGAACGACATCACTCTATATAAAAGCATATACGATATCAACCGATACACACTCGAGAGTCAAAACAATGAAAAGAATATGTTGTTATCCTAACCCTAATGACCACCAATAAATCTGAATTCACCCGGTTTATTCTTAGAACTAATTGTAATGTAAAAGACGATTTCATTCTAAACTACACAGACATTAAAAAACCCCAAATACACCGCTTAAAAGACGGCCAACACTCAGTACAAAGCAACAATAAAAGTTTGAAAGATCGATATTTCATATCATTAACATTTATTGCGTTTTAGATTTCGCTAATCTATCATATGGTTCCACTTAAACATAACACTTGCCAAGGAAGCATTAGAATATTAGAGTTTAAGAAATAATAACAACATATTATGGGTTTATATAAACGTGGCCTACGGATATATATATATATATATATATATATATATATATATATATATATATATTTAAATTAAAAATGTCTGTAAAGATCACAACAATTGATAAAAACAAGGTAATTGCTATTACCAGTTAAATATTCTTTAAATAAAGAAAACTGATATGTGTCTTTTTTATTTACAAATTTTTATGAAGGGCTTCACAACCCTCTTTGCATAATTTTGCATGGAATGTAATTAAACTAAATATAGACCACGATAATATTCCTGACGTGTAGCAGTTGTGTTCCAAACTTCATAGTGATTGGTTTATTTGTACACACAAACATATGAACAATTATTCCAATATTTTGGACGATTCCAATATTTTTCCGATTCCGATACAATTATCGATTCCGTACTAAATTCCCGATTCCAATACAATTACCGATTCCGATTCTTTATAAATCTTGAAATAATTAACTATAAAATTGTAATTTTTTGCCGATTATTGTAAAAATACATGTTAAATATTCAAATATTTTCGCAAATGTAGAAACACACCTGTGAGGAAGGTGATCTATAGCTTTTAACTTTAATGGTAGTTTAAAATATTTATTAAAGTCAGAGTTGTGTGTTCAGTGATAGGAGCGTTGTTTAAATTTTAAAATAAATACGTATAAAATACGTTTATAAGCCAAATACAACGCAATGTTATGAAAATAAACAAATATTTATTTATTTAAAATTAATATTTCAGCTGTAGATGCCATCCTTAAAATCTTATACATTTGTTTTTTTTTTAATTTAAGTTTTTAATTTTTTCCCCATTCTATTATATTAAACAGAAGAAACAGCAGTTAGTAAAGAGTCTACGTGTTGTCTGTCTGCGGTGTTATTTTGAAATGCCGGAAGAATACGTTTGCCGCACGTATTTTATTTTAAAATTTAAACAACGCTTTTATCACAAAAACACAACTCTGACTTTCATATCACGTGCGCTAAGCGTATTTCTCCTCCGGCATTTCAAAATAACACCGCAGACAGACAACACGCGCATTCTTTATTAACTGTTTTTTTAAATTTCTTTTTTTTCTTTTTTTAAATTAAACATCATGGAGAAAAAAAAAACAGAAAAAATTCATAAAATTCTGAGGATGACGTCTATCACCCTAATATTAATGTTAAACAAATACATATTTATTTTTATAATATTGCGTTATAAACATATTTTATACGTATTTTATTTAAAAATATTCATCATTTTATCATTACTACAAGCACTTGTTTTAAATAAAATCATATAAAAAAGATAATTTAAAGAATCGTTTTTGGCATCGGAAAATATACCCAAGTTTTCCGATTCTGATACTGATTGATATTCCAAAATGTTCCGATTCCCATTCCGATTAGACGTCCCAACACTAATATAACCATATGTAACTTCGTAAAGACAGAGATAGAAAATGCAGAGTGTATCATAGAAAGAAAAATGTATCATAAAAGTTTATTTAAATAGGAAGCTGAGAATAAAACCAGAGACAAATAAAGATGAAGTGTGTGAAGAAACGATAACACTGAAGAAAATTAAAAAAGCCCCCCCCCACCCAAGAAAAGAGATAAAAAAAAAACTGCAAAATCAAACAAGAACGGGAATAAAACTACCAAAAAAATATATCGATGACGACGACTCGTTATTTGTTAAGCGAGAAGCAAATGAGATTTAGTTAAGCGTAGAAGTGGATTGAGAAATAATATATTCTATTCACGTCCAAACGTTGTGTGATCTGTTCTAGCGTTTTTGGTTTTAACAATTTGCCAGAGTGTGAAAAAAAAGACCGTTATCAACAATGGCTAGTGTTCGTTCTCCTTGAATAAGGTGCAGACAAATCTGTTACAAACATTGCATACAACTAGGAAAGCGTCAGTGGCTCAGTGGTTAGCAGTGTGGACTGTGAGCTCGGTGGATGGGGATCTGATCGCCGATACAATCTGTGACCTGTATCAGATATACTCTAGGATTGAGCACCATTACTACATTTGAGAAGATGCCGTTAAGAACATTCTTCCTTTCTTTGATAGAACACGAAATATATTTCGCAATTTAGCAGAATAATCATTCTACCGCTCCATAATATATGTCACACCTGGCACAATCCACCGTGCGTACAAGAGCCAAAAAGGTGCCCCAAGATGAAGTTCTGTCACCATATCTGATGAGCTTCTGTCCTGCCTTGACAGGGCACATAACCGACTTTCTAATCTAGTAGGCGATGCCCTCTTCTCATCCCTAGTAATTCTTTCTCACATAAGAGACGTTGCTAGTCTTTCTTACCTCTATAGTTATTTTCATGTTAGATGCTCGGCTGAGCTTCAGTCTAAGGCCCCTATAAAAATGTACAACAAAACTTCTTCCAACTACAATCACTGACAATAATTTTCCTTTCTCTTTTGCTCTGTCTAAAACTAAGCGAAACTCCGATGAGCAAAGTTTTTCATAAAACTACCTGTATACAGAATACCGCCGAGCTGCTTCCAAGCAAACTATAGTATTGTCGTTTCAAGTCCAATATAAACAAATTATTGTTGAGCTGTCCTCTAAAATAATCAAATTCTGCCAAACTGCCACTATAATTACCAACCATCAGGAGTCTATCTAATACTCATTAACTCGTCCCCTCGAATGGTTTTGAGCCTTGATACGAAGCGCCTTCAATAAGTTTCCAGTCTGATTTTATACAGGAATTTAAAATTGAAAATTCAATATGTTATTTCTATACATCTTATGAGATAACTGGTCAATTTTTGTGATTTCAGGTTCATATGAACAGCTACAACAGAAATTTGAATACACCTTACTAAAGAACGATTGTCACAGATGGTGAATTTCAAAAATTCAATCTGGACGTGAGGACATTATAGAAGAACGATATGCAATAAAATTCTGTTTTAAACTTGGAAAAATGCCTGAGAAACGTATAGAATTATGGAATGCTTCAGACTACTTTTGGATTATCTTGCATGAATCGAACATCAGTTTTTGAGTGGCATAAGAGATTCAAGATGTGAGAGATGATGAGCAGTGTTGAAGGAGTAAGAAAATCAGAACAACAGATTTGATTGGCCAAATAAAGAATTTCATAGATAAGGACCGTCGTGTGTCTATAGAGACAATGAGTGCAGAGTTTGATGTTAGTGTGGGAATTGTACACACAATAATTCGCGAGGAAATAAAGAGGCGAAAGATTTGCGTAAATGCACCAGTCTACAACTCCATCTTTGTCAGAAACTATTTGACCAAGATGGGCATCAAGACGTTCCTCATACTTCAGACCTTGCTCCGTGTTACTTTTGGTTATTCCTTAACCCCAAGGAAAACCTTAGAGGCTGTCGTAATAAGACAATTGAGGAGATGAAAAAGGCTGTGATAAGAGTAATTAACACGCCCACAAAGGAGGACGTCCATGTAGCCTTCCAGATGTTGTTGGAGCGGCACAACAAATGCATTGCAGCCGGAGGAGATTACGTCGAAGTGGACTAGAGTTTCATGATATACTCTCAATAAAAATGCCGAAACGAAAAAGTCTAGAAACTTATAGAAGGCACCTCGTAAGTGGTTAATCTTTATTTTAAAAAAAATTTCTTGTTACAGACCTTTTTTATGCTGCTAGTCATTACCTACTGGTAATTACTCGATTGAACTTCAATTTCTGATTTGCCAAACAAAGGATTCACAGCAAGAACTCATCTATCTATCTATCTATCCATTTTCCTTTTCTGTGTACCTAAAATCAAACGTAAATTCCATGAACAGAGTTTATTTCCATTTGTGGAACACAATGTCGCATGCCTGCGTTTCTGCTGACTACAGAATTTTCGTTTTTCGATCAAGAAACACTTGTCGATTCTGCCCATTTACCCATCGTTTTCAAACTTCCCATGGTATTATTTATCAGTCAAAGTGAAAATTTAGCTAAATCTCTTCCTAAATTTCTGTCTCAGAAAAATCTGTCACAAACGCATTTCGATAATTTAGGTACAAACCAAAATAAGCCAGATTGGCAGCCTATTTTCGAAGAGATGCGGATATTAAACAAATATTGTTCAACATCGTTAAACTTAAAAGAAAAAGGAGGCTTCTGCATTTTTCAACCCGCAAGTTACTCAGGTGTGCCACGCAGGTAACGGGAAGAAGTGAAAAGCGCCGAGCAAGCCTTATCTATCTTCTTCTTCTATTCTTCTATCTATCTTCTTTTCTATCTATCTATTCTTCTATCTTCTTCTTTCTATCTATCTTTTTCTATTCTATCTATCCATCTATCTATCTTCTCTTCTATCTTCTTTCTTCTATCGTCTTTCTATTCTATCTTATTCTTCTATCCTTCTTCTTTTCTATCTTCTTATATATATATATATATTATATATATTATATATTATATTATTATTATTTATTATTTATTATTATTATATTATATAGATTATATATATATTATATATATATTTTAATATATATATATTATTTATATATATTCTTCTTCTCTTTCTATCTTCTATGTATCTTCTATCTTTTATCTATTCTATTCTTCTTCTATTCTTCTATTCTATGTATCCTCTATCTTCTATTCTTCTTCTATTCTTTCTATCTACCTATTCTTCTTCTATCTTCTATTCTTCTCTTCTCTTCTATTCTTCTATTCTATCTTCTATCTATCTTCTATTCTATCTTCTATCTTCTTCTCTTCTTCTATCTATTCTTCTTCTATCTTCTTCTTCTTCTTCTATCTATTCTTCTATCTTCTATCTATTCTATCTATTCTTCTATTCTATCTCTTCTATTCTATCTATTCTATCTATTCTATCTATCTATTCTATCTTCTTTCTATATAATCCTTCTTCTATCTTCTATCTTCTATTCTATCTTCTATCTATTCTATCTATCTATTCTTCTTTCTATCTTCTCTTCTTCTTTTCTTTATATCTTTTCTTCTTCTCTTCTATCTTCTTCTCTTCTATCTTTTCTCTTTTCTTCTTTATCTTTTCTATCTTTTTTTTCTATTAAATAAAATGAACTAATTTTTTCCCGTCTGAGTTGGACCTTACTAGGATTAAAAATTGAGACATTACATGCAAATCTATTACACACAAGCTGCTGTACAATATCTGAGGTGTGTTATAGACATATTAGCTTTCCATTACGTCGCTGATCGTAGATTCCTATATTTCATCTGGTGAGAGTTCGCTGCAAAAATCGCTTAGGATCAATGGAAGTATTAAACTCTTCTCTCTCTATTAGATTCCTCCTTCCTCCGCCACCCATTTACACCGGACTTGACTGTTCACAGTAGAAAATTACAAGAAACACCGGTTTCCGTTCGTAGTTGCTTCAAAAAGTTGATTTGCATACAGCTATTCTAACGGTTACTTATTCCGTTTGCTTTTCTTTTTTTACATTTTTTTTATTTATTGTTCTTTTTCTTTTATTGCCTCATCCAATGGGTACTTACACCATCTTTCCCTTTTTTGGTTTTTATTTTATTGTTTTTTTTTCTCATTATCGCGTACAGTTTACACAGAGAAAATCACGTTTATTAAAAAAAACAAAAACGAAACGAACTAACCATGGATACCATGTTTTACACCAAACTTTTACAGTCGACAACTACTACTTGCGTATCCAACTGTATTTATGCAACGTCCCTTTCTTTTCCACCATCGAGTTTTATTTTCTCTGTGTTTCATGAGTTTTTTTTTTCCTTTACCAACTGCGACTGATTTACGGTCAGGCATGGATCGGGCGACACCGGCCATCATCGGTGTCAGCATAGACCGTTCTTCATATAATCATACGATTACTCCACTTTATAGTTTTCTTATTTTATTAATTTTTTTATTCTTTTTCCCTTCGATTATGTTTACAGTTATTTTTAAGGAGATACTCGACTTTATATTTTTCTTATTTTAGTTATATTTCTTTCCGCCTTAATGTTCATAGTTACTTTTAAGGTGATACTAAGGCGGAGGGGTGAATTCTTATTAGATTAATTACTTATTCATTATTTATTTTCTCGAACTATGCCAGCGATAAATACCGTCTGTAACCGATATTTATAATCTACGAAACGAAACCAAACGAAACGAATTGGAAAATAAAAACAAAAAAATACCGGTAAATATTTGGCAAAAACACCCCCCCCCTCAAACATCCAAAAATTACATACTAAAATATATTAAACATATTGGAATTTTACAAGGAAGGTTTCTTCAAGTTCTATTTGGGGTTTATTTGCATTGGGATTTTTTTCGGTTTGTTTTGTTTTGTTTTTTTACAAGTACTCTGCGTCTGTTACGACGCTGCTCGGCTGACACCCACGATTGCCGGTCTCGCCCGATCCGTGCTTTACGGGAATTCACTTTCAGTTTTGGTTCACAGTTTTTTCCAGAGGGGGGGTCTTTTAACGTTTTTTTTTAACACATACACCTACAAACACACGGGCAACGCCGGGTAACCACCACTAGTTATAAAATAAAACAATAATCCTTACATCCCCACCCCGATGTTTAGAATGGCGATGCCCACTGCAATTCATTAAGTGATACATTGGAGAAGATGGCTTAATATCCAGAAAATTACTTGCCCACCCTTTCCAGTTCTTCCCGTAATCTTCTGGGCACACCCGAGTAATTTCGTAGAAATTGCAGGTTGATTAATGTTGGACCACTTCTTGTGAATTCGTATCTATTGAACATGAAAAAAAAATGAAAATTCATTACTACCATAACACCGAAGGTATATTTAATTGAAAGACACTATTTTTCTGTTAACTAAAGTCTTTAAGGAAAAGAGATCACGTTGGTAATGCCTTTATTTGACAAAAGGGATTCGTCCGATTATACTTCATTCGTGAATAAAGAATGCATAATATTCAAACTCGCCCACCTCCCTTCAGTTATCTTCGAATATCATGATGCATAAAATATACCTTCTCACATCCATTTATCCACTTAAAATAAATAAAAATACTTAAGGTTTATTAATTTGCACAACTAAAGTCCCATTCAACGACCATAAAATAAATTACTGACGTTTCCATGGGATCGATTCTTCGACCGATCTTCAGCAATTTTTACATGGCCAACTTAGGAAATAAAATATTTAATATAATCATCAAAACTTTATATATACATGTTATATTTTTGATATCATTATTTAAAAAGATAACGATAAATAAAACAAAAACTAAAAACGTCTATAAAAATAACTTCTTACATCAATTCACTTATGAGCCGAACACTAATAACGAACTCACGTTTTTAGATCTACTCGTTGAAGCTTAGAACAATACATTCATCACCGAACTATTTACTCATAAACCTTATATTATAGAAGCGAATGTTCACATCGATTCACAAATAATAAGAAAATATACTTAACAGCGCAAAACTAATCTCTTAAACCAAAAAATATTTTATAACATTAAAAAAAAACATTAAGGACATTGTAATTAACAATCAATTTGCTAGTTATATTGTAGATGAACAAATGAAATTAATGATTATAGAAACTTAGACGATGCTACTAATAATAAATATTCCCACAATATTAATCGCATGGACTTTTATAATAAAATAGATAAATAAAACAAGCCATTTTAGTTTCAGAAGAGAACAAAAATGTTGTTCCAAACAATGTGGCAGTATCAGTCCAGAGAAGTTTTAAATTGTAAAAACTTGCAGACGAAGACAGAAAACGAAGAACAGAGTTTTCGGTAACAAATCCGAAGAAGTCATGAGACGAAGCACGGCGTTCTTTCCCGTGTGAAGACTAAAAGTTATGTGCAGGAATTCTTAAGAGATTCAGTGAAATTTATGAACTGATTCCGGTTACTGATTGGTTGATAGCAGAGCGTGTTTCAATCGGATTGGTCAGTTACTATCACCCATATTTATAAATATAACTTTCCAATTTTTTGTAATCATACTTTCATAGCAATACTAAAAAATATTGCGACAGATCTGAACATAAATTGAATGAAAATGCTCACAAATAAAACACACACATATACACATATACACACATACACACACACATAAATATCTGTTTCAAAGGTATCTCATACGCATTAAAAAAAAATTAATCAACGCTTCTATCATGGAATTCACACCCCTGGCTTTAATATCACGTATGCATTCTTCTGGCATTTCAAAATAACATTACAGATAGACGTTTTACTAACTTAGTTTTTTGTTCAACTTAATATCATGGCAAGAAAGAAAAATAACAAAATATATATATAAATATATATATATATGTATATGTATGTATGTATATATATATATATATATTTGTGTGTGTGTGTGTGTGAGTGTGAGTGTGTGTGTGTATGTGTGTATAAGTCAGGGTTGTGAATTCCATGGTAGAAGCGTTGATTGAATTTTAAAATAAAATACGTATGAGATACATTATTTTAAAAATAAAATACGTATGAGATAAATTACAACTCAATATTATGAAAATAAACAAATATTTATTTGTTTATGTATTTTATTTCAAAATCCAACTAACGCTTCTATCACGGAATTGACAAACATGACTTTAATATCACCATAGCCAACGCATTCTTCCGACATTTCAAAATAACACTGCAGACAGACAACACGCGAACTTTATACTAACTAATTTTTTTCTTCAACATAATGACAAAAAAGAAAAAAAAGGAAAAATACATAAAATTCTGAGGAAGGAGTATAACTCATAACTATTAATTTTATATATATATATATATATATATATATATATATATATATATATATATATATATATGTAGTAGAGATTTAGAAGGCTGTCACAATGCTAGGAATTAAATATAGTCGTTGTTGGTAAGAGAAGACGAGAGCAAGTGGTGATTTACAAATCAATAAGTACACACATATATTTTATATATATACATATATTTATTCAGTTGTATTGGTAAAATGTCTTACTTGTTATGTCTGCGACAAATTCCATTATTAATTTCAGAAAAATTCCCTTATATGTATATATATATATATATATATATATATATATATATATATATATATATATATATATATATATATATCAGGTTATTGCATGAGTTCCTGCCGTTTCATAAACAATTTTTGTTCTAAAACATGTTTTGATATTTGGCAAAGTGTTATATATCATTAGAAAGCGCATATTCTATTCTACAATATAATGGTCATCGTTTTTTGATCATATAGTTTTTTTCTCGATTTTCAGAACCGTCAAAAAGATTGTCAAGTAGATAAAAAAATCACATTTTCGACACCTTCTTTTCGCTTTTAATCGAGGTCAAAAAGCGAGGGACCTGATCAAGGATATTTGTGCCGTATATGGAGAAAAATTTATAGCTGAGATAACTGTTCGAGATTACTTTACCAGATTCAAACACGGTAATTTTTACCTCAATAACACTCCTTGTTCCGGAAGACAAATCGATGGGATTCACACAAAAACGTGGAGCTTAGGTCCCACAAGAACTTACTTTTGCTGTTCAAATTCTTTGATTTTCTTAAAAAAACAAACAAACAAACAAAAAAGGCAGCAACTTTTGCAACAACATAATATATATATATATATATATATATATATATATATATATATATATATATATATATATATATATATATATCTACTAGCATTTCAGCTCGGTGTTGTCCAGCGTTGCCCTGGTGTTTGGAGGTGTATGTTGAGCAAAAAATAAAAATAAAAAAAGTGGTCAATTTTGTAAAACTTTGACCCCTATTATGACCCCTTGAAATTTATTGTTTTGGGCTCAAATAAAGTTATTAAGTTAGATCCATATCCAAGGAACCTATATCTACAATTTCAAGTGTTTAGACAAAAAATTGTCGGAGGAGATTGGTAGAGTTCTCAAAGGTCAAATCCTTTAACTTTGACCTCTTAATAGTTAAATTACTGGCCGAGAACCAATCGCAAAGATT
This sequence comes from Euprymna scolopes, assembly GCF_053919585.1. Classification (NCBI taxonomy): domain Eukaryota; kingdom Metazoa; phylum Mollusca; class Cephalopoda; order Sepiida; family Sepiolidae; genus Euprymna; species Euprymna scolopes. Next base: position 73,735,476 of record NC_136494.1, read on the forward strand.
TTTTCAAATCTCTGCACCCTATATACCAAATTTGGAGTCAGTAGACTGCAAATTGACAGAGTTATTGCGTAGGGAAATGTACACACAGAGACATACATTACATACAAACACGTTCATTTTTATAGAGAGATAAACAAAAATATATATGTACTAGCATTTCAGCCCGGCGTTGCCCGGGTGTTTGGATGTTTATGTTGAGCAAAAAAAAAAAAAAATTGGTAGTAGGAAGGCAGGCTCGAACACGTACCGTAAAGGAGGAAAAGAACGGGGTAAAAACCTAACGTTTATGCTGTTACGACCG
>NC_136494.1:73740776-73980776 GCF_053919585.1 Euprymna scolopes
CTGCATAAATATAATTACAGGTAATAGTTAACTAAAGATGATTATCCCGTTAAAAAACCGAAGCAACTAATAGGGAATTAATTAAAATGAATGTTTAAAAGAATATGCAAATTAGCTAGATCTTTTGCTAGTGAATGCAATTCCAAAACCCATATATAAGAAAATTGCGTTTTCTTTTTAAATAAATAGAAAAGAGTGGTTTAATATGAATATCGATACACACAAAAGAAAACTGAATTTATAGGAGTATAGATAGACATGCAGCAAATTGGTATATTAACAATCTGATTAAAAATGACAGAATTATTTCTTTTAATTGTTTTTTCTAATTATTATAACCCGACTAGTTGAACCAGTTATCTCTCCCGTAGTTACTTATGAAGTATGTATTAGAAAATTTTAGTTTCATCAATCTCCAACGCTCTCGATCGTTGCAATCGTTTTCAAGTATTATTTTGTTTTTAATTATTTTGTTATTTTTTCTTCGTTATATCCATAGTTAGTGTTGAAAGCAGAAAAATTAAGGTATAATTAAATATGTTTTTTTTGTACTTGTGTATTTATTTTTTAATCAATTTATTTATTTTTAAAATTACATTTTCACCCCGAACAAGTCACATTGCCACTTTGATGTGGGGGCTATTATCAGGGATATAAGCTACAGGGGTACTATGTGGGTAGTTGGGCAGCAAGATGTCGGTTCACGTTACACTTGAACTTCTACATGTCAGTACAATTGGCGAAGCAGGAACCCGGAAGGGAATTCTAAAGTCTAGCGATTCTGGAGAAGACACTACTAGAGTAGAAGGCTCTCTTACATCTAGGGATCTCAACTGTGAAGGGGTGGGATTTTGCTGCTTGTCGGGTTTGTCAGGGATATTTACGTCGAGGGGGTACAAATGCTTGCAGTTCATCGTCGCATTCACCGTTAAAGTACTTGTAGAGCAGGCAGAGGGATGCTACATTTCATTGATGGGACAGAGGCTGAAGCTTAGATGACAGTTCAGGACCTATTAGGTTGGCGACTCTCTTTTGAACTAGGAGTGAGAGACTAGTAGCAGATGTACCAGCCCAAATATGACAACAATACTCCATACATGGGCGATTGGTGGCCTTATAGAGGTATAGGATACTTTCGGGCGTTAGTAGCTTTCTAGCACGGTAGAGAGAACCTACCTTTTTCGCAGCGGTCCTGGCAATGCTCCCTATGTAATTTTCCAACGTATGTTTCCTGTGAAAGTTAGGTCAAGGAGTTTAAAAGATGTACTTTCAGGTAAAGAGTCTTTGGCCATTGCTATTGGTGGTAGAGAAGGTTTCTTGTAATTATTGAAGGAAACAAGTTTAGTCTTGGCAGCATTGAATGTGACCATCCATTTTTGTCCCCATTCCACTGCAGATTGGAGGTCGTCCTCTAGTGTTTCAGCCATTTCTTTAGATATGTGTTAATTTGTTTTCCTCTTGTGTCTGTTATGGAGCGTGGTGTCATCAGCATATATGCCCATCTCACAGACAATTTTGTCAGGGAGATCACTTATGACTATTAGGAATAATAGAGGCCCAAGGATAGACCCCAGAGACACTCCCGCATTTATATCATATTGTTTAGATGTACGGCCATCGAGGACAACCTGGATTTTTCTCTTATATAAGAAGGATTTAATTATGTTAAGTATTTTTCCAGTGATACCGTATGATCTGATTCTCCTGAGAAGACCTTCGTGCCTTATCATGTTAAAAGCCTTAGATATATCTAGAGCTACTGCTCTACCCTCCTCTGCTTTGTCCAGTGAATGGTATTATTTATTGTTGCTTTTCTGTATTTATTTATTTTATTGATTAATTTTACTTTTCGATTTTAGGTAAAATAATTTTTCATGTGCTTGTAGATTTATTTATTTTTTAAAATTCACTTGTGAAAGATATTAAGTATTTTAACGTGGTCGTTACACTCGAACCGTATCGTTACACTTCAACTACTCCTTGTCCGGTACCTTTGCAGGAACAAACAAGGAAAGACAAAAAAAAAGTACGACTTTTTTTTAGGTGATTACAAAAAGGACTTATTCTAGTAATTTCAGACAACGCACTTCACTGTGTTTCAAAATGCACTCACGCGTCGAACATGTCTATCGAGACGCCTTTTCAACGAACGTGTATTTGTCATCACTTGCCTTTCCGCTTTTTCAACCACGCGGCGCATTTTCTCTCTCGCCTCACAAGAGTCAAAACATGCCCGATAGCTTCCTTTGCTTGATTACGTGCTGTTAGTTATTTTCTGCCTTTTCATCTCCTCCCTTCCGTGGTGGCAGCGCATGCATACGTACTTACTTTGCATATATGCTAAAGCGGCTGCTGCTGCTAATATTTTCGCTAGCCAGCTATCCTATTTACCTCGTTTATTTAGTATTAGTATTATAAAATGAACTTATACATAACATTGATTGTCGTTTATTCAGATCATGCAAAGGTAAAGCTACGAAGCATAATCATCCTGTTTTAAAACAATCAATCGCTTTACTTTTCGTTTTGTATGTGCGCCAGTCTGACACAGAACAACCTTTATCGATTAGGACGCATACATTTTATAACGCCGGCATGTTATGAAAGGAAAATGTATGCCAACGGTAAGAAGTGTTTTACAAGTGAACGATTCTTGAAAATAAATCACAAAAAGCAACAGAACGATATTTGGTTTCAGGTAACAGAGACACGGAAGATCGCCAGCACCGAACGTTGATCGGCGAATGGCAAACCGAATGAAGCTATTCGCGAATAACAGGGTTCAAACACGCAAATTTGAAATAGTATATTATTTTTGTCTGCATGCAACTGGCTTATGAAGTATGGCATTTAATATGAAACAAATCCAAATATTAAAAGAAGAACTCTGAACAAAAATAAAGCCATTCTCTTGATATGCCAAACGAAAGAACATGTTTTTTATTTCATTAATCCTGTTTGATAACATAATCTCTTTCATCATATCTCGATCCAGAATGTTACCGTATGTCCCTGCCCCTTTTCTTTATATATATATATATATATATATATATATATATATATATATATATATATATATATATATATATATACATATATATATATATATATATATATATATATATATATATATATATGAGCAAACAGTTAATAAAATTATGGCAGCCCCTTTAAGAAATTGGTTTCTCATCGTTGAGAACTTCCAGTTGAATTAAGTCGGTCAATTTAGCTCTTACGCATAGATCATCGTATAATGATTAGATCACTGTCTTGCTGACGTAAAGAATATTTAAAATTAAAATATTTAAATTCAACGTTATTTCACGCGGTTAATGGTAGCCGAATGGATACGGTCTTTGCTAATCGAGCCAGAGATTGCTCGTGTTGCCGAGTTCGAATCTCTGGATCACTTTTCTGTATAAAGTTAACGGAAAATGAGTACCCACTTTTTGGCCACCAAGCGTTCAACGAGACATGTAACCTCTAGCATTTTTCCAGTTTGGCGATTAAGGGAAGAGTGTGTATGCAAAACATGATAAATACAATTTGTTTTTTTTTTTGGTTGGGGCGGAAATTACATTTTAAGCATAAAGTAACGATACATTTTATTAATTTTATGAGAGCATTCTGTACTTTCACTTAACAATTTCATAAACAAAAAAATAAACAGCAAAATAGGACAAATTCAATTTTTTGTGGGGAGGGGGGAGGGTAACATTAGAAACAAAATAACGCAAATTTTCGTTTAATTGCTTTTGGAATTAATTTTTGGTAGATCATTATTTAAACGGTACTGGGTCACTTCGTGAAAATTACTACAGAATCTTTGACAGCTTAGAATTCAAACTAATTAGCTCGGATTTGTTTTATGATGTGTAACTTTTGTTGCACTTAAAAAAATATGAATTTATCTGTTGTTTTGCAATTAATGATATAGATATATAATTCTTAACTAAAAATTAAAAAAAAAAGTGCAACAAAAGTAAGCAAGAGATTCAAGAGCTAAGACGACAGAAGTAATATCATTAATCTTTTTTATTTTTATTTTTCTACATAGTAATCATCATTCTAAATGCATCTTTTTATGGATTCAATCACGCATTTCTGCTTCTAATGCACATCTATGACGGGGGTTACTTTATTAGTTCTGCACCGTCAATATCAGCAGAAGAGATGAAAAATATTGAGGTGATGAATCCATGAGTTCATTCATCATAATAATACAATTTGAAATCCCCTCTGATCCATACCGGCGAAATAAAAAAAAATAGGATTACACACTAAATGCTTAATTATAATATGGCAACTTGGTTCTATTATCTCCTTATGTATATGATTTGCTTTCATTTCCGAGCAACACCAAGTTATTCTGCTCCTAAATACTGTAGGTTTTTTGACATCTAAAACGTTGCCAGTCTAATAAAAACTAGTTGTGAATGCAGCATCTTACTATGCTATCAATGACCTTTTTTTACTCTTTTCTCGATCAAAAGAATTCATAGATGGCAGTTCTAGCGTCATTTATTCAAAGTGACGCCTATATCGTCATTGTCAGTATATATATATATATATATATATATATATATATATATATATATATACACGCACGCACACATATATATGGGTGTGTGTGTGTGTGCGTGTGTGTGTGTATGTATATATACTGACAATGAATATATATATGTGTGTGTGTGTGTGTGTGCGCGCGCGCGTGCGTGTGAGTGTGTGTGTGTGTGTGTGTGTGTCGAAAACACAACTGTGTCCTGTTCGATCTACCTCCGTAATATTATGTTTTGATTTGATCAGAAAACAAGGTAAAGAAAATCACTCGAGGCAGGAAATCAAATAACGATGATGTGACAAAATGTCAGAGTTATCAGTGTTTCTTGATTTACGAGATTACAATAATGTAAGGCAATATATAAATACTTGTACACACACGCGCACGCACACACACACAAACACACACACACATATATGCATAATATATATCCAAAGAGAAAGATAGAGAAGAGTAGAAGAGAATGAGTATTAAAAGAGTAAACAGCTTTATATATATATATATATATATATACATATATATATATATATATATATGTGTGTGTGTGTGTGTGTGTGTACAAGTTAGAAAAGCATTTCATTCAAGGCATGAAAATTGCTAAACAAAATGTTTTTACTATAGGCTTTAAAAATAAAGGTACAATATTCAATTTGAAATTTATTTATCTTCAAAGTGCACTTTTATACATTTTACAAAGTAAGGTATTAAATTTTTTACCTTACTTTGTAAAATGTATAAAAGTGCAATTTGAAGATAAATAAATTTCAAATTGAATCTTGGACCTTTATTTTTAAAGCCTAGAGTAAAAACATTTTGTTTAGCAATTTTCATGCCTTGGATGAAATGCTTTTCTAACTTGTATCTTATCTTTTTAAGATTATATTTTATTTAATTTATTAAGTTGGATTAAAAAATGAATGTGGTTTTGCATGTATTTATAAAAACTCTACTACTCTCTATTTCAGATCGTATTTCTCCTCGCACCACAACTCATTTTTGCAACCCACTCTTTGTATTATTACAGGTCTGAATATTCTCTCTGTTTCAGTTTGTATTTCTCCTCACACCACAACTCTTTTTTGCAACCCCCTCTTTGTCATGCATGTCTGAATAATGAGAAAATCTGAATTATTTTAACAACTTAAAAATAACTTTTTTAGATTAAATTTTTTAAAACTTCTTTCAGAATAGAAAATCTTTACAATTTAATAAGGAGTATATTTCATATAGGGTTCATTAAAAATATTCAGTAGATAACGAGAAAAATAGAGATGAAAATTGCAGAAGGACTTTATAACTGGTTACGCTCAATAGTAGTCCTCGCCAGCAAAAGTCTTTGTTATTGTTATTCTATTATTATTATTTAAAACATTTTGTGTCCTGCTCTTTCGCGCGAGGAATAATATATATATATATATATATATATATATATATGGTTACGTTTAATATATATACATATATTAGTGTTGGGACGATTAATCGGAATCAGAATGAGGAATTGGAACAATCGAAAAATTTGCGGATATCGGAATCGGTAACGGAATCGAAAAAATTGTGTCTATTTTCCGATGTCAAAACGATTCTTTTTAATGTATTTTTTATTTGGTTTTGTTTAAAGCAAAATCTTCCATTGCTGGTAATAATGATAAAATAATTAATATTTATTGATTTTGAAATACTAGTAAAGTTAAAATCCATAGATCATCCTCCAGAAGTGTAATTTTACGTTTAAGAACTTTTTTTTTTACAGAAATCGGGGGAAATAACAACTCTATAGTTAAATATTTAGAGATTTATAAATAATCGGAATCGGAATAGTTCATTGTATCGGAATCAGAAATTTAGTACGGAATCGGTAATTGTATCGGAATCGTGAAAAATATTGAACCGCCCCATCACTAATACATATATCTTTCCCTTTCTTTATTGTAGATTATTTATCCGTTTTCATGTACATTATTATCATTATTATTATTATTTCAATCATTTTATTTATTTTTATTTAGTTTTTATTATTTTATTGTATTGTTATTCATACATTTACACACATATACATATATACACGTGGAGAGTTGATCATGGTGCAGCTTCTATCTACTGTGAAAACGAAGGTGACTCTTCAAACCTTCTCTACTTTCGCACAGTTGGTTGCAGAAGTCGCACTTTTGCTGATTTGGATGGACACCAGCATAAGTGTTAATGTATAAAATTGCCATCCATAACTTTCTGAGTCGTCAATTTCAAATGGTTTTGTCTCCATACCAGCTTAAGATTATCTTTTGATTTGTCTTTATACCCGAGGAACGGACATCCCACACTCCAACTACCTTCTTTTAATTGACTTTTGGTGACTTGCTTTGGAAGTCGTCTTTAATCCATGTTGATAAGGTGACCTGCACAATGGAATAGATATTTCATTTAAAATAATTTCCTTTCAAATAATTCAGAATCGGAAACCCTATCCCTCAATGGCCCTGTCGGTGGGGCATTAGAATACGCCGACTGTCCCCCTGCAGAGGGTAAAAGTCCAGGGGTCCTCGATATGACCTTAAACTATATCCAGTGGTGAGGCCCCAGCTTGTGGGCTTTGGGGAGTGTGGAGCCACCCTTTAATTACCATTGCTCCCAGGTCCACTCTGGCCCGGAGTGGTAGTACCTGTTAGGGTCCCAACTATGGGTTAAATAGAAACCGACGTGAAAACAACAAATATATTCTATTAAAAAAATTTTTCTTCAAAATCTTTGGATTCGGCATTAAATAACCCGAAAAGGGTTGATATGCCGTAAAACAAAAACAACCAACCAACCAACCTATCCCTCAATGTTAAACCACGTATACCGCGACACCACTCTTTTAGAAACGTATCAAATTGGACGATGTGCCTCCGATATGGAGTCCATGTTTTCGATCCATACAACGCTCTTGAAATTTTAGTATTAAGTTTTTATTTCATACTCTAGAACTTAGTTTGCCAAAAGCGTATGTTGCTTCCGAAATCCTAATCATTATCTAATCAACGAGCGATTATTATGCATTCTCCTTGTTTCCTAGATAATGACATGGTTTAATATAATTTAAAGAGTGTCCATCCATGAAAATTTTGCGGGGTGGTTCCTTATGTTTTGGAATCTTCACTCTCTGTTTTTTTGCCAAGGTGTGAACGTTGGCAAAAAAATTGAACGAATAAAATAAAATCATTAAATCCATAACATGTATAAATATTGTAAACGAGAATGACTTCATACATTTATGAAATTTAGAAATAAAATTATTTAATACATAACAGGTTGAAATATTGTTAATAATGATGATGACTTAACACATTTATAAAATCAAATAAATAAAACTCATGTCCTAGAATTTTATGCCAGGTTTCCAAGTCGTGACAGACAATTTTTGAGGGAACCATGCTTTTTAAATAATATAGTCGGCCATTTTTTTAAATGTCAAATACATTTCCATTGGGGTATATCAATTTTGATGTATTTTGGCCAAATTATATATTCGCGTTTGTTTAATTGCAGCCTGCGCGGAAATATGTCTTGCTTAAATGTGGGTATGAACAGAGTACTTTTTAGAATACAGTTACAGATTTCGCCTTTATTATATTTAGGGATATTTTAGCATCGCCTCTTGTTAATCCAAATGTTTTTGCTGCATTAGCAGACCTATTAAATGTTTCTTGTGCTTCTGCAAAGGATGGGGCGTCAAGCGCAGCATCATATGCAAAAAGAAATTAAAAACTATCTTACTTCTTGTCAGCATTTTGGTTTTAAACTTTTGATAATTAAAAAAGTCCTACACTTATTCAAAATTCAAATTTGTCTGTATCCCTTAAAAGCATACCAAAGCATCAATAAGAAAAAGGAAGCAAAATGTACAGGAGGCCATAACGCAGCACTTCTTCACCTTTGTTTTCACGTGTGATTACTCAATCTGATCTTATACGGGCCTTCATATTTCCATGGAAGGCCATCATTACATTCAACATTTTTCAGGACATATATTTTGTTTAAAAACTTTCAGAGTGCGTCTCTATTGACTGAGTCAAATCGATGAAAACAATGTGCACATCCTTATTTTTCTTACTGACTATTTCTTCCACTTGACGGAGACAATAAATTATGCCAATGATTCCTGTAGTAGGGCTAAAACCACACTGCAACTTTGGATAATTTTTATCCACAAGCTGAACTATAATTCTATTCAAGATGACCATAGCTAATACCTTTCCAGCAACTGAAAGCAATGTATGCCACAGTAGTTACTACAAGTATCTTACCAATATTCTTACAAAGTTGCATTATTGCTGAATTCCTAAAATCCTTGGGTACACAATTCTTATCCCAGATAACTAGGAACAACTCCAACAGTTTCTTCAAAAGGTCACTGCGACCATTCTTAAATATCTCAGCTGCATATTTTCTCAGCATTCACAAATGCAATGACTTCGAAAAAATTAAAGAACTAGGTTCAATTCTCGTAAAAAAAAGTCTAGCCATGCTGAACACTGGTGATACCCAGAAACACGTGCCTATAAATAACTTATTAATGAATATTTGAATAAAATATTCAAATGTTTAATAAATAAAATTAATAACAACAACAACAACAAAAAATCACGTCCCAAATAAAAGGGGCGATGTACATATAAACAAAGGGCAGGTAACTCCCTCAAAACGCCCAGGCGAGCATAACATTAAATACCAAAGAATCGCTAATAAATAAACCAATAAAAAAAAAAAAATACATAAATAAATCAGCACTTAGTCTTTCACTTAAAAGCGATAAAAACGGTGCGTAAATTTTGACGAGATTCATGGCTTAGTGGGAAAACACCAGGCCGATCGAACTTTTACGAGTTCGATCCTAGTCAAAAAATTGAGTCATAGTGAAGACAGGTTTTACAAAGAAACACGTGCCCATGGATAATTTTTAAGCACGAAAAATATTTATTAAATAAACATATTGAATAAAATATTCAAATGTTTAATTAATAATTATCATTATATATATATATATATATATATATATATATATATATATATATATATATTTGAAAAACACTTTAAGAAGAGTTAAAGACATGTTTAATTTTCTAAAAGGAAACACAAATTAAGTGGATTGTCTTTAATCCGCGGAGTTTCGAAAGAAATACTTTTCTTCTGATCAGAGGGTAGGAATTAGTAAACTGTGGCATCGGATTTTGCTTACAAAGTATTTAATGAAACTACAAGTACACCATAGATGTTTCTTGGTAAAAGTTTAAAAAATAGTGAAGCAGAGAAAATGGGGAACTGGTTAGGATTACTTTATAAATATTAAGTTACATTTAGAACTAAAGTGAGGCAAATAAAACCATGCAAAATCATTTACCTATATTCCAAGAATTAAAATGTTGTTGAACATATATAATTGATGAGATATTTATAAATTTTTTGTACTTTCTATTTACTCTGTCTTCCCCCTCTCCCTCTCTCTGTCTCCCCCTCTCTCTCTCTCTCTCTCTCTCTCTCTCTCTCTATATATATATATATATATATATATATATATATATAAATATATATAAATATATATATAAATGTAATTTTTGGTTCGTTCGTTATCAATAAAACCATATTTCTACATTACCAATTTAATTGAAATTTTCAGACAGACTTTTCTTAGAGTCAAGGAATGTTTTTATGCTATTAAAATAAATTAATATATCAAATTATAAAAAATATTAAATAAAATAAAAATATTTTTTGAAGTCGTTTCTGCGGGACTATTCGGTTTTTACTTCCAGTAGTTATTTCAATGTATCCACCACGATTTGACGACTCTAATTGATAAGTGAAAAAAACATCCTCTATTTTTCAAAGTTAAATTCATTTCTCATTTTTTAAAAATTTAAAACAAATTGCTCGCCAGAACGTGCATTTGGAGTTGAAACTTAAAAGTCAAGAACCTTAACAAAACCATCTTTGTCGTAAAAACAAAATTGGGAACACACTTTTTTTGTTTGCTTTTTAAACAGTTGTTGCTATATGAGAAAATATGAACTTTATTTATTATTTAAACTATAAATTCTTAGGTGAAAGTACAGTTTTTTTTCGAAGAAAATTCACGGTACATATGCATTTTGTTAACGTGCTGAAATATCTTTTTTTATTTTTATTTGTTGTTTTCAGCCATTCTTACCATCAAGAGGGGAGGGTATTTTGTAACTATTCTGTGCTTTCAACTAACAATTTATTATTAAAAAACAATTTATTATTTACAATTTATTATTACAAAAAGGATATCATGAAATTATATAAAAAAGATATTGTGAAAGTTGAATTTAAATTGAAAAAAAAAACAAACAACGCGATTAAGGTCCGATTAAGATTCGATTGTTTTGTTTTTGCTTTTTTTTACCGTAAGATAACTTTTTTTAACAAAATTGTAAGTACACTTTTTTTCTTTTTTTTACAGAAGTTTTTATATGCAAAAATATGAATTCTTTTTCTTCATTAAAGAAAGTTAAGTTTTCGGCAGATTTGACGTTAAGTTGTACAAATATCCTCAAACCAGGAGGTAATCCCTAAAAGGGACTCTTAAAAGTCAACATCGGTATCGAGCAGAAGATTTTTTTTACATGTTTTACAAACTTTAAGTGGGTAAAATATAATCCCATAATTATTGAAAATGTGATCATGTGATCATTTGATTAAACTTTAATTTAAAATAACCATGTTGTTCAACAAATTTAAAAAATAATGCAAGATGAAGTATTACAATGATTAAATATGTTTTATTTTATAATTTAACATTAAAAACATTGAACAATAAAAATAAAATTTTGGGTACTTATATATTTTTTGTTACTGTGCTGAAATAATAAGGTTATTTTGAAAGCCATTCTTAATATAGGGAAGATGTTTTGTAACTATTCTGTGCTTACACATTACAGTTAAAAAAAGAAGATATCTTGAAACTTTAATTTAACCTGAAAAAACTATTTAAAAATAGCGTGGTATCAAAAACGCATAGCACCAACTTTTGGTGTCGACCTTTAAGAGTCCCTTTTAGTGATTACCTGGTTTGAGGATATTTGTACAACTAAACGGCAAATCTGCCTTCTGTGCTTTCAACTAACAATTTATTAAAAAAACAAAAGGTAAATTTTCACATGGGTAGTTTCGGGGTGTTTATTCCGAAAGCCGTTCTTAACATGGGAAGAATGGTGGTATTTATTCCAAAAGCCGTTTTAAACATGGGGAGGTTATTGGTGTTTATTCCGAAAGCCGTTCTTAATATGGGGAGGTTGGGGTGTTTATTCATCGCCGCCAGTGAATTATAGTTCATAGGACAGGTTTTTATATCTCGAAAACTCTGCAAATTTTAAATGAGATTTTATTATTCAGCATAGTCGAAAACCTCTAACAGTAGTCATTTTAAAGAAAATCGTGGACCTAATGTAAAAAAAAAAAAAAAAAAGATATCGTGAAATTTAAATTTAACTTGAAAAAACTATTTTAAAATAGCGTGGTACCAAAAATAAAAATAGACAGAAAAATACCCCGGGTTTGTACTTGCACAAAGATTTGAAAAAGTTGTCAATAAAAACAAATATATAACAAGTAAATGTTTTCAAAGGCAAGATAAGTTACTTTTCTACCTAACTGGATAATTTTTAGTATTTTGATTGGGATTTTATTACTGTACACATAGATTCGAAAAAGTTGTCAAAAAACAAATGTATAAGAAATATTATCAAAGGCAAGATAAGTTACTTTTCTACCAAACCGGATAATTTTTTTAGTGTTTTTATTTAATGTAAAATGTTTATTCGGCTCGAAAAAACACAGCGTTTACCGCTATATTTGAAAATTACAAATGGCGGCAGACTGTGCTAAACACGTTAAGTTTGGGAAAATGAGTTAAAACTAAAAAAAAAACTGTACAAATTACTATTAAATAACCACCGAATATATGGCAGCCTATGTCACGGTAACATATATTGAGTGAGTTCCTCACAGTATTTTGTATATTTTTTTTTAGTTTTTTCCCAAACTTAACGTGTTTAACACAATCTGCCGCTATTTTTATTTTTCAAATATACTGATAAACACTACATGTTTTTGAACCGATTAAACATTTTACATTAAATAAAAACACTGAAATCTTATCCAGTTAGGTAGAAACGTAACTTATCTTACATTTGATAACATTTATTTGTTATATATTTATTTTAGGACAACTTTTTCGTATCTGTGTTTAGTAATACAAACTCTTTTTATTTAATGTAACGTTTAGTCGGCTCGAAAAACAGTGATTATCGGTATATTTGAAAAATACAAATGGTGGCGGACATTGCTGATTACATTAAGTTTGGGAAAGTGAGTTAAAACTAAAAAACTATACAAAATACTGTCAGAAACCCACCGAATATGTCGGCCTATGTAACGGTAACATATACTCGGTGGGTTTCTGACACTGTTTTGTATAGTTTTTAACTTATTTTCCCAAACTTAACATATTCAACAGAGTCCGCGATCATTTGTCGTTTTCAAATACATCGATAAACACCGTGTTTTTCGAGCTGATTAAACATTTTACATTAAATAAAAACACTTACAAATCATCCAATTAGGTAGAAACGTAACGTACCTTCAATTTGCTTTCATTTATTTGTTTTTGGACAACTTTTTCGAATCTGTGTATTGTAACGCCCCCCTCATCCAAATACTAATTAAAAACTCACATTTTTTTAATACAAAAAACAACAAAAAAAATCCATTTAGCGTTTCAACATTTTAGCAACGTTCAGCTTAATCTGCTAATTGTTGGTCGAGTCCAAGCCATGCTGGACAGAAACTCCCGAGGATCCGGATCCAATTCTGCAAGATTACCATTTTTTTTACATTTCTGCCTTTTTTTTTTCACTATTTGGAGTGGATTGCTGTACTAAGAATATAAGACACATGTATTTTCTCTTTTTATTAGACTTTTCCATTACACCAAATTGAGCCACAGCAACGCGTGGCAGGGTACAGCTAGTATATATATATATATATATATATATATATATATATATATATATAAAGCTGAATGCTGTATGTGTGTGTGTGTGTCTGGTCACGAATAGACTCCTATATGGTTGACTGTTTTAAAAAACTGATTACATATAATGATAGAAGATGTATCGAGACACAGGAATGGGTATGTTTGATCTGGCAGAATGGCGGTTCATTAAAATTGTGGGGTCTGCGTTCACGCCTGGTCCAAAAATTATGGAAATAAAAAAATTAAAAATGAAAAAAAAAACGTTTACAAGTGTTTTTGATATAGATGTACATAAGAATACTTTGATAAGTATGTTTTAACTTAAATAGGGATGGTATAATAAAATTGTGGGGTCTGCATTCGCGCCTGGCCTCCATAGAATTGAAATAGACACAAACTTTAATAAAGACTTTTCATATATATCTGCGTAAGTATACTTTGATAATTATGTTTCAGTTTGAAAAAATATGGTATAATAAAATTTTGTGGTGTTCGTTCGCGCCTGACCTCCATAGAATGGAAATATGTCACAAAGTTTAACAAGGTTTTTTAATATAGATCCACAGAATATTGTGACAAGTGTTTCAGTGTGAACAGGTATGGTATAATAAATTATGGGGTTTATCTATTTTATTTTTACTTTCATCATATTTCGCTATGGTTTTGATACCCTCAAATCCGAAGCTATCTCTTTACAACCCTTACTTTTCATAACCTATCATACTTTAATAAATCAGAGTCCATTTTCTGTAGGCTGCTTTTGCACCCAGTCAACGCCAGGTACTTTTGCTAGTATATATATATATATATATATATATATATATATATATATATATATATATATATATATATATATGGATTGTCTGTATTTGTGTACGGAAATAAATATTTGTGACAAATACAAACAGTCGGGACAAAAACACAAACCGGAACACTCATTGAAATTGTGCGCTCCTACCTGTTCCCAAAATAATGCACACAAAACGCCATCCCACAGAAACTCGACATGTTGTAGAAAAACACTCAATCACCGAATCGACATGCATTTAATTGCTAAAATATTTGAACAACGTTGATATAACATAGACTTTTTCGTCTCTTTGATTTTTCCCCCACGTTTTTATCGATGTAAAACATTAGTATGATTTTTCAACATGGTTGCCATTCCGGCTTTATTCTGTTGTATATTTATTATTTACCACGATGCTTTCTCAGTATGTAACGACTGTCCGAACTATCCATCCACGTCAGAGTTCTCTAACATTTGTTTTCATGTCGATGCCTTGCTGACCGATAATAATTAAGACCAATACAATGATATAATTAACATACACTATATAAACGAAAATATGTTACAGGGATATACGTCATGATTCTGAGACCATAACTGTCATGAATAGTAACTATAGGATGTAACTATATTTATTGTCTCCGGGTAAGTTTATAATTCCTAAAATAGATAGGTCAGCTGACCCCATCAAACTTATGCATATTAACTCCACTGGAAAAAATAAGCTTTTTCAGGGTTACCCTTCACTCTCAAATTCTACTCACGGAATAGTTAATAACATTAGCAATCCATTCTGCAGTCCAATCGTATTTTACCCAGATGTCTAACTTGCCCAGTAATCTCAATCGTGAATGTCCAACAGTTTTCGTTTTTATCGCCCTTCATTGGTATGTGCGGACGCTTTGATAACGGTCAAATATATAGGGGCGACCTGGGTGAGGAGCTAGGCTGCAAACTATTTGTTCATATTACATTTAATTGTCTGCATTTTGGTACGCGTGTGGAAACATGGAGCAAGGAAAGAATTGGAAAGGCATGCGGTCCAAAGAAAGAAGCTATTTCGGTATCTATGAATGTTTACAAAAAACTGGTGTGATTTTGATAATAGTCGTGTGTGTTATAATATTTTTTTTTATATATTATGGGGGTATAATCTCTAAAAGTTGGGAGATTCTATTTATAAACGCTGCCGATAGGAACTTACGAATCAAACTGAACCAAGTTCTGCTATCAACCAATAATAAACCAAAATAGCTCCATAAAAATAAAATCTTTTTAGCATTCCAGCGCATAATATTTTCGTGTAAACACGAGAAGGGTATTTTCCTCTTTACCTGCAAAATTATAAAGACCAGGACCTGTACAGAACAGCTACCTACTGAAAATTCTTCATCTCCAGGACTTGTATAGAATAACTACCCATTGGAAACTCTTCTCAAATTAAACATGAGTTCCAATTCAAGACGGTGTTGGTCGGGATATTTATGCTGGGGGTGCAAATGAAGTAAGTTCATGGAAGCAAATTAAATCGAAACACTTGGTAGATTTCGAAATATCTTTTATATTTTTTTTATATGCCGTGTTGTCAATTAATTTAAATGTTGGACTTTCGCGAAGAGTGCTTTCGGCCATGGCAATCAATGGGTGCAAAAATGTTAAAGATAAGGACCTTTGTTTTGGTAGCATTAAATGTGCCCATCCATTTTCGACCCATTCTCTCATAGACTGAAGATCATTTTTTAATAATTCGGCTATTACTTTGCTTCTGTGGGAATTCGATTGTTCTTTCATACAATAGAATAGACACGATTGCATTAGAGAGGTGGTTTTGGTAGATCAATAATAATATAGGTACAAGTATCGATTTCTGAGGTACACCTGAATTAATGTATGGTTTCGAGGTATGGTCTTCGAGAATGATCTCAAATTTTTTTTAGCTAAGAAATATACGATGATATTTCATCAAAATGACGCCGGAGAAAATTATTTAAGAAAATTATTTAAGAAAATTATTTAAGAAAATTATTTAAGTTTATTAAAATGAAATTAAAACATATCTAAATACACGTATTTGTTAAACCTAAAATATATTAAAAGGCGAGAGATACATTCTTAAATATCGACACCTTTATTTTAAATATGATTACTAGTGTATATATTTAAAGACAGTGAATATCAATTAATAGCACTAAAGAAAGATTTAATCTAAAAGTGAATACTAGTGTATATATTTAAAACGATATAAATTAATAGCATAAAAGAATGTTTCATTTTAAAAGTGAATACTAGTGTATATATAGACAATGAATAGAAATTGATAGCGTTAAGGTTGGATTTAATTTAAAAGTGAATACTAGTGTATATATTTAAAGACAGTTAATATAAATTAATCGCATTAAAGAAAAATGCAATTTAAAAGTGAATACTAGTGTATATATTTAAAGACAGTGAATATAAATTAATCGCATTAAAGTAAATTAAATTTAAAAGTGAATACTAGTGTATATATTTAAAGACAGTGAATATAAATTAATCGCATTAAAGAAAAATTCAATTTAAAAGTGAATACTAGTGTATATATTTAAAGACAGTGAATATAAATTAATCGCATTAAAGAAAAATGCAATTTAAAAGTGAATACTAGTGTATATATTTAAAGACTGTGAATATAAATTAATCGCATTAAAGAAAAATTCAATTTAAAAGTGAATACTAGTGTATATATTTAAAGACAGTTAATATAAATAAATCGCATTAAAGAAAAATTCAATTTAAAAGTGAATACTAGTGTATATATTTAAAGACAGTTAATATAAATTAACAGCATTAAAGAAGAATTCAAACAATAATATCAGTTTTGTTATTATTATATGGGGCCGGATCTTGCAAGCGCCATTTTTCTTTGCGCGTATTTACAATAGATAAGATATCTCTCCTTTAGAGAATTCTGCGATACAAAGGCGACAAAATGTCTTCTTTTTCATTCAAGTTCCATCTCATTATAAACACTCTGGTCTCGTGTTTTAAAAGTTGTTTGTTGATCTTACTATTTAGCAAAACATAACCCGAACACTGTAGAGTATATAGGCTTAAATCCTTATCAGAGGACGTCGCATTAAAATAACATCTATATATTAATACGATAGCGTGTGTGTGTTGTTTTGTTGTGTGTCACGCTTACATTCGGGTTGTTTAATTGTTATGTTCTTCTATTTCTTTCCATAAATAATTTTATTCTTCATAAGTTTTAGTTTCGACTTTAGTTGATGGCATTTAAATCATCTATTTTTTTAAAATATAATTTTATCAAAAATTCTTCATAAGTTTTGGTTACGGTTTCGATTATGGTTGAAGGAACTCAAGTTATATATATATATATATATATATATATATTTTTTTTTTTTTCATAAGTTTTTATTTCGGTTTCGATTCAAGCTAATGCACCCAAGTCATATGAATATATATTTTTTATTTTTGAAATCGCAATTTTATAATATATAAAAATCGATTAACATTAACTCTATAATAATATATACGAAATCTACAATAGTAAAAATATCATATTTAAGCGTACGTTACGACCAGGCTTTACCGGGTGTTCGTGCTAGCTTAGATAAATACTTTTGCATTTTTAACAAAAAAGCTACAATAATATCAGAGCGTCTTCATTTACACTAAAGATGTACAGAATGCCAACATCAATATATTACACATGAATGAGTCCCCTGTGGAATTTCCACAGATCCCGCTAGTTAAATATTACAACGATAGGCAAACACGTAATTTTGCAATCATCTATCTATACGGCTCAGATTAGATAGAATAAAACGAAAGTATATTATGTTTCGTAATATTTATTTAGATGAGGATAGATGGCTTTTATTATTTGGATTATTCAGATTACTGTTTTCCTCTTGATTTTTATTTCTACAAACATATCATCTGACGTTCTTCAGGTGCACTTTTTGAACTTGAAAATTTTTATATCGAACTCAGAAACCTACATACAAAATTTCGAACGGGACTTTTAAAACTTTAAGCACCTGTGGTGCAACGGATAAATTCGTTGATTAATAATTAGTACTAAGTTATATTTTTTTTGAAAGCTGATAGTTCAATTCTTACTACAGGCTATGGTGACGAAAATAACATAATAATTAATTAACATTTCTTCTCTGTCAACTCCATGGATAGCATTAAAGTATTCAGTTCAAAATGTCGTATAGATTCCAGAGTTTTATATAAAGATTGCCAAAGGCAGAAAAGGTGCACCTAAAGAAGATTGGTAGTTTCTTGGGCGAAACATGGTAAAAATAGCCATCAAGACAAGAATAATAAAATATAAATAATAAACAATCAATGTAATACAAGTGTATTTAAAACTACAAAATTGAAATTAATTTATTTCTCATGAATAAATATTTTCGTATTACAACGTTTAAAAGAAGCACATTGGGATAATAATAATAATAATAATAATAATAATAATAATAATAATAATAACAACAATAACAATAATGATAATAATAAAAATAATAAGAACATTAACGGAATACTGGAAATGTAACTGACAGGGAGAGGCTAAACAAGAAACATGAAGAACTGGATAAAAAAATAAAAGCAAAAGAAGCGAGATTGAGACGATATAGATATAAATCTGAACAATGCAAACAAAACAGAACATTTGAAACTAATGAAAGCCAAGCCAATTCTACCAAAATATGAACGGAGGAAAAACAAAAACAGAACAACCAAATCCGACAGAAACAAAACTCTACTGGAGTAAAATATGGGAAGAGCGACGAGATCACAATAGAAATGTCGAATGGCTGAATGACATGAAAGAAGAGTTACAACAAATAGAAGAAGGAACAGTGCATGAAATCAACAAGGAAACCCTAAAGAAAACCATAGGAAAAATGGCAAACTGGAGAGCACCAGGGCACGACGAGATACATGCATACTGGTTCAAAAAATTCACAACTGTACACGAAAGGCTAGCCCAAAACCTGAGAAGATGTATACAGGATGCAAGCGTATCAGACTGGATGACAAAAGGTAGAACCACACTGCTACAGAAGGACATGGAGAAAGGAACCGTCCCTAGCAACTATAGGCCAATTACACGCTTACCAACTATGTGGAAGATACTGACAGCGCAACTGAGGGAACAAATCTACCACTCCCTGAATAACCGTGGACTCATCCCCGAGGAGCAGAAAGGATGCCAAAAAGGAAAAAGAGGAACACATGACCTGTTATATATAGATCAAAAAGATCCTAAAGGAGGCAGATAGGAGGAGAAAGAATTTAGCCATGACATGGTTCGACTACAAAAAAGCGTACGACAGGATCCCCCAAGCATGGATAGTAGAATGCCTAAAAATGTATAAAATACCAAGCGGGATCACCAACGTAATAGAAAATGCAATAAAAACATGGAGACTGGAATTGACAGCCGATGGACAGCACATAACAGATATTAAAATACAGAGATATCAAGGGGACTCACTATCACCACTACTGTTCATCATAGCCATGATGCCCTTGAACAGTATTCTGAGAAAGTGCCAAGCCGGATACAAGTTCTCCAATACAGAGGAAAAAAATGAACCAGCTGATGTACATGGACGATCTGAAACTTTTTGCAAGGAACGATAAGGAGCTAGAGACACTAATTAACACTACCAGAATCTTCAGCCAAAATAGACAAATGGAATTTGGAATGGAAAAGTGCGCACAACTAGTTATAAGAAAGGAAAATCTGGAAACGACAGAAGGCATGGAACTACCCAACCAAACAGAAATGAGGGCACTAGGGAAACAAGACGACTATAAATACTTGGGAATTCTGGAAGCGGACACCATCAGAGCAGCAGAAATGAAAGAGAAAATTGGAAAGGAATACCTCAGGAGAACAAGAAAACTCCCGGAAACGAAATTATATAGCAGAAACCTGATAAAAGGTATAAATACATGGGCAGTATCACTAGTAAAATACTCTGGACCGTTTATAGGGTGGACAAAAGAAGAACTGAGACAACTCGACCAAAAAACCAGGGAACTCATGACCATGAATAATGCACTACACCCAAAGGACGATATTGAAAGACTCTACGTGAAAAGGAAAGACAGCGGGGGAGGACTGATCTGTATAGAAGACTGCGTGAAGGACACAAAAAATAACTAGAAAAGTACATAATGCAAAACACTGAAAGGATAATTACGGCAGTGAGAAACACTGAAAAACCCCCCAACAAAACAGAAAACAGAGAGACAAACGACAAAACGAGAAACGAGAAATGGGAAGAGAAACAGCTCCACGGAAGATTCATAAGAATGACAAAAGATGAAAATAACGAAAACACCTGGACATGGATGCGAAAAGGACATATAAATCGAGAAACTGAATATCTAATAACTGCAGCACAAGATAACTCGATAAGAACCAATCATATCAAAGCAAGAATCGATAAAACACAAGAAAACAGCAAATGCAGACTATGTGGACAGAGAGACGAAACGATAAACCATATAGCAAGTGAATGCAACAAGCTGGCCCAAAATGAATACAAAAACAGTCATGACCAAGTGGGGAGGGCGGTGCACTGGGAATTATGCAAACGACTGGATTTTGAGCGTACAGACAAATGGTACAAGCATAAACCCGCAACAGCACTCGAAAACGAGAACCACAAAATCCTATGGGATATGGACATACAGAGGGACAAACTCATCCAAGAAAGAAGACCAGATGTTATAATAATTAACAAGAAAGAAAAATCCTGTTAAATCATAGACTTTGCTGTCCCAGCTGACCACAGGGTGAGTATGAAAGAAAAGGAGAAACGAAGCAAATACACAGAGCTAGCCAGAGAGTTAAAAGAAATTTGGATGATAAAGAAAATCAAAATAGTACTGATAATAGTAAGAGCACTAGGAACAATTCCGAAAAACTTCGAAAAAAGAATGGCAGAAATTGGAATCAGAGGAATAACTGCAAAAGTACAACGCCTAACGATAAAGAAAACGGCTGAAATATTAAGGAAAACCCTAGAATGTGGGAAATAACACAAGACAATATAACAAAGAAGCGTTACAGGGAATGAGGAACGCCGAAGCTGCATATCAACAAGTTCTACACCACCATCATGCATCCTCCCATTGTCTCATCACCGTTCCCCCCCAACAGTGATACCAAAGAGCCGAGGAGGATCAAGGAGGATGGAAAGACCGAGGAGAGAGCGCTGGCCAGACCTCCGCTGGACAGGCGCGAAGAGAACTGGGATCGTGGGGAGGCGTATTGCCACTCAAATTCCAGTATAAACCAATGGTCACTACCAGCGAGAAATCAATGGTATGAGGCTGTTGCGATGACGCAGATTTATTTGCAAATGATATCGAAGGAGGTGGAGAGAGCTGGACGTCTGGGGAGACTTGTTGTCACTCAGCTTCCAGAGAACACCACAGGTCTCCAAACCGATCGTTTGTTGACTTGGGTGAAAGCTCCATGTGAGCCAATAATAAAACAATAATAATAAAAAAATAATAATAATAGCAATAAGATTAATAATAATAACATTAATAATAATAATGACAATAATAATAATAAGAAGAACAACAATAATAATATTAATAATAACAATAATAATAATAGTAATTATAACAATAATAATAACAATAATAATAACAATAATAATAACAACAATAATAATAACATTAATAACAATAATAATAACATTAATAATAACAATAATAATAACAATAATAATAACATTAATAATAATAACAATAATAATAATAAGAACAATAATGATAACAATAATAATAACAACAACAATAATAATAAAAATAATAATGATGACAATAATAATAATAATAATAATAATAATAATAATAAACATGAAAAAGCGTTAAACGGAACTAAGAACATTGAAGCTGCATAGCTATAAGTTCTCTATCCGTCCCCCATTACCTCCAACTCCCCCCCAAGAGTAATGCCACATAGTCGAGAAGGGTCAAGGAGAATGGAAAGACCGAGGAGAGAGCGCTGACCAGACCTCCGCTGGACATGTGTGAAGAGAACTCGAACCTTGGAGAGGCTTATTGCCACTCACATTCCAGTGGAGAGCAATGACCGCTGCCAGCGAGAAATCAATGGTAAACGCCTGTTGTGATAACGCAAATTCATTTGCAAATGTTATCGAAAGAGGTGGAGAGTACTGGAAATCTGGGGAGACATTTGTCACTTAGCTTTCAATGAACACCACAGGTTGTTTTCAAGGAGAGATCGTTGATTACCTGTGTGAAAGCTCTTTTTGAGCTAATAATAATAATAATAATAATAATAATAATAATAATAATAATAATAATAATAATTATAATAATAAAAATAATAATAATAATAATAATAATAATTATAATAAAAATAATAATAATAATAATAATAATTATAATAATAATAATAATAATAATAATAATAATAATAATAATAATAATAATACAAATAAAATAATTTGAAAATTTCAAAAAGACAATGTATTTAAATACTTAATTGTTCCTCTCATGCGAAGCAGATGTTAATGCTCTTAAACATAAAGAGACATTCTTTTTCTTTTGAAAATTAGTTTAATGTAGTGCTTACAACGGAAAGCTGAGGCATACGTAATATGGAGAGAATACATTAAAGTACAAATACAGTAGGTAGACAAATGTGTAGCCATAACCAAGATTAGAAGATAGATAGAAAGAGAGAGACAATAATAGATAGATAGAGAGAAAGATAGATAGATAGAGAGAGAGAGAGAGAAGAGAGAGAGAGAGAGAGAGAGAGAGAGGAGGTGGAGGAGAGATGTTTGGTAGGCTTTACGTTCGTTGCTGCAAATAGCCTCCAAACTGATAGATTAAATAAAAACAATACAACAGTTATAAAACCACCGATTGTCATAACTAATAACACTCTACCTGGGAGATCATCGTTCAAACTCACAGGTTTAACACACACAGGGCAACGTAAACAGGAACAAATACACTGAAGAAAATGAAGGAATGTTTAGTTAAATGGAAAATAAAATGGATGAATATTTACGTAACGTAGTTAAAAAAAATTTTTCCACGCATAATAAAATAAATAAACTAATCAGGACGAAAAGAAAATGTGTCTAATTAAACTATATAATAAATATGAATCGTAATAGATTAATTAGATTAATTATAGGAACGTAATATAGTGGGGTCTTCAGATTAAGTTACACCGTTTACTTCCGACGAATTTCAAAACCGGAAGTGGCCTATTTTCCTATTATATATATTATTAAGTATTAGTTATATTTCATGTTCGCTATATCTCTCTTACGTTTCGATTTATGAGAATAAATGTATGCATATTAAAATTCAGCTTTGCATTATCGTTCTCTAATCTTATTCGAATTTCGCGTGTGTTCCCAAGAGGAAGCAGCATACAAAATGACGACCGCGTGTAATGGAAAAAATACCACACTAACGTTCAAACCAGAATACCCAATTTCCATAAGCTTAATATTAGTACAATTGGTTGGTACTAAATATTAAACTTTGATGAGTAGAAAAGGAAATATCTTGTGATTCCATCACTCAACTAAAATTACCTGTTTTTATAAGAAAGCAACAAACAAAAAAAAAAAAAACGAAAAAAAAACAAACAAAAACAAAACAAAACAAAAAACATATTTGATCGTAATTACGTTGGCGTTTACTGATCCTTATGTTTTCTTGCATATACCTGACAGTAAGTTATTTTCAAAATAAAATATAATTTCGAGTACAGTGATAGAACAACAAATGTAACGATATTAAACGTGGTTGTGTTAAAATCATGTGAGAAACGCAATTTTCTATACGAAGGTTTTAATAAGCAAAAACTCGTAAAATTCAATTAGGTGATAAATATTAGAATTAGAGTCACTAAAAAATATCCAGAATGTTACGTCACAGCGAGGAAGTCTCCAGTAATACGTAAAGGATAAGCTCATGACATCTTTCCTATGTTTGTGACTCGCAAAAGAGAAGAGGGCGTGTTTGCGACACTCGCTGAATTCTATTCTGGCAGATGCATCTGGGGTAAACTCAGATGATATTATCTATGTATGCTGCATAATGCCAAAGAAAGATTAAAGCGCTGAAATAGTTATTAAATGACAAATGTAATGTAATTATTAAAACTTTTACACTATTAAAAAGAAGACGGATTATACCTAAAAAAAAGAGAAAAAGAAAAAGTGTAAAATAATTTTTACGAGTACGGCTGCGACATGTCATCTATGCAACAATGCACTGTTTATGTGACGAACCTTCGTCTAAATAGTCTGTTGCAGTGAAATAATTAGCCTAACAAAAATTTAGATAACTAATTGGTTAGTTTAAGCATGAGAAATAGGAAAGAGTAGAAGTTGGATTTTGGTACACGCACCGTAAATATTCGGGGAGGTATGGAGGGAAATAAACCTAATGCTGTTCATGGGGATTTTCAAATTAGAAGAAACTACATTATTTAAAATTAATGACATTAAGCTGAATAACACAATAATAAGTTCAAATGAATAAAGGCAAAGGTTTTTTTTTCTATTTATTTAATCAGTCTCATATTACTGTTAAAATGGCGTCCACTTATTTAATTTATTTAAATTAATAGTATAACAATATTTTGAAATATTCTTTATATTCTAGAGATGAAGTAACCAAAGACAATTATTTGAATGTATAATTTGCATATCTATTCTTAAACAGCTCATAATAAATTAATATTTAATGGTATACATTTGTAATTTTATTGTATCATTTAGTTTATGTATATACAATAATTCCGTCGATATTAACAGTAATAACATGCTTTAATAAAATACGAATACCTTTCTAAAATCCGTCTTTATATGTCATCGTTCACAAGTATTCTAACCTCCAGGCAAAGGTGAGAAGAGAAAAAAGAAAGGCGTAGTGGCTGGCTGTTTTACTAGCTTGCTTTCTCTCCTCCCACTTTTCCTCTTATCTATTAACGACGCCATATTTTTCTCAAGCGAATCGATTTCTTCTTTTAATTTCATTAGGAACATTTAAAAGATTAATTTGTGTCATCATTAGGGCTATGACAACAGGATATTCTTTTTACTGTTTTGACTCTCCGTTACATATCCGACACAGTTAGACACAGGTAATCAACTGAGAACTACATCACGCTATATAAAAGGATATAAGATACCAACGGATACACACTCGAGAGCCAAAACAATGAAAAGAATATGCTGTTGTCCTAGCCCTAGTCATCATTACTAAGAAAAAAAAAACAGACATACAATAGCAAGGGGAAGCAATTTTAATCATATTTGGATTCCCATAATTACAAATTCATAGGAAAAAAGGAGAAATAACAAAAAATATGCCCAGCCCAAGGGATGTAACTTAAAAAAGATAAACGCTTATCCCCTTGAAGTTGTCTCCCTTGGATTGTGTGTGTGGGTTTTTTTTTCAAATAAAAATACACGTGTGTATCGATCCTCTGTTTCGTAAAACACTTTTTTTTCACTAATATTAACAATTAGCATAGATGTCCCGAAAAATTGAGTCATAAGAAAACCTTAAAAAATATCTTAGTGACCCCTGAAGATTGAACTTTCATTTATGATTTACGGACCAACACATGGTTCGAACTTTTGCAATGAAGAACTAG
Source organism: Euprymna scolopes (assembly GCF_053919585.1). NCBI lineage: Eukaryota > Metazoa > Mollusca > Cephalopoda > Sepiida > Sepiolidae > Euprymna > Euprymna scolopes. The sequence goes on from NC_136494.1 coordinate 73,766,863, forward strand.
CCCCTCTTTTCCTTAGTAGAGGAAAAGGAAAAATGTATTTAGCTCCCGGAGAAGGTCGCAGTGTACAACGACAGAAACGTTGTGCTAATAGCACAAAATATGAGAATAATCGTCCGATTTATCAAAATAATACAAACATTCACATCTTATCTCAAAGAATTCAGAATTGGACGTCCACATCGCTCTCACCCCGTCTGGGGTGGGGGCGAAACTCTCATAAGAGCTAAGTTGAAAGGCTCTTGTTCTTAGCTGGGAAATTGATTAGTGGAACTTAAGTATACAACCTGCATCATGAAGCTTGAATCAAAGAACTCGACTATAAACAAGTGTAAAACGATTTATGAATAATTATTTTGTTTCGTTATATAAAAATGTCCCAGAGTTTTTCCTTGTTTCTCGATTTGCCGCCTGAATGAAGATGCAGTTTATTTCAGGTATGCCCTGACGCCAGATGATGAAGGAGACAGACTGGATCCAGTACAAAGCCAGAGTGACGGCCGAAATCGACAATGTTGCCACACGGACTTAGGGTCATGCACATTTCGCGTGCCCTGAGCAGCAGAAAGATATTTTCCAGTGACCAGTGAGAGTCTGGTCACCCTTGAGGGGTCCACCAGTAGACAAGTAAGAATGTAGCCCTGCTGGGTTGCATCTATGGTCCTGTGAGCTGGGAGCGGCGAACACGGCCAGAAGTCCATCACAAGTATGCTCCCGTGAACCAGGATAGCGACGGATGCGGACCGGCCCTCGGACAGAAGAGGGGTTAGGGTTATAAACCCTCCGCTCCTTTTTTCCTGGCTGCGTCGGGTATGTTCATCTACTAATAATGGTGCGATTTCTATGAAATTTCTTAGTTTTAGTCAATATTGTCTGTTTGTTTTTACCTTCGGTTTCTGCTCCGCAGATAAGATGACGATTACAAGTAATATACAATTCTTTCTAAGGAGTATCTTGCCCACAGATAACGTGAAATCCCCTCTATCCTTTTACCACATTAAGAATGGCTTTCTGGTCCGCTTAGCTATGTTTAATTATCCTGCAAAGTGGACAATAGAAAGCAAATGTCAAAAGTATTAGACAAGCTCGATTATCGCTAATCTGTTTATGTTATATATTAAAAAAAATTGTTACATTGGATCATTAATAATGTAACAGTCTGAACGAAACTTGAGGGGGGAAATAAAAATAAATAAAACGCTCAAAGAATCGTTGGATTCAAAATAGTTACACCTTTTTATTATTTATCATTTAATATATATATATATATATATATATATATATATATATATATATATATATATATATATATATATTCATCCCCATACGATTGCTGTTGCTCCCGTCTCTTTTTTTTAGATTTTATCATTAAAGAAAACAAATTATTAAAAAATAAATCTCTCGATTCCAATTTTGATGAGTGAGGGCGACATATGTCAACTGACTCGTTTTGATTTGTTTTCCCTCTATTTCCCTACTTTTATTTTTTAGTTACTATCCATTTTCGTTTTCTCCTCGATCTTTTTTTTTTAATATAAAATGAATTCCGAAGGAATACGTCTTCCCTTCATGATTGCCTTAATAAAGTTTTGTACCCACAAGAAAATCATGAAATATATATATATATATATATATATATATATATATATATATATATATATATATATACATGTGTGTGTGTGTGTATAAACCGTGTCAATTGCTTTGTTGCAGATTAGTAAAATGTAAAATATCACTATTTCGCTTAATATACGTCACAAAAAATTAAATTATATTATAAGAGGACTGCGTTAAGATTAGTTATTTCCCAAAGTTTTATTTAAATTCATGCCATATTCACGAAGTTATAGCATTTTATTATCAAGGAATTCATACTGTCCATTGCTTTATTGGCGATCACTTACAATGCCAAAAAAATAAAACAAACAAACAAAAAAAAAAACGGGCGATTAAAGGTTATCGAAAAGCAAAGGATTGTTTCTGGACTAGCATAAGGATTGTCCATCAAAGATATAGCCACGGAGCTGGAAAGGGATCCAAGAACCTTTGCTTCATACGTAAACAATTCCAACACCAAATCCAGAAAGGATAAGTGCGCCAAGAGGAAACTTTTAAAATCGATGATATTTGAAAAGGAGAGACGGCTTTGCGAACATGAATGGATTCGATTTTAACTCAAAAAGTGTTATTTTGCTGTATAACAAATCACACAAATAAAACCAAACCAAACATACAAACATACTAACAAGCATGAACTTTACCTTAATTCGGTGCGCTGACAAGAACCAATGTTTCAACGTTATCATGTATTCATTAACCGATATGAGCGGTGACGATGGTCTAGTGGCTTACTGACAACCTGGGCGTCCCAAGTTTGAATCCAACTAGCGCTATAAAATCACTTTCACTTAGAATGTTGTCAACCTTATCGTAGTCCCTCCGTTAGCACCTAATGTCTTTTCTAAAAAGCTGAAACTACTGTCAATAATTTTCCCCACTCTTTATCTATGCCTAAATCCAAACGTAGATTCCATGAGCAAAGCTTCTTTCTTAGAACTGCACGCCAGTGGAACTCTCTGCCGCTTGCCTGTTTCCCACCTGGCTACAACTTGGACGTCTTCAAGTCCAACATAAACAAACTCCTGACAAACCGCCCCCTTAAGTAAGACATTCTATCAAAACCCCCAATACTAATGATTACTACAATACTGTCTCATTGATTACTGTACACGCAATAACCCTTATCCCTGAGTGGCCCTCGGGCCTTGATAAGTGGTGACCCTCATGTAAAAAAAAGAAGAAAAGAATTCTGACTAGAAAAGTATCAAGGAAACCAATGCTAACAATATAACCTTTAAATTCTTTCGATATCATGATAAACCAGTATAAATATCTTTTGTAACTTAAGAGATTAATAAATAATAATATTGCTAAATGACAATAGTCAAAAGTGCAATTATCATCACTGAATTACATTCAGCTTAATTGTATAATTGAATGAGAAACTTATAATTGAGTACTTCTACTGTTCAAGAATTAATTATCACTTTGCATGTTTATTTCCAACGAATGAGAACGATTTGGACGCAACAACACATCATAAGCGAATTTTATGCGGCTGCTTATATTGCTTTATATGTTAAAAGACTGTAAAGCGAGGAATTTAATAGCATCAATTTCCCCTATACGATTTTATGTTGAGATACTAAGCATGGATTTCCAATTATCCTTCATTGTAAAAGTGATATAATTAACATGGCCGCAGCGTTTTCTTGTCTCAGCAGCTAAATTATCAAGACTGGAATTAATTTGCACACACACATATAAAAAAACACGCTACACACTCACGCACGCACATAATAATTGATCAACTAAGTTTTCATGCATATTGAAAACATAAGCTAAAACGAATGTTTATTAAAAAGTGCTCAGTACACGGATAGACCTTTTATATAGAGTTGTTGATAGATAAACGTAAATCGTTTCCTGTTAGCACTCTTGCAGATATGTGAAAATATATGCACTAGACGATCAACTAAATATCACTATGTATATACATACACGTATTTACACGTATACGAATATACAGATAAAATATAAAACCCAACTATTCAACATGTACGGCGTTATGGAACATATTCATATACACACATAATACGTAACAGGCCCCTTTTTAGTTCTGTATACACGGATATACCTTTTATATAGAGTTATGTAAGCATCATGAGGAGTCTCCGCGGATCGACCAACGTTTCTACAGTCTCCATGTATCGAAATGAGCTCCAAAAGCTTTTGATTTTCTACTATGAAACTCATTAGAGACCCTGTCGATATACGAAGAATGTAGACACGTTGATCGATCCGAGTAGACTCCAAACAAATTTTAGATAATTGTATATTTATGTATACTTTCCCCCACAAGCAAATTCTGACTAAATATTCCAAAGCACATACTATTCGCGGCCAAAATAAGATCTCCTCGGTATGATTAACCAAAACCAAGAAAAACATACTATAACACATTTAAATGCTTTACTAACTCAGTGTTTTAGAGGGAAAGAAAGAACTTTACTGGAATATTCAAATGTTTACGTATCGCGTATACAGATCATGTTAGCTCGAGAAGGGAGCCTCTTTTTTTGAGAGCTTTAACTGAAGTTAAGTGAAACACTAAAGAATCTATCTATCTATCTATCTATCTATCTATATAATCTAATTTATATTTATATATATATATATGTATGTATATGGATATGTATGTATATGTATATGTATGTGTAAATGTGTGCATCTGGATGTATGTGTATTTATATATATGTTTATATATGTATATATGTGTGTATTTTTACGTATCTGTGTATGTGTGCATATATATATGTGTTTGCGTATGTGTATGTATGTTTATATATATATATGTATGTGTTATATATATATATGTATGTGTAATCACGCATGTGCTTTTCCCCCATTTACTTATGTGCATTTGCTGTACATATTTATGCGTGTGCTTGTATTTGTGTGTTACTTATTAAAAATGTTTTTTTTCCCCTTAATTTTTTTATCTATTATTTAAGTTACTTACTTAAGCTTTCACCTATTTTATTTTATTTTATTAAAATAAACCTATAACGTATAATTTCTACCTGCCCGGCTAATTTATTTATATATATATATATTATATTTAATTATATATATCATTATACTATCAAAATAAACCTGTAAAGTATAATTCATTAACTTATTTTTCCTTTTCTTTTTCTTTCCATTTTATAAACTATAAATATCTTTCAATCTCTCCCCGCCCGGCTAAATCACTTTAAACCCCATTTTAAACCCGTTCCTTCACTAACATTAACTCTCCAACCTGTTGCCATGGTGATCCTTTAAATTAACTGTTACTTATGTCGTTATCAATAAAAGTAGCGTCTTTTAAGTTTAAACCGTTAAAAAAACGTATATAAGAATTTACACATAATTAATATTTAATTATAAACCTCTCTCTTATTGCATACACTCCTACTACTTTAAACTCCAACGTCCTCTCCCTACCCCTCCCCCTTCTTTTCTAAATCCCCTTTATCTACGATTTTTCCATTCTTATTTGACTTTATAACTTAGTCCATCTATGAATTCTGACGATGCTAGTTGGATTTTTCCTCTCTTTGAGGATTTTCCTCTAGCTGAAACAATTTGTAAACTCATTCTGGACTCACAGTAATAAATTTCCTATATACTGCTCTGACTACACATTGAGCACTCTAGTCTGGTTTTTTCACCACTGGTAAATATATATATATATATATATATATATATATATATATATATATATATATATATATATATGATGAAAATAATGGAAATAGTATTCCGACAAAATAGAGAAAATAAAAAAGGAACAAACCGTATTATGTGTTCACCAACGTTTCGTCTTTATTTCGAGACTTCCTCTGGGTGAATGAGATTAAGAAACCAAAAAATATACCAGTACAAAAAATATTTGAAAAAGTTTCACGTGCACAGTGTGACGCAGTTCTATTTAAGAGAAACGGAAAAATTGATGTTGGAAATTCAAAAAGGAAGGGGGGCTGGCGCTGTTAAAGAGAAAGGAAATTTTAGTGACGTATATGACGTCACTAAAATTTCCTTTCTCTTTAACAGCGCCAGCCCCCCTTCCTTTTTGAATTTCCAACATCAATTTTTCCGTTTCTCTTAAATAGAACTGCGTCACACTGTGCACGTGAAACTTTTTCAAATATTTTTTGTACTGGTATATTTTTTGGTTTCTTAATCTCATTCACCCAGAGGAAGTCTCGAAATAAAGACGAAACGTTGGTGAACACATAATACGGTTTGTTCCTTTTTTATTTTCTCTCTCTATATATATATATATACATATGGTGTCCCAAAATAATCTGACACATTTGTTGGTCAAAATAATTACATAACAATTAATTAAAAAATACTTTTTATTTTGTAAATGTACGGAGAATGCCGTTTTATTTCACACAGTCTTAAATATTAAATCGGCCAAATGTTTCACATCCTTGCATACACAAGATTGTAGACATTCACGAAAAATGTCAATAACTCAATCACAGCAATTCCAAAACGCATAGCTTGTTTTAATTCTTCAAGAGATCGAGGGTGGTAGCTGAATACTTTCGACTTCACATATCCCTACAAAAAGAAAAAAAAATCGCAGGGATTTCTATCAGGCGATCTTGCGTGCTAACCAATATCACTACGCAAAGAAATCCAATGATTCTTGAACATTTCTTAAAAAAATGCGTAAGTACAGATATAAATGAATTTTGATCGAATTAAAATAGAATAGCATTATACGTACATTTAAAAAAATAAACAAATATTTTCTTTATTTTATTGTAATTTAATTTTTTATTTGACATAAAAACGTGTCAGATCATTTTGGGACTGCCTGTATAAAACAAATTGAAATGAAATATAACATTTATATTATTAGTTCATCAAATGTTTACTCGTGTTAACTCATTTCTCACAGGTTTTGTAATTTGACTCTGGATTCATGTATTTTATTGCTCAACTTCCCGATATTCTATTTGAATCGCTTTTAACATTGTTTTACTACTCAACATTTAAAGTTTTGAAATTTTAATGAAAACAAAAACAAAAAAAAAACTTTCAAATATAGTATAATTTTTTTCACTCGCAATTCCCAAACGTTTCAAATTCATGCAAACAAGTAATTAAGATTTGTTTTGCTACTTATTTCCCTTGAAAAGAAAAATTTAAGCTTTAAAACCTACTGAAATAAGGGAAAAATCTTTTTGTACATTTTATGTTTTAACATATGCTGATCTAATAAATAAATAATATAACTTCCATCATTTTAATTCTAGATTTTTCATGTATCGAATTGGTTCGATGGTTTTGCTTTTCTTTTATGGAGATTATTGATAGTACATGAAGAATTCACAAACGTTGATCGATAGACTCCCCACGATATATATATATATATATATATATATATACATATATATATACATATATATATATATATATTTTAATTATTATAGTAAAAAAATAATTATGACAGCCCCTTTAAGAAATTCGTTTCTTATCGCTGAGCAATTTCAGTTGAATTAAAGTTGGTCAATTTAGCTCTTATGCATAGATCATCGTATAACGATTAGATCACTCTCTGACTGAAGTAAATGAACATTTAAAATTAAGATGTTTAAATTCAATGTTATTTTACGCGGTTAATGGTAGACGAATGAATTAGGTCTCCGCTAATCGAGCCAGAGATGTCTCGTGTTTGGTTCAAATCGTCTGACTGGTATTAATCGTGACACCCTGCACTGAAGATCTCCGAAAGGATGAAACACTAGTGTCTGTAGGTATTTAATTATTATAGTAAAAAAAAATAATTATATATATATATATATATATATATATATATATATATATATATATATATATATATATATATATATATATAACTTGAATGCCTTCTAGACACTATCCACAAGTGGCTCAGGGATCTCTGTACGGAGGTTTGTCCGGACAACGGGGCATAGGGATACTTTTCCTACAAGTAAATCCTGACTAAATATTCAAAATCTCATAGTATTCCTGGCCATAATAAAATCTCGATATGGTATTATAATACTTGTGCTCGTCTCCCTTATATTAATGCTCAATTTATTATATCAAGCGCCCGTTATCATGAGAGGATTTAATACAAACTATTTAAATTTGTATTATATATATATATATATATATATATATATATATATATATATATATATATATATATATATATATATATTGATCCCCATACGATTGCTGTTGCGCCCGTCTCTTTTTTTAGATTTTATCATTAAGGAAAACAAATTACTAAAAAGTAAATCCCTCGATTTCAATTTTGATGAGTGAGGGCGAAACATGCCAATTGACTCGTTTTGATTTTTTTCCTCTATTTCCCTGCTTTTATTTTTTAGTCGTTATCCATTTTCCTTTTCTCGTCGGTCTTTTTTTTTAATATAAAATGAATTCCGAAGGAATACGTCTTCCCTTCATGATTGCCTTAATAAAGTTTTGTACCCACAAGAAAATCATGAAATATAATATATATATATATATATATATATATATATATATATATATATATATATATATATATATATATATATATAAACTGTGTCAATTGCATTGTTGCAGATTAGTAAAATGTAAAATATCACTATTTCGCTAAATATACGTTACAAAAAATTAAATTATATTATAAGAGGACTGCGTTAAGATTACTTATTTCCCAAAGTTTTATTTAAATTCATGCCATATTCACGAAGTTATAGCATTTTATTATCAAGGAATTCATACTGTCCATTGCTTTGTTGACAATCACTTACAATGCCCCCCCAAAAAAACAAAACAAAAAAAAAACAAAAACAAACAAACAAACAAACAAACAAACAAAAAACGGCGATTAAAGGTTATCGAAAAGCAAAGGATTGTTTCAGGACTCGCACAAGGATTGTCCATCAAAGATATAGCCACGGAGCTGGAAAGGGATCCAAGAACCTTTTCTTCATACGTAAACAATTCCAACACCAAATCCAGAAAGGAATGCGCCAAGAGAAACTCTTCAGATCGTGATATTCGGAAAATTCACAGGGAAGTCAACCTAGCCCCAAGCAGCATCAGTGCTTCCGTTTTTGCAAGAGCTAGAATCGTTCAAAGGTCCAGGCAGACCCGATGCAATGTGTCGAACGAATTGGCAAGGAAAATCAAACCTCTTCTAATTCCCCCGTTGAGCAAACATAGGGAAAACGAATGGCTTGGGTAGAGAATTACATGAATATACATTACCAACGTATCCTATTTACGGATGAGGCCCGGCTACTCTCTAGGAAAAATATAAAAAGATAAAATTTTCATGATTAAACATTGAACTTTTGTCCTAAAACAATATTTTAAGAGAGCTGAAATAGAGCGATGGACAGTAGAAATTCATTGATAAAAATAAAATATCATAACATCGTAAATATCGCATAAATTTAAATAAAATATTGCGAAATAACTAACCTTAAATCAGTCCTCTGATAATATCATTTAGATTTTTTTTTCAAGTATATTTAACGAAATAATGACATTTTACTAATCTGCAATAAAGAGATTGACATATATTATACACACGCATTGTCTTAACAATAAGCCAGCTTCAATGAACAAATCTTCACCGGGAAATGCTATATATATATATATATATATATATATATATATATATATATATATATATATATGTTCACATACACTTTTTCATGATAAAGCTAGAACCCAGAATTAGATGGAATCGAGCAATTGCATCGACGACGGTCAACGCCAGACCCAAAGTGGGTTTCGATGTACTGCATCTCATCAGTGACGTGCTCCAACATAGGCGCGAACCCAGGTCGTCGCAAGTGTGCAATACTAACAACCTAACCGTATGGACCACGGCGCAATTTATTAGCTATGCCTCGATTTTAATTTTTATATTTTATCTAGTTCTACATTCCACTATGTGACAAGTAACGCGTCATATACAACTAAGATAGTTACTGCTGGTATGCCCATGCGGTAATAATGATTTACATTTAAAGTTAAAATGAAAAAGTCAAGTATCACATTACAGTTGTACTTTTAACAGAAACATTTATTTCGAACGCACCCCTATCGTATCAAAGAACCTACTGTTGATTTTATATGACATGCTTTTCGGTTTGAGTGATAATAAAACTTCTCAAATGCACTTGTGATGTTAGGTTGTGTAAGGTGTTAACTTTGGTCAAAATCGCCTGTTTCTTCTTTCATCGGATTACTTCGATTATGGATTATCGATACAAATTCTATCTAAGAAGACTACCACGCACATAAAGTACCTTCATATGAAAGACCCAGCTGTTTTCGAGTCCATAGGGAACGAACTCACACACAGGCACACAGAGTTTCTTTTATATAATAGTTGTTAGATAGGTAGAGATAGAGATATGTATGTAAGTTATTTTGTGTGTTGTGGTTGATATTTTCTTTTCATATGAAGTTCATATCAACAAAACTGCTGTGGACACTGAAATGGCTTAGCAGATCTTCCGTTACTGGTCGTGCTGCATATGATATAAAAGGCCACTGTTTAGTTTGTAAAACTGCTTTGGACACTGAAATGGCTTAGCAGATTTACCGTTACTGGTCGTGCTGCATATATTGCACAGAAGTCCACTGTTTAGTTTGTAAAACTGGTGTGGACACTGAAATGGCTTAGCAGATCTACCGTTAGTGGTCGTGCTGCATATATGGCATAAAAGGCCACTGTTTAGTTTGTAAAACTTGTGCTCGTCTCCCATTTGCTGATTTCACTATTGGTTGTTGCCATGAGATCTGATGCATCTGAGTAGACAAGTAATCGACAGACCAGCTCTGCCAGAAGCACCAAACACTTGGTAAGAACTGAAATGAGTTTGAGACAAGTGACATCAACTGATTCTGCAACGTACGTCGAATCTCAAACTTCCCATAGCAACCACAGACGCATTTCCGCTAAACTGACCGTCTCGAAGCAACACAAACATAACGCTCTCTCTGTCTCTGTCTCTCTTTCTCACACACACATATACATATATATATGCCTCCTATTTATATATTCTGTGACAAAGAAATTAGGATAAAATATAATCTGCAAAGAATAGAGTTCTCGGTTCAGCGATTAGTGTAATCTATAATATAAATCTCACCTGTCTGTTTAAATGTATGTATGTATGTATGTATGTATGTATGTATGTATGTATGTATGTATGTATGCATGTATGTATGTACGGTTGCCTAAAACTTTCAACAGAGGCGACGGACTTTCACAAGATCGGTATCGTTTTTAAGCTCGACATTTCTGACGACAAATATCGAAAATTTTGCTAATTAACCTCAACTGGGAACTTTTCTACAAGTAGGGATCGCTGTTTTCGCCGATATCTTCGAAAGTTATTGACTATCTGAATAACAGTAAAAAAAGACCATTCCAACAGTAAAATTTGGAAGACGATCCATTATGATCTGGGATTGTTTTAGTGCAAGAGGTGTAGGAAAAGTGGAAATAATAAAAGGAAAACTGAATGAAGCACTTTATAGGAGTATCTTGGAGAAAAACCTTAAAGAAAGTATGAAGTTCCTCAAATTGAAATCAATCCAAAACACACTGCGAAACTCATACAAAATTGGTTTAATTCAAATAAAGTGAATGTTTAAAAGTGGCCTAGTCAATCTCCCTGTCTCAACCCTATAGAGAATTTATGGAGAGAATTGAAATTACGGGTCCATAGAAGAGAACCTTCAAATCTGCGAGAATTGGAGAGAATCTATGTGGAAGAATGGAATAAAATAACACACGACACATGTAAGAAGTTCGTAGGAGATTACTCAAAACGTCTGTATGCTGTAATCAACAATAATGGTTATGCTACAAAATACTAGATATTATTTTGTAAATGTGTTGTAAACTTTTTGCGTTGCTAATTATTGAGTTTTCTTTTCGCGTTAATTGTTTTTCCCACTGTTTCTATCTTAGTTTCAATACATTTTCTATGGTTATAAAAAGTTACATAACCATTTGGCAGCTAAAAATACAAAAACTGAGTTTTATATGTGTACTATAAACTTTTGCGGGGCACTATATATATATATATATATATATATTTATTTAATATTAAAGAAGTTCAGAAAAACATTAGTACCGTCGGTTTCAAGCCCAACATATAGGGGACCAGTTAATGGTAAAACGTAAATGATGTTAGGCTCTCGTCAGCCATGTTGTTTCTGAAGGAACTGTTGTGTATGTAAAATCTCTGTTTAAACGTCCCTTTCGTCATTTTACAACAGTTCCAAAAACAGGGCAAAAACAATGATAAAGACAGCACTAGCAGCCCGAGTATGGCAGTTAAAAGATAACGTAACACCTTTCAGCATTAAATGGAAGATCATAGAGAGAAGACCAGCATACTCACCAGCCTCAAAACGGTGCCCCCTTTGAGATGCGGAGAAGTACCACATTATAAAGACTATTAATGACCCTCAAAAGACCTGCTTGAACGTACGCAGTGAGACCCTCAAAGCCTGTTTACATAGGAGACAAGCGCTCCTAATAAACTGGGAGGACCGGACAACGAACAAAGACCCCACCTAAAGGAGGTTTTTCAAGAGTATTCTAGATGCAGTCAACTTAGCGCATAAATTAGTAAAGTGAAAATGGACATTTATACAATTGTAAGTATAAATATTAAGTATAAATTAAGTATGAAAATTACAGCTACCTTAAAGAATACAATACACATATATAAAATACTTAGAAATCAAATAGCCTGCATACCTCCCTCAACTAATTAAAATAAAATAAAATAAAAAAGGTTAAAAAATAAATAAGATAGATTAATTACCTCCCTTGGACCGACTGAAACATGGATTATCTCCCCTTAACTGAAATAAGATAAAGTAATTATCTCCCTTGCACCAGCTAAAGTTAACAGAAGGCAGACCGGAAACCATGCAAAACAGAACAGTACATATTTACTAAAATGCATTAAATAAAAAATTAAAAAAATTAGAAAATTCATATTAGAATAAAATAAAATATACAGAGATAGGAATAAGATAGAGTTAAATAAAAATGAACATCATTATAAAAATATAAATGCGGGCCTGAAATTTTTTCCTCAGACAGAAACAACATGGCTGTCGAGAGCCTAACATCATTTACGTTTTACCATTAACTGGTCCCCTTTATGTTGGGCTTGAAACCGACGGTACCAATGTTTTTCAGAACTTCTGGACTATTGAATAAATAAATATTAAGCTCTTATATCGAAAAAGTTTTTTTTTTGTAATCGAGCACTTTGTTGGAATCCTTTCCACAAAAAACAGTAAACAAATATATATATATATATATATATATATATATATATATATATAAAGGAGATTAGAATAATAGTCTAAAGAGCTAAGTGTATTTTAATGTAATAGTGAAATTACTAGTTTAATTAAAATACAGGAAATGCTCGTTGTAATTTAGATATATAATAAGCTCGATAGTTAAATGTCCTAGAGCTAATTCAATATTAAGTAATGTGATTTATAATTTAAAAGTTTTAAAATTTTTAAAATTTAAAAATCAAAATTTAATTAAATTAAAAATCAGTTTCATAAGAAGGAACAACAACAAAGTCAATTATCTGTACGATCGTTTCGGAAATCCGTGCTTTTTATTTGTGGTATACATGAAGTCACGTAGAATAATTATACATAGTTTTTTTGGTAAGCACGGTCTCCTCATCAGCAAATTTAGGAGGATTTCTATTGAATTGAAAAGACACCAAAAATAAACCTAGCATTAAAAGTAAGGCAGATGAATCTGAAAAATTGAAGTAAAAGGTTTGGATATAAAATTTATAAGAAAATTAATAAGGAAATTGGTATAGGTTAGAGATAGAAATGAGTAGAAAAAATATATATATTTTTGAATTTACATAATAAATTTGATTTAAAAATATATATATAATTACCTTTTGGTTTTCCTTTTTTTGAAATCAGGAACTGTATTTAAAGTAGTCATTTAGATGTTTGCTATAGCTTTTTATTTTATTGAATGATGAATTTTAAAAGGGCGACGCTCGTGCAGTAAATTGTTTCCGTTAGCGTATTTGATTTAGAGACGCTACAGTTAATATCTATAGAGAGAGAGTTTTTTTTTTTTTTTTTTTTTGCAAGTTTTTAAGGGGAGATAATTGTCATGGCTTTATTTATTATTTGATTTACGAGTCTAAGGGCGGTAATTGGTTTAACTTAATTTATTAAAAAAAAAAAAAAAAAAAAAAAAAAAAAATCTATTTTTACTAATGAGTAATTTTTAATGATTTAAGGTGGTTTATATTTATTAAATTTAAACCAACGTTTATGATTACACGATAGAAGCTCGTGTCTTGAATTTACTAGTTTGGTTGTGCTTTTTATATCTTCATATTTTAAAATTTTTACGGTTTCTTTTGTACATAATGTACAAAATTTATCTCCTGGTTTATATGATTTGCAAGTCTCAATTATTTGCCAAGCTATAGCAAACATCTAAATGACTACTTTAAATACAGTTCCTGATTTCAAAAAAAGGAAAACCAAAAGGTAATTATATATATATTTTTAAATCAAATTTATTATGTAAATTCAAAAATATATATATTTTTTCTACTCATTTCTATCTCTAACCTATACCAATTTCCTTATTAATTTTCTTATAAATTTTATATCCAAACCTTTTACTTCAATTTTTCAGATTCATCTGCCTTACTTTTAATGCTAGGTTTATTTTTGGTGTCTTTTCAATTCAATAGAAATCCTCCTAAATTTGCTGATGAGGAGACCGTGCTTACCAAAAAAACTATGTATAATTATTCTACGTGACTTCATGTATACCACAAATAAAAAGCACGGATTTCCGAAACGATCGTACAGATAATTGACTTTGTTGTTGTTCCTTCTTATGAAACTGATTTTTAATTTAATTAAATTTTGATTTTTAAATTTTAAAAATTTTAAAACTTTTAAATTATAAATCACATTACTTAATATATATATATATATATATATATATATATATATATATATATATATATATATATATATATATATATATATATATCTCCGTTCGCATACACTTTTCCATGATAAAGCTAGAACCCAGAATTAGATGGAATCGAGGAATTGCACCGACAACGGATTACTGTATCCCATCAGTGACGTGCTCCGACATAGGCGTGAACTCAGGTCGTCGCACGCATGAAGTGTGCTAACCAAATGGGCCATGGCGTAATCTATTGGCTATGCAGCGATTTTAATTTTTATATTTTTATCTACTTCTACATTCTACTATGTGACAACGCGTCATATACAACTAAGATAGTTACTGCTAGTACAGACGGTAGATATCACATCTACGAACATTAACATTAACATTAACATATATTAGACATTAAGAGTATATATATATATATATATATATATATATATATATATATATATATATATATATATATATCCTCTTAATGTCTAATATATGTACCCGTTCACATACATATATAAATACCCGTTCACATACACATTTCCATGATAAAGCTAGAACCCAGAATTAGATAGAATTGAGCAATTGCATCGACAACGGACAACGCCAATATGGTTAGGTTGTCAGTATTACACACTCCATGCGTATATATATATCCATGCGTATATATATATATATATATATATATATATATATATATATATATATATACAGGGTGACCAAAAAAAATAAAAGAGCCATCTAGAACATATGCTGTAGAACGGAGAAAAAAAGAAAAAAAGGCAAAAGACCCTAATGTTTTGATGTGATGTTTTGAATATAATAAACTAGTTATGACCAAAGTTTCATTTAAACAGGACAAAACACTAAGAAACGGGGCCTAATTAGAGTTGGGGCGCGTTTTTTTTGAGTCACCCTGTATATATATCCTCTTAATGCCTAATATATATATATATATATATATATATATATATATATATATATATATATATATATATACATATATATATACGCACATATTTATCGAGAGAAAGAGAGAGAGAGAAAGAGAGAGATAGAGAGAGAGTGTGTGTGTGTGTGAATGAGAGAGAGAGAGAGAGAGAGGGAGAGAGAGAGAGAGAGAGAGAGAGAGAGCGTGTGCAAGGCATAGAACGTGGGTATTTCACAGTGGGTATATTTGTCGCAGAGAATTATATTATTGGACTGCTGATCAGATGTGTAGGTGAACGACCGTTCAAATTTCAAATCTTGACATGAATAGACTTGATGCATCAAGCCACACAGATAACTAATAGACAAAAAAGAAAACACCTGTGTTTATCTTAAGATATACTAGCTGCCTTAACTCGGCATTTCTCGGGGCGCACTGAACTCAAGAGAAAAACAACAAAAATCGTAAATTATTTTCCGAATTAATTCCTTCTAAAGGTGATAGATTCACTGAGGAGAACAAGAAGAAAACGCATTGCAAAATAGAGGAATTGAATCTATTTTCTAATTTCCTCCCATGAATAGTATATTCCAAAACAAAATGAAATTTTGCTCAACCTCTGAACTGGCACGAACACAGAAAAATAGCTGACAGTTTAATTTCCAGTCTTATCAGAACTGTTTTTTTTTTTTTTTTTTTTTTTTTAAGCAATCCTTTTTGGTAAGTACCATTTCAGAATGAATTCTTGAAAAGAAGTATCAGCAGCCAAGCGATCTAAATTGTATGCCTCCAAGGTTTATTATTATTATTATTATTATTATTATTATTATTATTATTATTATTATTATTATTATTATTATTATTATTATTATTACCGTCATACACTTTATTAAAAATTATCAGGATGATCCGATGTTGCCCGGTGTTGAATGATGATCAGAAAATGTTTCACACTTCCACATTTTTATTGTCATCGAAATCGGAGAAATCACCCATTTAAATCAAATCGATTGTTTGCTCTACTTGAGGACCCATCACGGTGTATCAGGAGAAAGGCTCACATGCCTCTCACAGTGACTGAGTTCACAATACATTGTAGTCTACATTGCACTGTAGAGAACCTGCTGTTGGCTTTATAAATATTTTTATGCATAATGGCTCGAATTAAAGTTCAAAATGCAAAAGTCAAGTATCATACTCTAATTGTGCTCAAACAGAAACATTCATTTCGAACGCGCCCCTATCATATCAAAGAACCTATTGTTTTTATATTCTTGGACGTACTGGTTGTGCAGTGATAATGACTTGAATTTAAGTTTTAAATGAAACCGTCAAGTATCATGGTGCAATTGTGCTTAAGCAGGAACATTCATTTCGAACGCGCTGCTGTCGTATCAAATAACCTGCTGTTGATTTTAGATGTCGAACCTTTCGGCTTGTGTGATAATAAAACGTCTCAAATGCACTCGTGTGGTTAGGATGTGTAAGGTGTTAATTTTGGTTTAAATCAATTGTTCCTTCTTTCAACTGATTATTTCGATTATCGAAGTATATTATTTATAATTTTTTCGAAAACATTCGGATATAAAATATGATATCTATGAACACTTCCAGGCACATAAAGTACCTTCGTATGAAATTTCATAAAAATCTGTCCAGCCATTGTCGAGTCAATAACAAACGAACACACACACAGACACTCACACAAAGATTCTTTTATATAATAATAGCGATTTGTTCAATGCGATCAAATTTAGAATATATAAGAGAAGTAATTAAATATTTAAGTGATAATTCCTTAGCTTGGCTATATTTTAAATAGTAAAAAAATATTTCTTCAGTAATCCAATTTTATCTGTCAGAAGGAGACAGTTTAGAAGCTTCCTTTGGTAAGATTATATTTTATTTCGCATCGGCTATTTTCTGATTATACTGACGTCCTAAAATATAGCATTATTGTCCTTGTTTGCTTTAGTAATGAATATGTCACAAGATTCGCGGCTGTTATGATATCCCCATTGTTAAAGCACGCAAGGAAGATAATGTATTTTCTAGATAATTTTATACATATGATAAACAATATAAAATAATATTATAGAAGTGGACCTGATGCTCTTAAAAATCGCTTGATTTGTAGAATTTATTGCTAGCAAGCGATGGCTTTAGACTATCAGACCCTTTTTTGTGATAATCTTAATAATGTTTATCATATGTATAAAATTATTTTATATTGTTTATCATATGTATAAAATTATTTTATATTGTTTATCATATGTATAAAATTATTTTATATTGTTTATCATATGTATAAAATTATTTTATATTGTTTATCATATGTATAAAATTATTTTATATTGTTTATCATATGTATAAAATTATTTTATATTGTTTATCATATGTATAAAATTATTTTATATTGTTTATCATATGTATAAAATTATTTTATATTGTTTATCATATGTATAAAATTATTTTATATTGTTTATCATATGTATAAAATTATTTTATATTGTTTATCATATGTATAAAATTATTTTATATTGTTTATCATATGTATAAAATTATTTTATATTGTTTATCATATGTATAAAATTATTTTATATTGTTTATCATATGTATAAAATTATTTTATATTGTTTATCATATGTATAAAATTATTTTATATTGTTTATCATATGTATAAAATTATTTTATATTGTTTATCATATGTATAAAATTATTTTATATTGTTTATCATATGTATAAAATTATTTTATATTGTTTATCATATGTATAAAATTATTTTATATTGTTTATCATATGTATAAAATTATTTTATATTGTTTATCATATGTATAAAATTATATAGTCCTGAACTTTTATTTTCCTCTGTATCGTATATCCAAGTGTCCCAAGCCCTGTCGACATTCCCAATTAGAAAAGTATCCGGCAATTAGCAATATATTACGCGTTTCTTAAAAGGGATAGAAGGCAAGGCAATAATTCATTTAAACCATGATCTAGACTCTGGTGACGTTGGGGTCAAATGGTTTGCCATATGCCTCTAAGCTTTAATTTAAAGTAACACACATCACACCATCGCATAAGCGAATTAATGTCTTTTTTAAAAAAAATTAATTACGGTTTTATATACATTTCTATGAAAAATATGAAACTGTTAATGTTTATATAGCGAGTTTTAATCTTCAGTTTACAAGAAAATTATGAATGAATTTTTTATTATTTAAAAGTTCGGTTTCAAGTGTTTCAAGTTATAAAGTTTGCGAACATATAAAAAACTGGAAAAGCAAAATGGTATATATATATATATATATATATATATATATATATATATATATATATAATATAAAGCTAAATGACTGTGTGTGTGTGTGTCTGGTCACGAATAGGCTCCTATATGGTTGACTATTTTAAAAAACTGATTGCATATAATTATAGAAGATGTATCGAGACATAGGAATATGTATGTTTGATCTGGCAGAACAGTTGTTCATTAAAATTGTGGGATCTACGTTCGCTACTGGTCCACAAATTATGGGAATAAAAAATTAAAAAATTAAAAAGAACGTTTACAAGTGTTTTTGTTTTGGATGAACAAAAGAATACTTTGATAAGTATGTTTTAACTTAAATAGGAATGGTATAATAAAATTGTGAGGTCTGCGTTCGCGCCTGGTTCCATAGAATGGAAATAGGCACAAACTTAAATAAAGACTTTTCATATCTATCTGCGTAAGTATACTTTGATAATTATGTTCCAGTTTGAAGAAATGTGGTATAATAAAATTATGGGATGTTCGTTCGCACCTGACCTCCATAGAATGGAAATATGTCACAAAGTTTAACAAGGGTTTTTAATATAGATCCACAGAATATTGTGATAAGTGTTTTAGTGTGAACAGGTATGGTATAATAAATTATGGGGTTTATCTATTTTATTTTTACTTTCATCATACTTTGCTTTGGTTTTGATACCCCCAAATTCGAAGCTATCTCTCTACAACCCTTCCGTTTCATAACCTATCATACTTTCAGAAATCAGAGTCCATTTTCTGTAGGTTGTTTTTGAACCCAGTCAACGACGGTTACTTTTGCTAGTATATATATATATATATATATATATATATATATATATATATATATATATATATATATATATATACATTATTTACATTATACAAAAATATTTTAAGGTATATATACTTTATAATATATACCAAAGAGTGACAAATAACAAGCTCAATAAAGTTATTCGGAGCTATACTTTTAATTGTATCCTATTGACCGAAATAAGAATCAATAAAGAGTTATAATCTTATTTATTTAATTAGAATGTTTATTGATATGAGTATTATGTATTGTTTTTTTATTGCGGACTATTATCCTCATCTTTTGGTTGTTGTTTCACGACGTTTCGGCCAACTATTCCTCTGGCTTTTGTCGCGGTAACCACCTGACGAAGTCCAGGGGAATAGTTGGCCGAAACATGATAAAAACAACAACTTCAAGATGAGGATGATAGTCCGCAATAAATAAATCAATAAATAATACTCATATGGGAGGGGAGACTTAATATGGGAGGAGAGACTATCTTCAAGTAATATCCTAAACTGGGAATGGGACAAAGGACTTATATTAAGTACATATTAATAAGTCCTTCTCGCCTTTTTCCATTTTTTTTAATGGAGAGTAGATAATGCATGTGGATGTGTTATCGGCAGTTCCAGTAACTCTCGCTTCTCCTTTTTTGTCCTTCAGTCCTCATTTCCAGTGAGTGATTTTTCTGACAAATGGTGAAGAAAAAGATGCTTTCTAGGTCAGTAGTACTTTGTAAACAGTAGCCTGAGATGTCGGAAAATTTCTGTTTCTATGTCTATCCTTGTGGTCATGTCACTAGTAAGGGTGCTGGAAGTAAACGTTTCATCTGGGCTGATGTTACCCGCCTGATTGTATACCTTATCATGTGCTACAAAAAAATTCTTGTCTTTTTCTCTCTTACTTTGCCTCTCTGTCCTGCTCCAACTAAGTCTACCAACCTGCTCCACAAATCCCAAAACCTCATCATGACAAATCTAAAAAAACAAAAAAGAAAACACACGAATAAACCTAGAACCCCATCCTCCAACGTAGACCTCTACTACCAGGTCTCCTTTTCCAACATCAGGGAACTACGTTCCAACCTTCCAGAGGTTGAAACCAATTACAGGAGACGAAACCGAACATATTCTTTCTTAGTCCAACATAAACAAATTCCTGACAAACCGCCCCTTAAGTAAGACACTCTATCAAATATCCAATACTAATGATTACTACAATACTATCTCATTGATTACTGTACACGCAATAACCCTTATCCCTGAGTGGCCTCTGGGCCTTGATAAGTAGTGACCCCATGTAAAAAAAAAACATTCCAATTAACTAAATAATATAAACCATTCGGTACGAACCCGACAATGGAAGATTAGAAAACAAATAAACGTGGATTTATACGACTAAAAAAACAATCCTTAATCGTCCTTCGTGGCCCGTGGCGCAGACGTTGAATCTCTACGGTTTCAGGTGAGCATTGTCTGAAGACATTCAAGTTGTAGTCAGGCGGGAAGCAGGCAGACGGAATAGAGTTCCACAGGCAATCTCTTTCCCACAGAAAAAGACATTGCGGGCATGTCTCTGCTTCGTCGTTATTTTCATGGCAAGTGCCCGTCTGAGCGCCAATCTATAGTCCTCTTCGCCAAACTTTCATAAAAAAACACTCGACTAGTTACAGACACTATCAACAATTCCCTCCACTCTCTATCTGTGCCCAAACGCAGATTCCACGAATAAGGTTTACTTTCCTAGAACTGCTTGCCTGTAGAAAGCTGTTCTACTGGCCTGCTTCCCAGCCGATTACAATACGGTAGCCTTCAAATCTAGTGCAAACCATTCTTGTTGAATAGTCCCCTTAAACAATTCAAAGTCTACCCAATCTTTACATCGTCAACGATTACTACACTACCACCTTACATTCAATAACTCTTATCCTCAAGTGGCCTTCGGGCTTCGTTACTCCCTTGTAATGTAGCGTGACAGTTAGGTTCGAACCGTATTTGTTACTGTTCAAACTTATTTCGGACCCCCACGCCGTTCGGCACTGTCGAAAAAGAATAAAGAAACAAAAATAAATAAATCCGGCTCGACTTTTCATTATTTTTTTTAACACAAGTCGTTTATTACCGTTTTTCTTTCTCTCCGTCTCGACACCATCTTAACTGCGTAGCACATGTCCATCTCCCCGGGTCGCTTTTTTCTTTCTGCTCCACTACACGCCGGCACCAGACTTTACACGTCCATCTTTTCCAAGCACACTTTTTCTGCCCCCGACCACATGGTGTCCTTTTTTTATATCTTTTTCTTGTCACGCAAACTCGCCTACACTTCCTCATTTGCATATGCGCGTTCTTTCGTCCACTGCTGCTAATATACTCATAAACCAGTTATAGAGTGTTTTTATTAGCCCTAAAAGAGCCACTGGGGCACACCCAAGAGTTATCGCGAAGTATAGACAAAAAAACTATATAGAAATCAGTTAATTACAACTTTTCAGGAAGGTTTATAAAAATCCAAAGCATCAATTTTTTTAATAAGCGCAAAAATGTCAATTTTAGCCATTTTAGCCCGAAATTACAGGGACCAAAAACTAACTTTAAAGATGATAATTAAAGAAGCACCCCCACCCCTCCCGAAAAAATGATAATCTAAGTAGTAGATTCAATAAAACGTGATTTAAACATTGGTCGATCGTTAGACAACTGAAAAAATAATTTCGCAGGTTTGTTATATCGTATGTAGAACATCAAGAAAATAAATGAACCCAGTTTCCCATCGTTCATAGCGTCTATTGACTGCCTCTCTTTACGTCGCTACAAAACAAGATTGATTTCTCTAGACAATCATTAAGTCAGCCGGTGTAAATCTTTGTTAATGTTGTCTAATTAATTGATGGCTATTTTGTTTGTATTTTTGACTTCTGCACAACGACGAGGAAGTCATTCCGCCATTACTTGACACGTACATTACGATGTGTGACCGCAAGTTATTGCAGATTGAAAGAAGAAGAAGAAGAAGAAGAAGAAGAAGAGAAACGTGATGATATCATTATCGTCTATGAAATAAAATAAATAGCACAACAATATTCGTATTTTGTCATCCTTTCAATTGTTTTTGTATTCGTATATAGATTTATTGACAAGAGAATAAACTTATTTTGCATTTCTTTCTGTTTTCTCTCATCAGTATCGAGCTTCATAATTGAAAGAATTGGTATAAATAAAATGTGAAATATAGTTGAATAAACATTTTTCCTCATATATATATATATATATATATATATATATATATATATATATATATAAATATAAATATGTAATTAATCAACGACAAAAGCCTATATTTCAAATTTCATGATATTGACCATCTTACAATTTATTTCTTTAATTCAGTTGACATTTAGAATTCTTGACAGTGGCTGTTTTGTAGGATAAAGCCATTCACTTTTTAAATTCAAAATGCTGTAATATAAACAAATAATGAAGTAATTACAGGTTCTCTTCCAATTTTCGTTTTTTTTTTACCAAACGCATTTTATTTCCTTTTAGTGGATTGATAGTTGCTATTTATTTTGACGAGTTAAGGGCAAAATAGATTCACTGATTGATATAATAATTAAGTGCCCAGGTGTCAGGCTCTTTACGATGAATTGCCAAACCAAGCTGAAATCAAAAGAATTGATGGTTGCCAAATCTTCAATTAAAAAGAACTAGAGTTGTCAATTTCGCCGCTTCTATACACACAATGTTCAAACATAATTTTTTTTAACACAAAACTAATTTCAATAGTATACCGACTCAGTAATACGTAAATTACATATTCTTTTTCTGTTAGGAAATGTGTATATTTTCCTTAATAAAGAATTGCCCATTCTATGGCAAATTCCTTGTTTTTATTACTTGATGTTCCATTATATAAGATGTTAATGAAATCGTGGTTTTCGTTTGTTTCTACACGTTTTCCTAATATCTGTCATGTAGTTATTATACATGAATTGAAACGTCTGTAGAGCCGATATATGCTGATGGCTTCTATCCTGCTGTGACATTACGCTTATACACAATACTTTTAGTCAGATATTTACTTTTTAGTGGACATTCTTCTTTTCGCTTCAGTTGCATTTACTTTCCAGTTTAAAACTCTTCACATTCTATGTTATTCTTCTTTAGTTTCTCAAGTTTGGATTTATGTTGTTTTTATTAATTTTTAATGCTTATCATGGTTGAATAAGATATTTTTTAATTATATTTTTATAAAGCAGTTTACTGAATATCTCATTGTCTTTAAAATCATTATGGATTATTTTATTAAATTCTGTTGAAATATCCGTTTTACCGTATTCACAAACGTAGGGAGGTCAAACGAAATCGTTTTTCTCCTCCTAATTTCTCCCTCGTTGTTACTGTCCTTACCCCTGTTAGGAATCAATTTCCTATTGTTATATATATATATATATATATATATATATATATATATATATATATATATATAACAATGAGGTAGTTGTCTGTCAAGCCGCACTGATGAGCTGTGAAACAGCGAAACAGTAGTGTATGTGGATGACTATATGATTTTGAACACCAGTAAATTCATCATAACTTTTGTTTCACTTAAGGAAAATTGAGTTTTTTTTCACAATATAGCTGAGAAGGTGATCTATAAATGTAATATGCACAAACTGCAGCACAATATCGGAGTTGTGTTGCAGGCATATTACCTCTCCACTTCATCGCTAATCGTAGATTCCTATATTTTTTCTGTTGAGAGTTCTTTGCCAAAATCGGTTAAGTAGTAAAATCTTTTCTCTCTAATAAATTCCTCCTTCCCCCGCCACCCATTTACACCATTGCGTGATCGTTCACAAGGGACAGTTACGAACGAACACGGTTTCGGTTTTCTATACTAGTAGTTGCTTAAAAAAATTGAATGGAATTTCAGCGTGCCTTTCCGTTCGATACTTCCTATTGGTAAAACGCACTATGCTTACTTTTACATGCTTAATTACCATTTATTTCCCAACATTTATACACTAAAAAAAAAAGAAACAAGGATTCTTTCCACTTTTTTTTAAATAGACATATAATACATCATTTCCGTTTCATTTCGTTTTGTTCGATGTCTTCTTTCTGTTTTCGTTTTTTTCCGATTATTTTAAAAGTTTAACATCGTTTTTTTTAAACTTGAAACAGGGTTATTACTTCGCTTATTCACTACTTTACCCCCC
Organism: Euprymna scolopes; assembly: GCF_053919585.1. Lineage (NCBI taxonomy): Eukaryota > Metazoa > Mollusca > Cephalopoda > Sepiida > Sepiolidae > Euprymna > Euprymna scolopes. The sequence goes on from NC_136494.1 coordinate 73,791,720, forward strand.
CCTTACACACACCTACACCCCCAGCAAACGCCGGGTACCCCCGCTAGTTATCTATAACTTTAAATTCCATATATGTATTCATGGTATTCCTCTCTGTCTCGAGATTACTATTTGCGAGACTTACGTTATTATCCCTTAGGTTTTTGATATTTTACCAAAGGCAATATTATACGATATTATATTGTTCCTTTTTATTCTATTTTTATTTCCATCATAATAAGTTAAACCCACTTATGTATTTTATATATTCTTTAAATCCTTATCTTCTGAGTGCAACATAAAAATATTTCTTTTTTATTTCATTAAATATATATTTACGAGCAGATACTTTTGAAATTCTATTAGAGATATCATTAATATGTGTTCTTTTTATTTGCTTTAGTCGGTTAGGTTGTTTATGTATTTAAAATGTTCTCTGGTTTGGCTTATGATAATATTTATACGTATTATAATTGAAGTTGAGGGTACTATCTAAAGTATATAATAAAACTCTTTTTTTTAAAATTCAATTTTCACCCCAAACAACGCACAGTGCCACTTTTAAGTAGGGGGATACTATCGGGGACATAAGTTGCAGGGGTATTATGAAGGGAGGTGAGTAGCAAGATGTATGTCAACATTACATTTGAACTTCTGCATGTCAGTACAGTTGGGAAAGCAGAATCTCGGAAGGGAGTTTCAAAGTCTAGCACTTCTGAGGAAGAAACTATTGGAGTAGAAAGCTTTCTTACATCTAGAGATCTCTACAGTGAAGGAGTGGGATTTAGCTGCTTGTCGGGTTTGTCGGAGGTATTGACGTGGAGGAGATAGAAGAGCGTGTAATTCGCCAGAGCATTCACCATTCAAGTACTTGTAGAACAGTCAGAAGGATGCAACATTTCGTCGATGGGACAGGGGCTGAAGCCTAGATGACAGTTCAGGACCTATCAGATTGGCAACTCCCTTTTGAACCCTGTCAAGGAGTGAGAGACAAGTAGCAGATGCACCAGCCCAAATGTGACAACAGTACTCCATACATGGGCCAGTGGTGGCCTTATAGAGGTACAGGATACTTTCAGGCGTAAGTAGTTTTCTAGCACGGTAGAGAAAGCCCAACTTCTTCGCAAGAAGAGGGACCTCCGTGGCCTTCAGGCCAAGATCAAGCAAGGACGATCAAAGTGTAGTATCTGTTCTGGCAGATACTACAAGCTATGACTAGCTATGACTAGCAAAGACCAGATGTGGGGGCAACCCCACATGCCTGACCATTAACCAGCTCCCATTTCCCACCTCTCGGGAGCTGGTCCCCTTTTTCCCTTCCCCCTCCCTTCACTCCTCACATTAAACATCGGCCTTGTGCCTAATTTGCTCGGTGGGGGAGCAAATAAATACCATCTGTTCCGGCAGATACTACACTTAAGATAATTTGTACCAGTCAATGGAGGGGAAACCCTCTATACTGGGACAATTATTGTTTTTGGTAACCAGAGTGCCCCCTTTTTGCCTACTTTTGGGGGAGCTGGTTTTTGCCTCACATTGAGGACGGCCTTGTGCCTAATTTGCTCAGTGGGGGAGCAAATAAATACCATCTGTTCCGGCAGATGCTGCACTTAAGATAATTTGTACCAGTCAATGGAGGGGAAACCCTCTATACTGGGACAATTATTATTTTTGGTAACCAGAGTGCCCCCTTTTTGCCTACTTTTAGGGGAGCTGGTTTTTACCTCACATTAAAAACGGCCTTGTGCCTAATTTGCTCAGTGGGGGAGCAAATAAATACCATCTGTTCTGGCAGATGCTGCAAGCAAATACCATTGCCCTTGTGGCAATCTTCTGGTCCATGTAGGGGCAACCCTACTTGGGCCAGCTGGCAAATCACTATCCAGCTCCTATTTCCCACCTCTCGGGAGCTGGTCCCCTTTTCCCTTCCCCGTCCCATTCCCTCCTCACATTAAAAATCGGCCTTGTGCCTAATTTGCTCGGTGGGGGAGCAAATAAATATCGCCCACCTTCTTCGCAAGAAGAGGACGTTCGTGGCCTTCGGGCCAAGATCAAAGTGTAGTATCTGTTCCGGAAGATACTGCAAGCAAAGACCCTATGTGGGGGCGACCCCACAGATAAGACCTTGGTCAATGTAAGGGCAACCCTTCACACCAATTGTCACTATCCAGCTCCTCTACTCCCCAGGGAGTTGGTCCCCATTTCTCCTTTCACTCCTCACATTAAAAATCGGCCTTGTGCCTAATTTGCTCGGTGGGGGAGCAAATAAATACCGCCCACCTTCTTCGCAACAGCCTTGGCAATGCTCTCAATATATCTAAACTCTAAATAAGCAAGAATCTAATTATATAATTAAAATAAAATGGAATGAGATGAGTAAATATTATTTCTTTATATCTACTATTATATGAAGGCAACTTTGTCAGGGTGTTTGTATATGTGTCAGTTTGTTTCCTATAGACTCGAAAACGGCTGGGAAGATTTTTATGATATTTCACACGAAGATACTTCATGTGTCTGGCAGTGTTCTCATATAGAGTTTGTATCGGAATGTTTTCGATAAGTATCGATAATCGATAATCAAAATAAAAGAAGTAAAAGGCGACTTTGGCCAAAGTTAACACCTCATGCAGCTTAACATCATAAGTTCATTTTAGAAATTTTATTACCACATAAGCCGAAAGGCCCAACATAAAAATCAACAGTAGGTTCTTTGATATGACAGGGGCGCGTTCGAAATTACTGTTTCTGTTTAAAGCGCAATTGCACCATGATACCTTACCTGACATTTTCATTTTAGACTTAAATGAAAGCCATTATCACTAAACAAGCAGTAAGGCCAGACATATAAAATCAACAGTAGTTTCTTTGACATGACAGAGGTGCGTTCCAAATGAATGTTTCTGTTTTGAGTACAATTGAACCATAATACTTGACTATTGCATTTTAAATGTTTATTTAAGCCATTATATATAAAATAATTTTATAAAATTAACAGTAGGTTCTTTACAGTGCAATGTAAACTACAATGTACTGAGGAATAACACAATGTAAGGAGACATGTGAAACCTCCATCCCAGAGCAACAATCAATCGATTTGATTGACAAATGAGCAATTTCACAGATTTCAATAGCAATAATATAGTATAATAATTTATATATATATATATATATATATATATATATATATATATATATATATATATATATTATATAAAGAAAGAGAGAGAAAGAGAGAGAGAGAGAGAGAGACAAACGGATAGATAGATCGATATCCGTGATAAAATCTATATCCGTTTAAAGATTTGTGTTTCAGTTTGAAATAGTATTTGCATCGCTAAACGCACAGATTGTATGAACACCACTTAATTTTGTAGGTCTGTCACGTTAAATTTTTACATAGAATCTGTGTTAGTTTATAACACTTAAGTAAGAATTCTAATGTCATTATTAAACGCGTAAGTTAATGTATAATGTTGTGACCCTTTGGCTGTGATCATAGCGTAGTATCTATGTTAACTGTGGCAGGCAGGGCCAGGGATAAAAATTATTATTATTATTATTATTATTATTATTATTATTATTATTATTATTATTATTATTATTATTAATTGATTTGAGCGACGGCGGGTCGCTGGATCGATTATTATCGTTAGAAAAATAAAGAATTAGATTGGGAAAAAGTGATTGACAGCTGAAATGAGAAACAACTACAAAAATAATGTGATTTTAGAAAATGCAGGAAAACATAATTTTTGGTTTAGATAAACAAATAATTAGATTTATATTACGTCAGCGGTTGGGGTCTTAGATACGTGATGGGATGTAGATTTGGGGAGATTCTCGTCTGTCGTTAGCTGAATATCAGAAAGAACTCTCGAGGGGGAGTTGGTCTCTCCATGACATGGGGAGCGGCGTTTTCTCAGTGAAGATGTGAAGACGTTGTTATCTCTGAAGATGCCGGCTGGAATCATGAAAATAAATGTTCGTATATAATCCAAGTATGTGTTGTGTTAATTACACCTGTTAGAACTCTTGCATAAATGTTAAAATATACACACTAGATGATCAACTAAATAATACGACGTATATACATACATGCATTTACACGTACATGAATATACAGATAAAATTTAACCCCCTACTATCCAACATGTGCGTCGTTTTGGAATAACCGCGTTGATTAATAGTCGAGTCGCTATTAAGCATGGCCACGCCTTGCTAGTTCTCCTGATCGTCTTATGGCAAGGATTATATTTCAAATTTTATGTATATATTTAAAATTGACATTAATAGCTTTCTGCAAATTCAATGTTCATTCCAATCGCATTAGAACGCACTGAATATCTCTTAAAGACCCACATACTATGCATCACATGGACATTTATCTTAATCTATATTGTAGTAAAGTCGGACGTTTGTATATTTGACCTGAAACTTCGGTGGCATTTCTGATTTGGTTCCTGGCCAAATTTGGCATTAGGATCAAATACATCAAATAGTGAAATGAAAATCCTCAACCCGGAGGCAATGCAGCTCACTAAACCGTCCGAAATCCAACTAAATTTATATCTTTATGAATGTGATTTGATATAAAAGTAATTTCGATTTTTAGGGTAAGTGTAGGCTTGGGGTTTCCAGGATACTAGCATTTGCTCAAAATGAGGTATACAGTATATGGTTATTCTTTGAAAAACAAACGCCATCCAGCGTATGGACATTCCCTTAAATTATATATACAGTATAGTCATTCTTTGAAAATAATGTATGCAGTATATTGGACATTGGCTTAAATAGGTATACTATGCATGAACATTTGTTGAAAATGAATTATACATTATATGGACATTCACTGAAATGAGGTATACATTATATGGGTATTTGCTGAAAAGAAGTATATAATAGCTGGACATACTCTAAAAATGGAATGTACAGTATATGGGTATTAGCTGAAATAAGATATACGATAAATGTTTTTTTTTTGTTGAAAATGAAGTACAGAGTATCTGGCCATTTGATGAAAATGAGCCATAAAATATATGAACATTCACTAAAATGAGGTATATAATATATGATCATTCACTGAAAATGTGGTATGTAATATATGGTCATTTTTTGAAAATAAGGTATGTAATATATGGTCATTTTTTGAAAATAAGGTATGTGATATATGGCCATTATTTGAAAATAACGTATGTTATATATGGTCATTTTTTTAAAATAAGGTATGTAATATATGGTCATTTTTTTTAAAAATAAGGTATGTAATATATGGTCATTATTTGAAAATAAGATATGTAATATATGGTCATTTTTTTAAAAAAATAAGGTATGTAATATATGGTCATTTTTTGAAAATAAGATATGTAATATATGGTCATTTTTAAAAAAAAAAAGGTATGTAATATATGGTCATTTTTTTAAAAAATAAGGTATGTAATATATGGTCATTTTTTGAAAATAAGATATGTAATATATGGTCATTTTTTTAAAAAATAAGGTATGTAATATATGGTCATTTTTTGAAAATAAGATATGTAATATATGGTCATTTTTTTTAAAAATAAGGTATGTAATATATGGTCATTTTTTTTAAAAATAAGGTATGTAATATATGGTCATTTTTTGAAAATAAGATATGTAATATATGGTCATTTTTTTAAAAAATAAGGTATGTAATATATGGTCATTATTTGAAAATAAGGTATGTAATATATGGTCATTTTTTTAAAAAATAAGGTATGTAATATATGGTCATTTTTTGAAAATAAGATATGTAATATATGGTCATTTTTTTTTAAAATAAGGTATTTAATATATGGTCATTTTCTGAAAATAAGATATGTAATATATGGTCATTTTTTTAAAAAATAAGGTATGTAATATATGGTCATTATTTGAAAATAAGATATGTAATATATGGTCATTTTTTAAAAAATAAGGTATGTAATATATGGTCATTTTTTGAAAATAAGATATGTAATATATGGTCATTTTTTTTAAAAATAAGGTATGTAAAATATGGTCATTTTTTGAAAATAAGATATGTAATATATGGTCATTTTTTAAAAAAATAAGGTATGTAATATATGGTCATTTTTTGAAAATAAGATATGTAATATATGGTCATTTTTTTAAAAAATAAGGTATGTAATATATGGTCATTTTTTGAAAATAAGATATGTAATATATGTTCATTTTTTTAAAAAATAAGGTATGTAATATATGGTCATTTTTTGAAAATAAGATATGTAATATATGGTCATTTTTTTAAAAAATAAGGTATGTAATATATGGTCATTTTTTGAAAATAAGATATGTAATATATGGTCATTTTTTTAAAAAATAAGGTATGTAATATATGGTCATTTTTTGAAAATAAGATATGTAATATATGGTCATTTTTTTAAAATATAAGGTATGTAAAATATGGTCATTTTTTGAAAATAAGATATGTAATATATGGTCATTTTTTAAAAAAATAAGGTATGTAATATATGGTCATTTTTTGAAAATAAGATATGTAATATATGGTCATTTTTTAAAAAAATAAGGTATGTAATATATGGTCATTTTTTGAAAAAAAGATATGTAATATATGGTCATTTTTTTAAAAAATAAGGTATGTAATATATGGTCATTTTTTGAAAATAAGATATGTAATATATAGTCATTTTTAAAAAAAAATAAGGTATGTAATATATGGTCATTTTTTGAAAATAAGATATGTAATATATGGTCATTTTTTAAAAAAATAAGGTATGTAGTATAATGTCATTTTTTGAAAATAAGATATGTAATATATGGTCATTTTTTTAAAAAATAAGGTATGTAATATATGGTCATTATTTGAAAATAAGATATGTAATATATGGTCATTTTTTTAAAAAATATGGTATGTAATATATGGTCATTTTTTGAAAATAAGATATGTAATATATGGTCATTTTTTTAAAAAATAAGGTATGTGATATATGGTCATTTTTTGAAAATAAGATATGTAATATATGGTCATTTTTTTAAAAAATAAGGTATGCAATATATGGTCATTTTTTGAAAATAAGATATGTAATATATGGTCATTTTTTTATAAAATAAGGTATGTAATATATGGTCATTTTTTGAAAATAAGATATGTAATATATGGTCATTTTTTAAAAAAATAAGGTATGTAATATATGGTCATTTTTTTAAAAAATAAGGTATGTAATATATGGTCATTTTTTGAAAATAAGATATGTAATATGTGGTCATTTTTTTAAAAAATAAGGTATGTAATACATGGTCATTATTTGAAAATAAGGTATGTAATATATGGTCATTTTTTTAAAAAATAAGGTATGTAATATATGGTCATTTTTAAAAAATAAGATATGTAATATATGGTCATTTTTTTTAAAATAAGGTATTTTATATATGGTCATTTTCTGAAAATAAGATATGTAATATATGGTCATTTCTTTAAAAAATAAGGTATGTAATATATGGTCATTATTTGAAAATAAGATATGTAATATATGGTCATTTTTTTAAAAAATAAGGTATGTAATATATGGTCATTTTTTTAAAAAATAAGGTATGTAATATATGGTCATTTTTTTAAAAAATAAGGTATGTAATATATGGTCATTATTTGAAAATAAGGTATGTAATATATGGTCATTTTTTTAAAAAATAAGGTATGTAATATATGGTCATTATTTGAAAATAAGATATGTAATATATGGTCATTTTTTTTTAAAATAAGGTATTTAATATATGGTCATTTTCTGAAAATAAGATATGTAATATATGGTCATTTTTTTAAAATAAGGTATGTAATATATGGTCATTATTTGAAAATAAGATATGTAATATATGGTCATTTTTTTAAAAAATAAGGTATGTAATATATGGTCATTATTTGAAAATAAGATATGTAATATATGGTCATTTTTTTAAAAAATAAGGTATGTAATATATGGTCATTTTTTGAAAATAAGATATGTAATATATGGTCATTTTTTAAAAAAAATAAGGTATGTAATATATGGTCATTTTTTGAAAATAAGATATGTAATATATGGTCATTTTTTTAAAAAATAAGGTATGTAATATATGGTCATTTTTTGAAAATAAGATATGCAATATATGGTCATTTTTTTAAAAAATAAGGTATGTAATATATGGTCATTATTTGAAAATAAGATATGTAATATATGGTCATTTTTTTTTAAAATAAGGTATGTAATATATGGTCATTTTTTGAAAATAAGATATGTAATATATGGTCATTTTTTTTAAAAATAAGGTATGTAAAATATGGTCATTTTTTGAAAATAAGATATGTAATATATGGTCATTTTTTAAAAAAATAAGGTATGTAATATATGGTCATTTTTTGAAAATAAGATATGTAATATATGGTCATTTTTTTAAAAAATAAGGTATGTAATATATGGTCATTTTTTGAAAATAAGATATGTAATATATGGTCATTTTTTTAAAAAATAAGGTATGTAATATATGGTCATTTTTTGAAAATAAGATATGTAATATATGGTCATTTTTTTAAAAAATAAGGTATGTAATATATGGTCATTTTTTGAAAATAAGATATGTAATATATGGTCATTTTTTTAAAAGATAAGGTATGTAATATATGGTCATTATTTGAAAATAAGATATGTAATATATGGTCATTTTTTAAAAAAATAAGGTATGTAATATATGGTCATTTTTTGAAAATAAGATATGTAATATATGGTCATTTTTTAAAAAAATAAGGTATGTAATATAATGTCATTTTTTGAAAATAAGATATGTAATATATGGTCATTTTTTAAAAAAATAAGGTATGTAATATATGGTCATTATTTGAAAATAAGATATGTAATATATGGTCATTTTTTTAAAAAATATGGTATGTAATATATGGTCATTTTTTGAAAATAAGATATGTAATATATGGTCATTTTTTTAAAAAATAAGGTATGTGATATATGGTCATTTTTTGAAAATAAGATATGTAATATATGGTCATTTTTTTAAAAAATAAGGTATGTAATATATGGTCATTTTTTGAAAATAAGATATGTAATATATGGTCATTTTTTGAAAAAATAAGGTATGTAATATATGGTCATTTTTTTAAAAAATAAGGTATGTAATATATGGTCATTTTTTGAAAATAAGATATGTAATATATGGTCATTTTTTTAAAAAATAAGGTATGTAATACATGGTCATTATTTGAAAATAAGGTATGTAATATATGGTCATTTTTTTAAAAAATAAGGTATGTAATATATGGTCATTTTTAAAAAATAAGATATGTAATATATGGTCATTTTTTTTAAAATAAGGTATTTAATATATGGTCATTTTCTGAAAATAAGATATGTAATATATGGTCATTTCTTTAAAAAATAAGGTATGTAATATATGGTCATTATTTGAAAATAAGATATGTAATATATGGTCATTTTTTTTAAAAAATAAGGTATGTAATATATGGTCATTTTTTTAAAAAATAAGGTATGTAATATATGGTCATTTTTAAAAAATAAGATATGTAATATATGGTCATTTTTTGAAAATAAGATATGTAATATATGGTCATTTTTTTAAAAAATAAGGTATGTAATATATGGTCATTATTTGAAAATAAAGTATGTAATATATGGTCATTTTTTTAAAAAATAAGGTATGTAATATATGGTCATTTTTTGAAAATAAGATATGTAATATATGGTCATTTTTTTTTAAAATAAGGTATGTAATATATGGTCATTTTCTGAAAATAAGATATGTAATATATGGTCATTTTTTTAAAATAAGGTATGTAATATATGGTCATTATTTGAAAATAAGATATGTAATATATGGTCATTTTTTTAAAAAATAAGGTATGTAATATATGGTCATTATTTGAAAATAAGATATGTAATATATGGTCATTTTTTTAAAAAATAAGGTATGTAATATATGGTCATTTTTTGAAAATAAGATATGTAATATATGGTCATTTTTTAAAAAAATAAGGTATGTAATATATGGTCATTTTTTGAAAATAAGATATGTAATATATGGTCATTTTTTTAAAAAATAAGGTATGTAATATATGGTCATTTTTTGAAAATAAGATATGTAATATATGGTCATTTTTTTAAAAAATAAGGTATGTAATATATGGTCATTTTTTGAAAATAAGATATGTAATATATGGTCATTTTTTTAAAAAATAAGGTATGTAATATATGGTCATTTTTTGAAAATAAGATATGTAATATATGGTCATTTTTTTAAAAAATAAGGTATGTAATATATGGTCATTATTTGAAAATAAGGTATGTAATATATGGTCATTTTTTGAAAATAAGGTATTTAATATATGGTCATTTTTTAAAAATAAGGTATTTAATATATGGTCATTTTTTTAAAATAAGGTATTTAATATATGGTCATTTTTAGAAAATAAGGTATTTAATATATGGTCATTTTTTGAAAATAAGATATGTAATATACGGGCATTTTTTTGAAAATAAGGTATATAGTATATGGGCATGTTTTGAAAATAAGTTATATAGTATATGGGCATTTTTTGAAAATAATGTATATAGTATATGGGAATTCACTGTAAATATACGGAAATGATTTTCATTTATTTTAAATTCTTTTTTTTCTTTTTCCTTTTTTAATTCTTGCTTGCTGTACTTTGCTTAATTATAGATTACTTTATGACATTTAAAAACATTCTACTGTATTTTAAACGAATATATTATATACACATTTGGTTCAACAAGTTATCTCAGCGTTTTTGCTCCATCCGTCTATTCTATTGTAATCTGGCGCCACGAAGATCGAATTTAAATTGTCATTTTCCGCATTAGAAAAATTCTATTCATATTTTCTTTTAGATTTATATAATTTTATTTGCTTAAGCAATAAAATAATAAACTACGATTTTGTATAAAAAAATAGTGGCTTTCATTTTTTTTTTTTGCTAAGCCAAACATAATATCCGTACCAGGTATACCGGAAGTGTCACCTGACAATATATAATATAGATACGGCCTCGCAGGAAAGAAAGAAACACGGTTAAGGTAGAAAATAAGGATTGTTGAAAATAAAAATGTTAATTATTCTAAGACAAAAACACATATCTCTAAATAAACGCCTTAGTGGCGTGGTTACCTCAACAACGAAAGTGAGTTCCCAGAATAGCCGTTTACAGGTGAATGTGATCAGCTCCAAGTTTTTACCTTATAAGTTCATGTGTGTGTTCTCCTTTCTCTCTATCTCCCACTAATTCATTCCGCCGGTAATAAAGATAAGAGGGGCCCTTGTATACGATGACCCCAGGATACGGTGTTTTCAGGTTACGATTTGGAATACAATGTTTTTTCCGGCCCCTGGTTATTGTTTTTGCCCCGCCTTACTGTGTTATTTATAATCTTATTTGATTATATACATGTGTATATACTCTACTGTTAATACTTGTTAATAATTTTTAATGCCGCATGCAGGAGTTCTACTGCAATTATATTTTATACACGGTTTTAAAAGATTGTATAAAAAGCTTTCTTGCTCCAAATGACATTTTAGATCGTATTGAATATCACAAATTCTAAAAGCGTATCTTATTAAGTACTAGCATGCCACCCGGAGTTGCCCGGCCATTAAATATGTTTCAATATAATATTTCAATTCATGCAAGTTTCGTATTTATTATTATATAGTAAATTCTTCGACAAGATATACATGAAGACAGTGAGAGGTTACATCGACCGAAACGCTGTGAAAATAACCCTCCAGGTGAGAAAAATAGTCCGAATAATACAAATAATACGAATACTCAAACATTTGTTTTTCATAGTTTGGATACGAAGACTGCTTCTTATCTGTCCAATTTATCTTGGCTCTAAACTTATTTTAATATTGACCAATACCGAAATCGTCAGCTTAAAATCCCATGTAAAAAAAAAACAAACAATTCTCATACGTAATAATATATTGTTCGTTCTGTTCATCAGTTTTAATACTCTTATAATGTCCCTAAACATTCAACTTAGAATGTATATATCTCATTAACTCTTATCATCGAGTGCTTATCCTTAATAAGTTGGTAGACTACTTAGTATTTTTTTTCAAACAAAAAAATACTTTGACATATTCCGTGCTAAACCAGCTGTACAAATCAAACATATTAGGATTGAACTTTAAACCTTAAGCAGAGTGTAATTGACAGCTGTATTTCACTTTATCCGTTACGTCACAGATCATATACTAAGATTACAACTGCGAATTATGTAAAACTTCTATCCACTCATGGATGACCGATCGATAGCATGCTATCCCCATGGATTAAATAAAAGGTTATTTTCAGAATTTTGTACAGATTCTCAAGTCTGACAAAAAGATTCCTGGGTTTAATTGGATAAAAGTTGGGGGTTAGATAGACCGAAACGTTATGAGAACACTAAAGATAAGAACAGTAGTTCGAATAATTCAAATAATCCAAATTATGAATCCTCCTCTTAAAAAGTTAGAAACTCGTACAGCCTGTTTGTTAAAAATGAATTGTAAATTTAATTAACGATTATGGGTGGCATTTCAAGGATCATCTTGACGAAACCGGTCTTAAAAAAAAAACAAAACAAGGAAACCCCTTAAAAACTTTCTGTAGAATGCACGATATTACGCGTTTGTCATCTATCACGAAAAAAAACGTGGTAAACTATTTTATCAACCAACTCTAAAGCAAACCATTAATAGGACGTGTTGAATTTTTAGAGGCTATTAGGCCTTGGAGCATTTTCTTCACATGTGGTATCAGGCATCTACTTTCGATTCCGCTTCATCTCGTTGGAAATTGTCTTGAAGAAAGGCGCTAATTCAGTCTTAGAATGTATGTTATCCATTCCTTAATTACATAGAAATAGTAATTAATTACAGAGTTCACGTCCAAGAACTTTCCATTAGCCTTTCTCATCCATGTTGATTAGCACCACATTGTCCATAATGTCCTCTATTTTCGTCCACGCGTGAGTCCAACTAACTGCTCTTAAATGTACGCTAATAATTTCTTTTAAATAACACGTGACACTGAGCCACAATCTAGATGCTATCATCTGCCAGGACTATTTTGTAAACAATAAACAATACGTTCTGAGATTCAAAAAGGATCGTTTCGTTTTATTTGATTAGCAAAGTTTTAGATCGCTAACAAAGCAATTCCACCTTCAATTTTATATCACACACACACACACACACACACGCACGCACAAACATATATATAAATATATATAAAGTTTCCGTGCAATTTACCTGCAATAAGTTTCTCTTTCGCTATCTTTAAATCTTTCCTTCGCTCTCTATTTCTTTGCCTATATATAAGTAGCATGGGTGCCCGGCGTTGCCCGGGTGTTTGGAGGTGTGTGTTGAGCAAAAAAAGTGGTAGTAGGAAGGCAGGCTCGAACCCATACTGTGAAAGATGAAAATAACCGGAAAAATCGTGACGTCTTTGCTGTTACGACCATTGCCAAATCGGAGGTGACGTAGGTTGTAATTAAGGTTAGACAATCAGAAAAGAGGGAATGACTTTCATAAATATCGGGAAAAAGCGACCCATCCCTGTAGAAAAGTGTCCAGTTGAGGGTGAAGAAATTAATATTTTTAGGCAATATCTCGGTATTTGTCGTCTGTGAAAATCCGTCGCCTCTATCGAAAGTTTTAGCCAGACATGCAAACATACTTACATACATTTATATATTGGTAACTACAATTTTCGACTCAAACCGATTAAAAAGCTTGTCCTATCTCTGAATACCCTTTATGTAAAATTTCAAATATTTAGACCAGAAATTGTCTGAGTAATTTGGTAGAAACCGCAGAGTTCAAATTAAAAAAAAAAAAATTGAATCCTATTATGACCCCTTAACATTTAATTTTCGGGCTCAAATCAAGTTATTAAGTTAGATCCATGTCCAAGAAACCTATACCTAAAATTTCAATTGTTTATATCCAAAATTGGCGGATGAGTTTGGTAGAGTTCTCAAAGGTCAAATCTATGAACTTTGACCCCTTAACAGCCAAATTTCTGGCTGAAAAAGGATTAAAAAGATTTTTCCAAAACTCAATAAACTGTATATCAAATTTCGAGTCTGTAGACTGAAAATTGAATTGACAGAGTTATTGTGTAGAGAAATGTACACAGACACACAGACACACAGACACACACACAGACTTTCACTTTTATAGATATACTAGCATGGGTGCCTGTCGTTGCCCGGGTGTTTGGAGGTGTATGCTGAGCAAAAAAAAAATAGGGTAAATTTTTTTAAATTTGCCCCCTATTATGATTCCTTAACCTTTATTGTTTTGGGCTCAAATCAAGTTAGTAAGTTAGATCCATGTCCAAGTAACCTTTATCTAAAATTTCAAGTGTTTAGAGAGAAAATTGTCGGAGGAGTTTGGTAGAGTTCTTAAAGGTCAAATCGTTGAACTTTGAACTCTTAAAAGCCAAATTTCTGGCCGAAAACCCATCACATCGATTTTCCCACAGACATACAGACTTTTATAGATATATAAATAGACACTAGCTGAAGTACCCGGCATTGACTGGGTTCAAAAAACAGCCTACAGAAAATGGACTGTGATTGATGAAAGTATGATAGGTTATGAAAAGGAGGGGGTTGTAAAGAGATAGGTTTTGATACTCAAAAATTTTACCCTAAGCAAAATATGATGAAAGTAAAGATAATTTTCGCGAAAATATATTTTTTCATATCAACTTTGTTTCCATTCGTAGCCAAGAGTGACCAACAAAATGATGTTTCCTTAGAAGAGGAAATATTATATATATATATAATAATATAAATATACAAGAAATAAATGTTACCATAGTCAGTAAAAGTTACTTTTATGGTAAAAATATTCATTGGTTTGTATTTTTAAGTAGTTTGTAAAAAAAAAAAAATTGTTTTAATTCACGAACCGGTTTAAAAAAAATCAAAATGGCAGCGACTTTGAAATGGAGAGCCCCGTTTTCAATTTGAAGGAGGGACAGCTGAGCATTCTGTGTTAACAATTTAAGAGGGTTCCGTCAACGTAAGGAATATTTATAAACATATTTTAATGTTTTCCGTTATTTCGTGCTTGTGGAATATTTGATTATGGCATGTGTAGTTAATATAAAAATTCATTTAAGTAGTTATCACCTCAAATTTCGTTTTAATTTCGGTTCGCTGAAATTATTTCAAGTAAAGGGCATTAAAAACTATTTCAAAACAAAGAGAAAACATGAACTGAACTTTTATTGACTATGGTAACATTTATTTCTTGTATATTTATTTTTTCGGGTAGTCGTTTTTTTTGGCTTTTCTGCTAAACACTCTTACTAAATAATATCGACGAAATATCGAAAAACAAAGAAACAAAAACAATTTTGAAAAATAATGTAGCTTTACTTACTTTAGTAAAATAATCCGAAATAGGAAAATGGGATATTAAAAAAGAAAACACGTAATTACTTTAGTTTTTTTAAAGCAAAGAATTGATATAATATTAATAAAAAGAAAATGGCGCCCTTTTCAAGCCGAACAGCTTCGTATCAGTTTTACAGTATTGAACAGTGTAGTATTCCGTCCTCGGATTCAGGGTTGTACCATTGTAATGTACAGAACACACAGAAAGGGTGGTAATCAACTGAATTCCTTCTAGTACACTGATAAAAAAGCTTAAACAGATATATAAATAAAAATAAAAAGGTTATGTAAATGTTTTTAAAAAGACACGTAATCACGTGAGAAGGATTTTTTCTTTTTTTTGACACGATTAGAAGTAAAGTTCTTATTTTTTATTATTTATCTATTTTCGAAAGAGTGCCACGTGCAAGTGGAGAAGGAAAAAACAGAGTTATGCAAAAATTGTGTCGAGAATTGTCTAAAGTTCCGACTTTTTTTTTTGGCTTTCACTTTAATAAGAACGTGAATTTATGAGGTGAATTTATTCGACACAATATGATTCAACTAAAAAAATAAATAGAAGGTAACGTGAATTAAGATTAAAGTTAAGATGTTATTGTGGACCATCACCCCTTTTAAAAAACCTTGTTAAACTTTGTGACATATTTATATTCTATAGAGGTCAAGTGCGAGCGAACACCCAATAATTTTATTATACCATATTTCTTCAAACTAAAAAATATTTATCAAAGTATACTAACGCAAATAGATATGAAAAGTCGTTGTTAAAGTTTGTGTCTATTTCCCTGGAGTACAGGGGTGAACGCAGACCCCACAATTTTATTATACCATCCCTATTTAAGTTGAAACACACTTATCAAAGTATTATTATGTACATCTATATCAAAAACCATTGTAAACGTTTTTTTTCATTTTTTATTTCCATACTTTGAGTAACAGGCGCGAACGCAGACACCACAATTTTTATGAACCATCGTTCTGCCAGATCAAACATACCCATTCCTGATCCTGGATACATCTTCTATCATTATATGTAATCGGTTTTTTAAAATACTTAACCATATAGGAGCCTATTCGTGACCAGACACACACACACACACAGACGATCAGCTTTATATATATATATATATATATATCCCATTCCTTGAAGTAAATACTTAAAGTTTACGCATAAATCTATACTACTTTCGTATATTAATTTTATGTGAGTAAATTAAGTAGTTATAAATATATATATATATAAATATATATATATATATATATATATATGTTTCTCTGTGTGTGATAAAATTTAGAAATTATATTCAAAAGTCGTAGAAATGAAAAGCAAAACAAGTTATTTGTAAGTTCATCTAAATTGTTTGCGCTGTAAACGGCTCGAAATTTGTAAATGTAAAGTTTATTTAAAACACTCACGCTATTGCTGCTGTTGCTGCTGCTGATGATGATAATGATGAGGATAATGATGATGCATCTCACAGATTATTTTACAAATGAATAAACAAATATATCGGACGAAGACATATAAATAAGTTTCTTTTATATAGTACTATATATGTATACATATAAGTACAAATGTATTGAACCAACAACCCTTTATTTCAAACTACTCAATGCACATGTCTTGCTTTTATAAGTAAGATTATACAAACAGAAAAAAAGATACGCGGATTTATAAAGGTTTCAATGACGTAATATCGTAAAAACTTTTATTAATCGCATATTTTTTTCTTATGTATATCTATATCTATATCTATCTATCTATCTATATATATATATATATATATATATATATATATAGTCTTACTTACATATGTATATGCATGTGTGTATATATATACCATATATATATGTATACTATATATAACAAACCTTATATATATAAGTGAAATTGCATAAACAGCAGAAAAACCCTACGCTAATTAATCATCTTGTAAGTTGACCACACACACACACACACACACACACACACACACACACACACACACACACACACACACACATGTATATATATATATATGTATATATCATGGCTATGTACAGAACAATGTTATACTTGTTCTTGAGCAATACCCATGGCTCATCTATAGGAGAGCACTTTATAAATAATCTGACTTTTTCCCATCTTATTAAGTCGCACTCTCTCTACCCTCTCACAATTCTAGACCCCACATACATTAAAACTCTGAGACCTCTTTGCGAACAAAAAGAGAATCTTTTAGGGCTTAATCTGGTTTCTATTTAAATTCAAATTCTAATTCATTTTCGCCCTTTTTTCTTTTTCGATTTTAGCTCTGTTAAGCGAGCTTCGATACCGGTAAGCTGGCATATTCATTTTTTGTTATATTCATTTTTTACTTTTTAATTTCACAATCTAAAATGTTTCTGAACAAGTATAAAATGAATTCCATAAACATTTTTCGCAAAAAGTGTAGCTTGTCACCGAACAGCGTTAGAGATAAATGGATCCTGCGGAATTGGGCGCTTATAAAGCATGCTGCAAGTGATGGAACCAAGCAGAATTATAAGTCTTGGCTCAATAAATTAAAAAGGCAGGCGGTGAAGGATACGAGAATTCCTTAGGGTCCCAAAAGGACTATAAGAGTCAGTACCACGGGCAAATCACATTAAGAAGGGAGAGAAAAGTAAAATATACATTAAGTACGTAGGAATATATAACTTATATTTTTTAGAGAGGTATGGATACGAGATATCTCTGCTTGAATCTTGGACGCTCTGATGAAAAAAAGAAAAATCACAGGGCCATAGTTAGAATTTAGTGTGTAAATAGGAATTTTAACGCAAGTATGGGGGCTATTTAGTTAAAGGTGATGTTTTCTAAGTCTTCATTAAGTTCCAAGAGTCCAAGCAAGGAAATCCAAGTAAATCAGTGTGATGAAAAGGTATATCTTAATAATTGGAATCTAACCACAAAGATTTAAGTAATTTAGCTTTGATGTATGTCCCAAAAGAAATAAGATAGTTAGAAAATGAAACAAAGCTCTAATTAGTACAAAACCCAGGATCAGGACACTTTGGGACGAAAGAAGTCGCCGATCTCGAGAGAGGTAAAATGAGACCTCGGTTTACGGCATAAGGGTGGCTGGATGAAGCATCTGATGTGAATCATAGGAGGTATACACTCCACCCAAAAAGGAAATGCCAGGAAGATCAGAGAGAGATTCTTATCCAAAAAATATAATTATGAAGTCAGTTGAAAAGGGCTGACTAAAGGAGGGTTTTTTATGGGGTCTGATCTTAGCCAAGTGGTTGTATAGATATAGAGAAAAATGTACTAGAATTTAAAAATGCGTACATTTTTTGAAAAATGAGAGGATAAGGATGTTACAAGAAAAGGCTGTCCCCCTTTTCTGTAAATAGGAAAAACATTAGATAAGTGGAAAATGATATTAGGAGATCGTAAGCAAGGTTCAGAATAGATTCAGAAATTGGAATGTTAGAACTTCGCTATTGTTAAATTTCATATAAAATAGTTATTGTTTGTATTGTAAAAAGAATTAAGTGTTCTTTTTTGAAAACTGAATTAAAAACGTCAGCTAAAAAAGAATGAACAATATAAATATATTGAAAAAATAGGTTAGTTAAGAATTCTTTGTTTGCAGAAGTGTGTTTTGGAAACGTATGCCTAGCCACGTGTATTGCTCACATTTTAGACCCATACATCGGCCGTATAGCAGAAAGGGAATTTCTCAATATAGGAGCTAGGATTAGCAGATTAGAGAGTCGAGAGTCGACAGTCGGGCAGTCGAATTCGAACAGTCCGCAGAGTCGGTCGGAAAGAGCTGACATGGTCAGAGGAGGATCCCCTTAGAGGCGAAGGGGTAGAAGTTTAACCATGTAGAACCAATTTGAATTCCTGACGTCAAATTATTTCGGCCGGTCAAATGAAATAAAGAATCACCATCTATATTTGTAACTGTTTGTCTTCGTGTCGTCATTCAACAATTGAAGGTAATGTGTTAATCATTTTAATATGAACTTTGTATAAAACCCTTCCAAGTAATGTGTTCCTCCATCATAAGTAATGATTGTACCCTCCTGATGTAAAAGAACTGATCACCCTCTCTCCTCGCGAATATGTTATAAGAATCCACAGAACTGTAATATGTATAAATGTCTTCCCTCTCTCTCCCTCTCATCATTGTTACATATACAGTGATGATCATATTTATTGGCACGGTAAAATAAAAGTTAAATTTTGTCTAATAAATTCTAAAAAAGTGAATTTCCACATCATATCTCTTTTAATATGAACCCCTAGCAACCCCCCACACACGCGCACACACACACATGTATTATTTGTAGCCAACTTACAGGTTGGTTGGTTGTTTTGTTTTACGGCATATCAACCCTTTTCAGGTTATGTAATGCCGAATCTGGTGATTTTGAAGAACGATTTTTTAATATAGTATATTTGTTTTTTAAGTCGTATTCTATTTAACCCATAGTTGGGACCCTAACAAGTACTACCACTCCGGGTCAGAGTGGACCTGGGAGCAATGGAAATTAAAGGGTGGCTACACATTCCCTAAGGCCTGCAAGCTGGGGCCTCACCATCGGATATAGTTTAAGGTCATATCCAGGACCGCCAACTTACAGGGTAAAACTCGATAGATATCAATTATTAGTTCTAGGTAACAATAGCGACCATATATATATATATATATATATATATATATATATATATATATATATATATATATATATACACACAATAGATAAAAAGGCATTCGTAGCAATGCACTTAAGAATAGCGAGTGCAAAAAACTTTCAGATTAAATATAAAAGGTAGTGATATAAATACAAAAACATCCAGAACTGAGGTAATACGATAGTCTAATTTACAACCTTATGATAAAGAAAAAAATACTACGTTACTAAATTTCCACAACTCCTTAACAGACCATTTTCGACTACGTAATGATTACAACAATCTTTAATAAAAATACTTTGAAATAAACAGCAGTTGTATGAAAAAGAATCGTAAAATCACAATTATAAAATATTGAAGAGAAATAATACAATTAGTAATACTAACGATAATAGTATAAATAATAAATACGACACAATCACGTTGACACACCGATTCCCGCTGGGTCACCGAAGTTAAGCAACGTTGAGCCTGGTGAGTACGAAATGAGTGACCATTTGGGACTTCCAGGTGCTGTATGTACTCTCCGCTTATCTCGGCATTATTTCCAGTCGTCCTGGTCTTCTCCTTGCCACTGGTCCCAAGCAGTGTCGATTCAGGAGAGGTGTGGTTAGGGATTGCGCGACCCTTGCCTCACAATTACACGCGCAACTGCCTCTACAGGGGTATCCTTTTTCTTTCGAGACTGAACGGAGGCATCGATCGATCGATCGAAATAATAAAAGTAGCTGCCAGACCAATAGAATGCCCAGCAGGAAACAAATGTCTCACATTTTCGGTGGTATATCAGGCTAACATATCGCCTTTTGTGGTGTAAAATCCAAATTAAACCAAATGCATATATTTGGTTTAAATTGCTTTGCATTCATATAAAAATACCCGTAAAGTAAATATTAAAAGCGAAAACGGTATTTTCATAGGTTATGATAAAAGCAATCCTGATGTCAAATGGCCCACACTCTCTTCTTCTGTGTGGCAGAACCTGCATTTGTTGTCATTGCTGAGACCACTCATCTTTTTAAAAGCATTGGTCACCAAGCCTTGATCTCGAACAGCTATTATAATTTTCTCTTGATCATAGTGTAGCCATCCTTCTTTTAGCCAGGGTATAGAGCCTTCCTTATCTATATAATCTTAGTTTAATTCTTCCAGAAAATACTTGGCACGCTGTTGATTTGCCCATTCTTTAATTCTTTTGTCATGGAAGTTTTAGTGTATTCCTGGCGACTCTTTCGGCCTATTTCCATAACAGATTTCTGTTTTGTTTCTTTACTATATGTAGTACAGTATTGCCCCAAATGTTTGGTCAGTTTCGTGATGGAGGTTATTCTATTGGCTCTTGTTTCATGATGTTGACAAACCATCTTGAGAGTTGGAGTTTTAAGAACTCATCAGAAAGTGTCCGGTGTTCACAATAGTTGTACGATATTTATGATCAATCTCTGAGAGCCCCATACCCTCTGTCCATCTGATCAGATATATTCTAGGCATACACTGGTTGCTGTATATTATTTCTACATTGTAAACATTTTTCAGTATTTTAGTGTCTTGCCTGTTTTGTCTTTTTGTGGCCAGTTGACAATACAAAAGGCGTGTGTTACAACAGGCATGGTTAGTTGGTTCATAGCAGTTATTTTGTTTTTGACTGTAAGTTCCCTTTTACATATCTTCCTGACTCAGCATATTTATTTACTGCCAATCTTTTCTCTCATTTTGGCATGGTGGTATCGTTCTCTTCTATGCCAAGGTTTTTCTTGCTCTTCTAGATCCTTGATGTGTGTATATTCATCCAGCTGTACATTTTCAGTTTGGATCTTCTTCTCAGATTTAATGAAGCACTTTTTATCCAGTTCAAATTTACTCAGTCCAAATTTCATGCCAATATCTCTGGAGAAGTTATGCACCTACAAGAGTTCACTTAAGTCAGCGTCTGAGGTAAGCCATGAACAGCAGGTGGTTGATTCTTTTGTTTGCGTCTTGTCGGCGGCTCTGGCTCAGATTGTAAGTACATTTGTTTTTATTCAATAGGTTGCTTAACGAATCTATCGCCAAGTAAACAAGTAAAGGGGATAAGCTATCCTCATTGAAAGATTCCTCGTTCACATCAGAGACGTTTACATGTCCGTTTATGTGGCTTAATGCTATAGTTGTTCGCCACATTTATATATATATATATATATATATATATATATATATATATATATATATATATATATATATATATATATATGGCCATGATCTGTTTGATTATCGGGCGTGTCTCATAGTAAGTGTGGGAGGAATGTGAAGCTTTCTTCCGGTACACCACGATGGATCTCCAAATAAATTTGATTGAAAAATAGGCGACTTCACCGATTTCGATGACAATAAAATATGAGGGGCTGATACAGTCGTTGATTCGTATTAAATCCTGGGCAACGTCGCGTCTCCCCGCTATATATATATATATATATATATATATATATATATATATATATATATATATATATATATATGTGTGTGTGTGTGTGTGTGTGTGTGTGTGTGTGTATGTTATGTATGTCCGTGTGTGTGCATGTGTGTATGTGTGAGTGTAAATGCGTTTGTGTTCATTATATGTGTGCTATATGGATGTAAATATACATATCAGTGTTAGGCTAGTCATAATCATGTGTAGCAAATGTGTGTGTTTAATTAATTGTAAATGTATTGCGAGATGTGTGTGAAGTCGTGCACGCTGACTGACAATTAAAAAAATAAAGGAATAAATAAGTAAATAAATAAATAAATAAATAAATAATAATAATAATAATAATAATAATAATAATAATAATAATAATAATAATAAAGGGACGAGACGATAAACCATAAAAGAAGTGAATGCAGCAAACTGGCCCAAAAGGAATACAAGAACAGACACGACCAAGTAGGAAGGCTAGTACACTGAGAATTATGCAAACAACTGCATCTCGAACGCACAGACAAATGGTACAAACATAAGCCGAAAACAGTACTTGAAAACGAGAACTATAAAGTCCTATAAGACATGGACATACAAACTGATAAACTCATCCAAGTAAGAAGATCGGATGTTGTAATAATTAACAAGAAAGAAAAATCCTGTTAAATCGCAGCTGACCACAGGGTGAATATCAAAGAAAAGCATAAACGGAGCAAGTACACAGAGCTAGCTAGAGAGCTGAAAGGGATATGGAAGATGAAAAAAATCCAAATAATACTTATACAGTAACACTAGGAACAATCCCGAAATCTTTGAAAAAAGAATGGGAGAAATTGGAATCAGAGGAATGACTA
This sequence comes from Euprymna scolopes, assembly GCF_053919585.1. NCBI lineage: Eukaryota > Metazoa > Mollusca > Cephalopoda > Sepiida > Sepiolidae > Euprymna > Euprymna scolopes. Next base: position 73,815,132 of record NC_136494.1, read on the forward strand.
AAAAAATACAACGAACAACAGTAATGAAAACAGCTGAAATATTAAGAAAAACCTTTCAATGTGAAAACTAACACACAGGAGCAACACGCGCAGGACAGACAAACTGCTGCAAAGGCAAAACATGAAACACTACATGGAACCAAGAACATAAAATCTATATATCTATAAGTTCTCTAAACCAAGCCTACCCTATCCCTCCATTGCTACATCATTGCCCCCCCCCCAAAAAAAAAGCGAGACCAAATAACCAAGTTGAATCAAGGAGGAAGGAAAAACCGATGAACTGACCAGGCCTCAGCCGAATAAGTGGGACCTTGGGGAGGCTTATTGCTACTCAAATTCCAACGAAGAACAATAGGCGTTGCCAACGAGAAATAAATGGCAAGCAGCTGTTGCGATAATGCAAATTTATTTGTAAATGTTATCGAAAGAGGTGGAGAATACTGGAAATCTGAGGAGACTTGTTTTCACTCAGCTTTCAAGGGACACCACAGGCTGTTTTCAGGGAGAGAACTCCGAAGACTTGTGTGAAAGCTCCTTGTGAGCCAATAATAATAATAATAATAATAATAATAATAATAATAATAATAATAATAATAATAATAAAAAATGAGTCTGAACACAGATTGGCCGCTAAAGAAAAATAAAAAACGCCAAATGTTGTTCTGACGCAATTACTATCTTTCAACGTAAAGTAGCCAGAAAAAATACACTTGCGAAATCACTCTTTACGATTAGCTGATATATAAAAATCTGTTTAATTTGTGAACTCTCTTTCTTGTTTTTTTTTTTGCTATTTATTTTGACTGTTTCTCTTTTTCACGTATCTACTATTTATCTTCCATGTATACCCACACTAAAGAGTCATTATTCGACAAAACAACTGTATCAACACAGATTCAAGTTATAGCCCAATAGTGCAATATTGGAGCTCTTAATAATATTTAAAGTCATCTAGGGCAGTTATTTGACCATACAAAGTTTTTTTTTATTGTATCTAGATTAGCAGGTTTTTCTTGTTTAGATTTGAAATCACTCACTGTAAACAAAGTAACATGCTAATATTATTTTTGATTAGCAGCATCCGTTAACCGGCGTTGCCTGGGGAAATAATTCCCCCTCCCCCCGCCTCGTAAAAAATAAACTACGGTTGTTGTTGTTGATGGCCAATCCCCAACGTCCTAATGTTAAGAACGGGTTTCGGAATAGACACCTTAACCTCTTCATGTTAAGCACGCCGTATTGAATAGACACGACCAACCTCGCCATAGTAAGAACGGCTTTCGTAATAGACACCCCATTGTATGAGTGGGCGGTCTGTCAAAGTATTTGTCCCAAGTTTAACCTTGATACATGTTTTCAGTATACCCACCCGCAAAGACTATAAACCAAAAACAAGTGGGGATGCGTAGCAGTGTCGTACGGAGAGAAGTACACTTTTTTATCGCACGTGTGTCGAACAGTGAATTACAGTGCATAATACATGTCATTATTCTCAAAAACTACTTGTCTCCGCCAAAGTTAAAATAGATTGTCTTATTCAGTAGAGTCTAAAAACTATAGAAGTCATTAGTTCAAAGGAAATGATGTAGTTGGTGCTAAGGTAAAAATGTACCTTAAAAAAGGTTAATGTCTGAGCAATGTGGAAAATGATTCCTGAAAAGAGAACTAAAGAAAAAAAACTCAACTATATTAAAAACCAATAAAAAACAACAAAAACCAATATATAACAAATAAGTATACTCGTAGGCAATGTAATAAAGGGGGAATTTGTACTTTAGCGGCGTAAATTATTTGACATACAAAGAAAGTAAAAAAGCAACAAAAAAAAAACTGGTGTAAATGTAGTTAAATACAAACTGAATGAAAAGTAATGAAAGCGATAATTATCTGGACAGAAATCAAGATTAAAATGTAAAAATGTGTTTTATATAAAAATAAATAGTTTTTATGATTTCGAAAGTGAAAAATATTTTTTTGTTTTTGCCTAATCACCGCAATCACCACTTTGATGTAGGGGGCTACTACAACTCTTTTTAATTAAGAAAATCGGCGGACGTTTATGAACTTGCTCCCTCTCTAAATTCCACAATGTACATTTTTTTTCTTTTTCACGTAAATCTGAGCGAGTACAAACTTCAAATTGTGACTAAAAAAATAAAATTGAAAAATAAAATTATGACTTATCGTCGGGATCGTTTAACAGTTATAAGATTGAGCAAAATATTGTCTCCCTATTTTTCTCGGTGGTGGTCACAAAGTACATGTTCAATTTAGTAGAACGTTATAATTGAAACTGATCCCGACGATAAAAGTCATGAGAAATTTTTTAACCGAGGAGGTAAGTTTGTAATCGATCATATAGTAATAAATAAAGTGTAAATTGTGGAATTAAGAGAGGAGAAGGATTTCCTAAACTCGTTCATATTATTATCTCATAAGTTTTGACGCTCGACCGACAGATAGTTTTTATTAAATCAAATCATTAAAGGAAGAAAGTTGGAACGATTTTTTGTTTTATTGTTTAATGCAGAAGACAACTGTTTTATAAACGTTAGCATAAATTATAATGTCATAAAGGAAAAATAAGATAGTTGCTGCAAATTCGCTGTGTCTTGAGTAAATGCTTTCATGTAAGGTAAGTATCGGTGGTTCGTTGTTTTTACGTTTATACTCGGTTACAGAGGACAGTTACTAATCGTTTAGTAAGAGATCATCGCATAATTTAGGACGCTGGAACCGAACATGATAATAAGAAAGCTGCGATGTAATCTTTCTAGTGTAAACGTATGTAAATAATGTTAATCAAAATAATGCGAATTGGCATAATTTACGACGCCACAGTGTGTTCAGTAGATGTAAACATCACCAGAGCTAGCTGCGCTTACTTGTTTATACGAAAGTTTCGACTATTTTGTTTGTGCAACTGTAAGCTAAATGTTATAGTTAATTTTTGTAAACAGTAGTTTGTGAAGTAGACGAAAAGCGATGATAGGAAAGTGTAACTTACTTAAAACAATGCGTGGTGATTATCGATTAAAGGTCGACGTGTTCGCTTTTTGTATGATTTTGTATAACCCGGAATAATAGATTGTCATAGTCGTAGCGGAATTTTACTGGGGAGAAATCATTATTTTCGCATAGTGAAATGTAATGTTAGGTGTATGAGTATGAATGCTTAATCCAGTTAATATGAGTGTCAGGTCAATATAGTTATAATGGTAATATAATTACCCGGTCTTGACTGGGAGAGTGAGAGGACTTTAAAGAGTGAGAAGAAAATCCAAACTACTTCGTCTATAGCTTGGCAATCGTGATGATGCCGCTCATAGGAAATAAGACATAATTTTATTATAACGAATAAATGAGTGTGTAACGGCGTTCAAAAGTTACATAAGATGGTGAGTAAAAGTTTATTTGCAAACCTACCGTAATTTGCTACCAAAATATTATATAAGGGATGACAAACTCTTCTATGTTAAGGGAATTTCTCGCATTTATTCACTAGATTGCTAATTTGATCTTAAGTTTTCAGATTTATCATTCTAACGTCATTTTTACATGGGATACTTTACGCAACTCACGGTTTGACAGATGATCAGAGTAATTTCAAAATAAAACAATGTACTTATTGCTCTTTTGCAACATTTTGAAGAAAGGGACACACGTAAAATAAAAAGGAGAGGTAAGGAGATAGGTATTAATGCCCCTAAGTATTGGAATCTTTTCTGATGGAGGGAACATAGTAATTGTACCTTGGTATTTCGCGCCCGAAATGTTTAATGAGACAGCAATAAAAATAAGTTCTGTCTTTTGGTAATTTGCCAGAATTTTTATATCCTACAGTAATTAAAGCAACAAACTTGGCGAAGTTTATCAGCGTCGTATGACTCTTATCGATTTATGAGTCATGAATCAACCAACTATAATATCTACGAGCAAAATATGCTCCCTCTGGTCGTTTATGTGTGCTAGTATTTATTAAGAATAAACATATACTACAGTGACCACCAAAGTATGAGGTAATACGTGAAAGGTAAGTATCATGACAAGAGAAGAGATACTACACTATATCCAAAGAAAGAGGTATTGCCTAGGAGGATGGTATCATGGCAACAGAGTAGATACTGCAGTATCTCCAAATAAGAGACGTGCTGTCTAAGAGAAGAGTGTCATGACAATAGAACAAATACTTTACTAACCCCCTAACATGGAGAAGATAATGTATGGGAACGCGGTATCGTAATAAATGAACATATACTACACTGGCCCACAAAGGAAGAATTTATGCCTCGAGAGTGTCTTTGAAAACTGAACAAGTACTAAACTATCACAAAAATAGGTGGAAGTAAGGCCTAGGTGGATGGTATCATGATAATACAAAATGTACTACCTACATAAACTGATCAGTTCAAGATGGTAAATTAGTCTCAAATAGTACAGTAAACTGAATTGAACACTAAAAGCTAGTCATAGCATAGTTTCGGTTTCGAAAAAAATACCAAATCTCCATTAGTTATAGATGTATGAAAATCACAATGTCTGTCCGTTCCTGTTTCTCGTTTTCTTTTTTCAAATTCATTCATCATTTTCGACTGCCTAATAAAATTCTTCATCATTCAATTAATAACAAATTCATCGCATTAATCTTCATCAGCGAGTGGTTTTTGGCTTCATGTGGCGTGCTTCATTAATAAAATGAAACGCATGCAATCGTTCTTTTTGCGGACTGTTACCATTCATAGTTGTTTCACCACGTTTCGGCCTACTCATCCTCTGGCCTTCTCCAGGTGATTAACTGCGATGGGACAAGAATGCTGGGTCTTGTAAATTATCCCCAGTAAATACTGCTTTCCATAGGTGTTGTTTCAACACTTTTAATCCACTGAGATCAAGGTTGTATGTTATGATCTTTTAAAATCAGTTTTATGTTCTTATCTGGTCTTCCATTATCGGGTTCGTACCTAATGGTATTTTTATGTTTTTAAATTTTATTGTCGAAAAAAAAATGCCGTTCCGTACAGACCCGATTACGGATGATCAGCTCAGGACACAAAATTGGATTTATAAGACCATAAAATCAAACCTTGATCGTCCGTGGCGCAACGAATAGAGGCGCTGTGCTCTACGGTTCTCAGGTGAGCATTGTCTAATTGTTTCAATCGTACCCAACCAGGCTAGGGGATGAGTTGGTCAAAACGTGATGAGATAACACCTATGGAAGGCGGTAATTACTGGAGATAAGTTACAAAACTCAGTATTCCTTATTCCAAAAAAGGCCAGAGAAACAGTCAACAAAAAGAATGAATGCATGAATTAGGATGAGCCCGCATCCCAAAAGAGTAAAAAAAAAAAAATAAAAACAAACCTAAAACCCATATTATTATGTTTTCTGAATCTAGTCTCAACTGACAAGTAACTCGGAACGCCGATTTCCTAGTCAATTTTCTCAACGACTACACCACTGCAATTAGCAATATAGCATACTTCACATTCTTTGCGTAAGAAACCGTGTAGAAATAAAGTACGAAAGAAAAATTAGTTCTAAGTGACACACTTCTGGAGATTGAGGGTTCAATCCGCAGTACGGGTGACATTCGAACTACATTTGCGAATTACTTAGGACTTCTATTGAGCCATAGCTAACAAAACAAGAGCCTGCTACCACTGTGAATTAAATAAAGCGTTTCGTTAGAAATTCCGTACACATTCCCGAGTTAAACAGAAAGATTTCCGAGTTCGACAAGATATACCAGAAAAAATCCGGAGGTTAAATCGGCCAAAACGTTGTGAGAATAACATTCAAGATGAGAACAATACAATTAAACCATCATCTAAAACATTAGAATATTGATAATTCAGATTATTTAAACAAGATTTCAACCTTGTTTAGGTGCATCTTTGTATTAATACAAGTGTTTACTTCGATCGTTATCATAAAAGGAAAATTGGTATAACTGTTAAGGCAAACCTAGTAAAAATGGTTTGTTTTTCGACTACTTTATTTAATGTAACAAAGTTTTAATAATATAAAAATGCCCTGGAAAAGCAATTTCTGATTTATTATAAGAAAATACGCGAATTTGCTTCCACCTTTATTTAAAAAGAAAAGAAATTGATGTCGCTGTAAGGCAAACTGTAAAAAAAAACTGATTTGCTTTTAACCTACATTATTTAATGTAACAAAATTTCACATTACAAAAGTGCCCGGGAAAAGTAACTTCTAATTAATTGTAAGAAAAGTAAGAAATTGTTTTTAAAGTTTTTTTTTTAAATGTAACAAAATTTTAATATTATATAAATGCCCTGGAAAATCACTTCTGATTAATTAAAGAAAAAAAAAATCAACTGCTTTATTTAATGTTGCAAAGCCTTACCATTACAAAAATGGCATGCAAAGTCCCTTCTGATTAATTACAAAATGCCAGTGAAAGGACACGTTTGATTAATTACTAAATGCCCTGGAAAAGTAACTTCTGATTTATTATAAAATTCCTTGGAAAAGCCCATTATAATTAATTTACAAATATCTTGGAAAAGTCACTTATAATTAATTAAAAAATGCCTTGAAAAAGTCACTACCTACTAAGTACTAAATGCCATAAAAAGTCACTTCTGATAAATTACAAAATGTCATGGAAAAGTCTTTTCTGATTAATTAGACCATGTTCTGGAAAAGTAACTACTGATTAATAAAAAAATGTCCTGAAATACCCCTTATAATTAATTACAAAATTTCCTGGAATATCCCTTCTAATTAATTACAAAATGTCCTGGAATATCCCTTATGATTAATTACAAAATGCCCTGGAAAAATCACTTCTGATTAATTACAAAAATGCTCTGGAAAAGTAACTACTACTACTACTACTACTACTACTACTAACATGCCATAGAAAAGACGAAATGCCCTGGAACATTTACTTTTGATTAATTACAAAATGACCTGGAAAAGTCATGTCTGATTCATTACAAAATGCTCTGGAAAAGTCGCTCCTTATTAATTACAAAAATCACATGGAAAGGTCACTATTGAGTAATTACAAAATGCCCAGGAAAAGTCCCTTCTGATTTATTACAAGAAGCACTGGGAAAATCATTTCTGATTAATTACAAAAATGCCCAGGAAAAGTTCGTTCTCATTAATTACAAAATGCGATGGAAAAGTCTCTTCTACTTAATTACAAAGTGCCCAGGATAAGCCACATTTGATTAATGCAAAATGCCCGTGGAACGTCACTTCTGATTAATTACAAAAATGTCCCAGAATAAGTCACTTCTGATTAATTATAATAATGCCTTGGAAAAGTAACTTCATGCTAATTACTAAATGCTTTGGAAAAGTCACTTCCTGTGCATCATGAGTAAACTGCTGAAATCTGTGTTAAATAGAGAAGTAGTCAACCATCTCAGCAAAAACAGCCTTCTTGGTGACGAGTAATATGGATTCCGTTCTGCTAGATCTTCATCATACGTGCTTACAGTTATATCTCATAGGATTAGCAAATCTCTCAATGGAGGCTTCCTCTCTAGGGCAATTGCTCTTGATATATCAAAGACCTTTGATAAGGTATGGCATAAAGTTCTACTTCATAAGATCTCCAGCTATGGTATAGCTGGAAATGTTTTCTCAATTATTAAATCATTTCTCTATGATAGGTTCATAAGAGTAGTGATTGATGGGTAGAAATCAGAAGCTCACAGTATTAATGCTTGGGTCCGCCAGGGGCCCATCCTGGGCCTAACTCTCTTCCTGATCTACATTAATGATCTTCCAAATCACATTCTTACATCATTCGTAGACAATTATACTGACGACACTACAATCTATGGTAGCACATCAAAGACTGTAAACGACCAAGTTCTCTCTGATTCTCTTTCCTTTGATCTTGAGCACGTCGTATTATGGGGACTAAGGTGGCTGGTTATTTTAAATGTATCTAAAACCAAGCTTCTATCTCTACACCATCCACGCTCTGATGCCAATCTGGCATCGGTTGAAATGAATGGTTCTCCTCTTGGGGAGGCTTCATGGTTTGACAAGCTTCTGGGCTTGACCTTTACTCCTGACCTGAAATGGAACACATATATCAAATCCATTGCCAAGGTTGCTGGAAAAATGGTTGGATCCTTTTACCGCTCCAATAGATATCTCGCTTCTGATGCAATTATCTACCTATATAAAAGCCAGTTACGGCCAACGATGGAGTAGGTTCTGATTAATTATAAAAAATGCTCTTGAAAAGTCACTTCTGATTAATTATAAGATAAACTCTTGAAAAGTCACTTTTGATTAATTATAAAAATGCTCTTGAAAAGTCACTTCTGATTAATTATAAAAACTACTCTTGAAAAGTCACTTCTGATTAATTATAAAAAATACTCTTGAAAAGTCACTTCTGATTAATTATAAAAATATTCTTGAAAAGTCACTTCTGATTAATTATAAAAATGATCTTGAAAAGTCACTTCTGATTAATTATAAAAATGATCTTGAAAAGTCACTTCTGATTAATTATAAAAATGCTCTTGAAAAGTCACTTCTGATTAATTATAAAAAATGATCTTGAAAAGTCACTTCTGATTAATTATAAAAATGATCTTGAAAAGTCACTTCTGATTAATTATAAAAATGCTCTTGAAAAGTCACTTCTGATTAATTATAAAAATGCTCTTGAAAAGTCACTTCTGATTAATTATAAAAAATATTCTTGAAAAGTTACTTGTGATGAATTGTAAGAAAGAATGATTTGTTTTTCACAAACTTTATATATGTAGGAAAGAGAGGGAGCAACATATGCAACATTACAGCGGTTTAAAGAAGGGATCGGGAAATATTATTCCCAATAATTAATTCGTGGAATTTATCAGTAGTCCATGTATGATATTTATAAATAAGAGATTAGTTACCGCCAGCCAATGTCTGGTTGGTGCAGATCACAATACTAATAAATTACTTATCACCAATCAGTGTATGGTGGATGAATATAAAAATAATAAAGTAACTATCGCTAACCAGTCTTTGGTCAGTGAATATCGCATACTAACAAGTTATTTATTGTTATCTGGTTAGTGCAGATCACAATACTAATAAGTTGGTTATCGATAGCCAGGGTTTCGTCGATGCAGATCACAATATTAGTAAGTTACTTATCGCTAGACAGTACCTGGTAGATACAGATCATATTACGAACTAATTAGTTATTGCCAGTCAGTGTTTGGTCGGTGCAGATTACAATACTAAGTTAATTATCATCCGCCAATGTTTGGTCGGTGCAAATCACAATATTAATAACTAAGTTCTCGCCAGCCAATTCAATTTTATTCAATTTCGAAAAGGGAGCTACTACACTGCCACGTGATTCATAGTGCTGCGACATCAGGGTAAGATCAGAACAGTTCAATAAATTGATGCAATTTTGTTAGCACAGATATTAGGATCTGAATATCCAGAGTTTCGTGATTTAGTTAAGTCTTTAATGGTACATGGTCCAACCTCATTGTATTTGTTTGATTATGTGATAAGTTTCTTAGTGATGTGTGTTTTTAAAATTTTCAACTAACGTGGAATTTCCACGGACTCTGCTAGTTAAGATGAATATAATAGTCAGATTAAGCCAACTAATACAAATCAGGTATAGACTGAAGTTTATTTAGAACGAATAGAGTTGCATTGTAGAAAAAATTGCAAATTTCATTAACGATTTGATATTTTTTTTTCTTTTGTTCTTATTATTTTCAAAGGTTTTCTTTTCACAGTTTCTTTTTGTAGTTCTATTAACAGTTCTTCTTTTCGCAACGATTATTTTAACATTACTTTTCGCAGTTCTTTTCACAGTTCTCCTTCTCACAATTATCATGTTAACAGCGCTTTTTACAGTTCTCGTCACAGTTATTTTTTTCACAATTATTATTATCATCAAAATGCTTTTTGCAGTTCTATTAGCAGTTCTTATTTTTACAATTATTATTTCATAGTGATTCCTTAGTTCTTTTCACAGTTTTTCTTTCCACCGCTCATTTCACAGTTCTACTGTTCACGCTTTTCCTTTTTTTCACAGTTCTTTTATATTCCTATTCACAGCTTTTATTCAGCATTCTACCGTATTTTTTTCACACTTCTTTTATTCATATATCCCCTTTATTACAATTCATTTTACATTTGTTTTCTAAAGTTGATTCTCCTCTTCAAAGTTCTTTTCACGACTCTTTTCTTTTGTATTCTTCTTCTTTTTCTTCTGTTTATGAGCTTCATCCGCTATTCACAGTTATTCCTTTTTTATTATTTTAATTTTTCTTTTCATTTCATTTGACAATTTGTGTCAATCAGTAACATGATAGCAACGAGCTATTAGTATCCAGTGCATATAAAAATGTCGAATGAATCGATCTCGAATAAAAACAAAAAGACATCAATTTCTTTGGTTTTGTGCCAACACATTTTAATCGACCACTGATTACACAGTGAAAAGAATGTGCCGTAATTAGTCTATTAATCGCTTGATTGTTCTTTTGAATATTTTATCTCGTATAATCCTCGCCAGGAATAATACATTTAGCCTCAAATATAGCATTCTATAAAGATAAGGTTTCTTTTGTATTTTCTCTCCAAACAAATCGATTTTGTACAGCAATGTCAAATCATTAAGATCACGGGATAGCGATTTAACAGCGGAAAGAAGACAGAAATAGTCATAATAGTAATACTAGTCATAATAGTAATACTAATAATAGAAATTTTTAATAATGCTAGTGATAAGATTAATGCTAAGAAGACGTGATTCTAATGATACTAACGCGAACGCTAATAATAATGCTAATAAAAATAGTATATTTTAACTTCTTTTGTTCAGCTCTTGTTCGTCTTTCTACCGTTCTTTTTACAGTTCTTTATTCATAATCAATGCCGCCAAGACTAAACTTGTTTCCTTCAATAATTACAAGAAACCTTCTCTACCACCAATAGCAATGCCCAACGACTCTTTATCTGAGAGTACATCTTTCAAACTCCTTGGCCCAACGTTCACAGGAAACATGAGTTGGAACAATTACATTGAAAGCATTGCCAGGGCTGCTGCGAAGACGGTAGGCTCTCCCTACCGTGCTAGAAAACTACTAACACCCGAAAGTATCCTGTACCTCTATGAGGCCTCCATTCATCCATGTATGGAGTATTGCTGTCATATTTGGGCTGGTACATCTGCTACTAGTCTCTCTCTCTCCTAGACAAGGTTCAAAGTGAGTCGCCACATCTGATAGGCCCTGAACTGGCATCTAAGCTTCCGCCTCTGTCCCATCGACGAAATGTTGCAGCCTCTGCCTGTTCTACAAGTATTTTAATGGTGAATGCTCTGACAAACTGCAAGCACTTGTGCCCCCACGACGTAAACACCATCGACAAACCCGACAGGCAGCTAAATCCCACCCCCACACAGTAGAGATTCCTCGATGTAAAAGAGCTTTCTACTCCAGTAGTTTCTTCCCCAGAACCGCTAGACTTTGGAATTCCATTTCAGGTTCCTGCTTCCATAACTGTACTGACATGCAGAAGTTCAAGTGTAATGTGAACCGACATCTTGCTGCCCAAATCCCTACATAGTACCGTAGTAGTTGTTGCACCTGATAGTAGCCCCCTACACCAAAGGTGCAATGTTCCTTGTTTCGGGTGAAAATGTAATTAAAAAAAACAACTTTTTATTACAGGTCGTTCTACAGTTGTTTTCTACAGTTGTTTTTTTACAGTTGTTTTCTTCTTTTAACAGTTCTTTCCATGCCCCTTTTCTTCTGTATTCTTCTCCTTCTTCTTCCGGTCATAAGCTTCCTCTATTAATCTGTATAAATAAAACAGTAGATGTTTGTATGTGTGTGTATTTGTAAATATTTAATCGATAAACTCTAAAACTACTGGTCACATAACATTGAAATTAACAGAAAATATTAATAGCTTTCTCCTAGACAAAGTTCCTCCTAGACAGGGTTCTTCCGAGATAGGGTTCAACCTAATAGGTCCCACATTTTCAGCTAGGCTTCATCCGCTATCTCATCGACGAAATGTTGCGTCCCTTTGCATGTTTTACAAGTATTTTAATGGTGAAACAACACGCACCTGTAAACCCTCGACGTAAATACCCCCGACAAACTTGACAAGCAGCAAAATCACACCCCACACAGTAGGGATCCCTAAATGTAAGAAAGACTTCTACACTAATAGTTACTTCCCTGGGACTGCTAGACTTTGGAATTCCATTCCGGGTTTCTGCTTCTCTTACTGTACCGATATGCAGACGTTCAAGTGTAATGTAAACAGACATCTTGCTGCTCAACTTCCTCCATAATGTCCCTTCAAATTATGTCCCAGATAGTAGCCCCCTACATCAAAGTGGCACTATGCTTTGTTTGAGGTGAAAATGTAAACAAAAGATCATACACTAGGAGGTGTGATTTATAACGAGTAAAATCTTTGTTTGTATGGATGAATAACGCGTACAGAAATATGTCAGCAAGTTGAAATATAAAATGTTCATTTCAACTTGGCGATATATTTCTATTACTTTTCCGCATGTGCGAATTCAACCATAGCTTGAAGTAGTTTAATTTTAAACTTTTCTTGTCTATCTGTCACAAACTCAAACGGAAAAGAACGCGTCTGGAGCGCTAAATGTTTTTGTTTCGATTCTAGCTGATGAAGCCGAAGTCATTTTGTTTTTGTACATTTTATATCAATACTATATATTAGGTACAATATAAGATTCAATAGAGAATTAGCTTTGTAGAAATAAATACGAAATCTGCATGATCTAAGTATGTTTGAGTGTATTTTAGAACTGGTTAGTAAAATAGAAGAAAATATGTAGTGTCCGTACAGACTTGCACCACACCAAATCAAGAAAATCAAAGAGGATGGAAAGACAGAAGATAGAAAGCACTAACCAGACCCCCACTGGATGAGTGCTATGAGAACTGGTACCCTAGAAAGGCTTATTGCCACCGAAACTCCAAGAAACACCACTGGTTGTTATAATTGAGTAATCACTGATGGTTCCTGTGCGAGAACTCCTAGTGAGTGCAAATAATAATAATTACTGAAAATTGGTGTCAAGAAGAAGAGTGAGACTATACAACGACTGCAATTTCATGTAAAACGCTTAAATGCGGAAACTGACGCATATGGGCTAGAAACGCTAACCAGTCATGTGGAAACTGCAACAGAATTAACACAAAAAGATAGAAAGGAATCAAGAAAACTGAAACCGCAACATTTTCAAATAACTATGCGCCTCCTCCATGAATTCGACAGTTGTGAAGGATTAAGGAAAATGGAAAGGCAGATGAGAGAAAGCACTAACTTGGATAATTGGATAAGTGCAAAGACGTGACGTGTTCCTTAACCCACTGGGTCGTATGAATGCTGCATTGTTTCATGCAGCGTGTCTTGGGCAAGAATAGCCTGGCGACGCTCATTCGTCATCAGACTCAAGGCACATACAACACCTAGCATTACCAAATGGTCACCCATTTTAGTATTAACCATGTTCAACGTCGCTTAACTTCGATGATCTGACGGGAATCAGTGTGTAACGTGATTATGCCGTATATTATATATATTTATATATAGAGAGGTTGTGGCGACTCAGAGAAGGGCAATGGTCATCGTAGCGAAGAATCAGTTGGAAACAGCTGCTGCGATAACACAAATTCATTTGTAAAGATTATTGAAAGAGGTGGGGACTGCTAGAAATCTGAGGAGATTTGTTGCCCAGACCCAGGGAACATCACCGGTTGTTGTCAGTGAGTAAACGATGAGGGTTTGTGTGAGAACTCTTAGTGTTACGAGAACAGTCGCCTGTTCTTGTAACTAAGTAAAAATGAGATAGGATAGTTCGAGAATTCGAAGCTGGGAAGCTATGTTTGGAATAAAGATTCAGGAGAGTTTAAAATAAATAATACAGATAAAAATGGAATTTAGAATTACTCATTGTTTAGTTTCACATAAAATAGCTTAGATATGTGGCTTAAAATGAATTTGATGATTCAATTCTGTTTATGTGAAAAAGGAATTTGATGATGACATTCTGTTTATGAAAATGAAATGAAATTAAAATAAGGAATTTGAAAAGAAATAGGATAGAATCGTAATGAAACCTAGTATTTTAATTGGAGTTGTCTCTGAGCAATAAATGTAAGTATTACATTTAAATATGTTTGGACTATTTTGTTATCAACACTATTTGACAAAGCCAAACTCTTTGTCAAAAACTTTGCAGCTAATTCTACCCTTTGCGATCAAGGCCGCCAACCCCCAATATTTCCTCCTGTATCAGAAAACACGCTATGTGATATACGTATATCTGTACGTGATGTTGCCAAGCTAATCAAAAACCTTGATTCCAGTAAAGCAACTGGTTCTCACGGTATTCCAATTATAGTACTCAAAAAACTTCAACCTGAACTAGCGCCCATACTTACAAAACTGTTTAAACGTTGTCTTAAGGAGAAAAGTTTCCCATCTCCCTGGAAAATTTCATCAGTATGCCCTGTATTTAAGAATTCAGGTGATCGCTCATCCCCGTCTCAGTACAGGCCAATAAGTCTCCTGTGCGTCATGAGTAAGTTGCTGGAATCTGTGTTAAATACAGAAGTAATCAACCATCTCAACAAAAATAACCTTCTTAGTGACACTCAATATGGTTTCCGTTCTGCTAGATCTACAGCAGATGTGCTTACAGTTATATCTCATAGGATTAGCAAATCTCTCGATGGAGGCAACCTTTCTAGGGCAATTGCTCTTGACATATCTAAGGCCTTTGATAGGGTATGGCATAAAGGTTTACTTCATAAGATCTCTAGCTCTGGTATTGCTGGAAATGTCTTCTCAATTATTAAATCATTTCTTTCTGATAGGTTCATAAGAGTAGTAGTTGAGGGGCAAAAATCAGAAGCTCACAGTTTTAATGCCGGTGTCCCTCAGGGGTCCATCCTGGGCCCAACTCTTTTCCTGATCTACATTAATGATCTTCCAAATCACATCCTTACATCATTTGTAGACATCTATGCTGACGACACTACCATTTATGGTAGCACATCTAAGACAGTAAACGACCAAGTTCTCTCCAATTCTCTCTCCTCTGATCTTGAGCACGTAGTACAATGGGGTAAGGAGTGGCTGGTTACTTTTAATGCATCTAAAACCAAGCTTCTCTCTTTACATCATCAACATTCTGATCCACATCTGGCATCAATTGAAATGAATGGCTCTCGTCTTCAGGAGGCCTTAAGTTTTGACAAGCTTCTTGGCTTGACCATTACTCCTGATCTTAAATGGAACACGTACATCAAATCTGTTGCCAAGGCCGCTGGAAAAATGGTGGGATCTTTCTATCGATCCGGTAGATATCTCACTGCTGATGCAATTCTCTATCTATATAAGAGCCAGGTAGTCCAAGGATGGAATACTGTTGCCACATCTGGGCAGGAGCTGCTAGAAAGGACTTGGCCTGCCTTGATAGAGTTCAAAATAGACTTCGTAGCCTCGTAGGAGATGTCCTTTTCTCTTCCTTGCAACCTCTATCTCACAGAAGAGATGTTGCGAGTTTGCCTCTGATGTATCGTTATTTTCATGGAAAGTGTTCGTCTGAGCCTCAATCTATGGTCCCCCCTCGCCAAACTTTCACAAGAAACACTCGTCTAGCTGTAAACACTATCAATAATTCCCCCTACTCTTTATCTGTACCTAAACCTAAACGTAGATTCCATGAACAAAGCTTCTTTCTTAGAACTGCACGCCTGTGGAATTGTCTTCCGTTTTCCTGCTTTCCGGCTGACTACAATATGGTTGTCTTCAAGTCTAACGTAAATAAGTTCTTGATGAGCCGTTCCATATAAGTTATCAAATTTACCAAATTTTCATTACTAATGATTACTATATTGTCCAATTTCTACTGTACACTCTTTAACCCTTATCCTTGAGTGGCCTCTTGGCCTTGATAATGTGGTGATGCCTATGTACAAAAAAAAAATTTCTCTTTGTATTATTATTAAAATGGGTTGGGAAACGGAGTTACCCGGCAACAAGAGTATAATTGTGTTTTATTCTATCCGGCATTGCACAAGAGCAATGAGTGCATATTCCAATAAATAAATAACATCATTTTCTTTTCAACACATTAAAACATTGATTAAGCGGAGAAAAAGGAAAGTTTGAGGCGAGGAAAGTCGGGGAGAGGGAAATAGAGAAAAATACAAACATGGCTAGAAGGAGAGAAGGAGAAAAGGAGAGGTAGAAGTTATAATATAAAAAATGTTCTATTTTGCTTATTTATGCCCCCGGGAAACGTCAAGTAGCCCTGCTAGTTGTAGAATGAAAATTATTGTGTATGAATGGCTTAATATTTCACAGCTGGTACTACATACGACGCTTTTACTTTTTGTAGATCCGAAATTGGAACTATACGTATTAATGGTACGTTATTCGCAGCTCAGTTTAGTTTAATGTACTATTTCAGATTAAAATATTATGTTTTAATGCGCAATTCGGAGGTATTGCAGTATATATTCTGTTATCCTAAGACCATTCTCCAGTGAATTACCTAATTCGTAGAGGATAGTGTAGTACATGTTCTGCTGTATTGAGACCATCATCACAGTACATGCATTATTGTTTTTTGGACGCGGTAGACTTCATCAACAAAGACATTTTCACAATCGACTGCTTATTAACAAATTTAATACCTATATTATATACTAGCAAAACTATTACACCAGAAGGAGCACATTATTGCTGATTCTGCTACTGCAGCTACTACTACCATGATTACTCACTCGATGCCTCCGTTCAATCTCGAAAGACAAAGGATACCTCATATAGGGGCAGCTGCGTATGTAATTGTGTGGCAAGGGTTGCACAATCACCAACTACACCTCTCCTGAATCGGCACTACTTGAGTCCAGTGGAAAGGAGAAGTCCAAGATGACTGGAAACAATGCCAAGATAAGCGGAGAGAATATACAGCACCTGGAAGTCCTAAATGGTCACTCACCTAGTACTGGCCAGGCTCATCATAGCTTAAATTCGGTGATTTGACGGGAGCCGGTGTGTCAAAGTTGATTATGCCGACTACTACTACAAACAATAATGATAAAATAGTGGCAACGACCTTGGTTATCGCTAAACGAAATAATTATGGGGGTTCAAGAAGGATGTAATAACAGAGGAAGGAGAGCACTAACCAGACTTACATTTGAATAGTGAAGAGAACATTGGGACTTTGGGGTTTTTCATCCAAATCCCAAAGAATACCACTGGCTGTTATCAACGAGAATTTAATGGTAAGCAGCTGGTCCGATAATGTTACCGAAAGAGGTGTTAAGTACTCGAAATCTGAAGAGATTTATTGTCACTCAAACTTCAGGGAACACCACAGGCTATTATCAGTGAGTATCGTCTGACAATGACCCACATTAGAGTTCCTAGAGAGTAAATAATAATAATAATAATAATAATAATAATAATAATAATAATAATAATATAGATTTGCAAACCTTATTAATTTTTGCTATATAATAAAAATGTCATGGTTTAAGAATTTTCAAATGAAGTCAAAATATCATAAATAGTGATAGCGGTTGTGACCCAACGGTTTACGGGTTCGTCTAGTGAGTGAATGATAATAAAGACAGTGGAATTAGAATCAATAGAAGTAAACAGATGAGATTATTTTCCAGATATCGGAACCGATTTTATACTCTGCAAGGGGAAGAAGAATTCTATGAGTCGCACCAAACCACGTGTCAAAAACAATCCATCTTAGTTGAAAAAAGCAATATTTTGATAATCTTATTATTTACTTACGAGGAGTAATCACATAGACCGTCATCAAAGATATCTCTTTGAGAACAACTTGTGATGTTCTCTGGAGTTTGAGTGACAACAAGTCTTTCCAGATTTCCAATACTCTCCACCTCTTTCGATAAACTTTACATATGGACTTGCGTTAACGCAACAGACGCTCACCATTGATTTCTCGTTGGTAGCGACCATTGGTGTTCACTGCAATTTGAGTGGTAATCATCCTCCTGAACGTCCAAGTCCTCTTTGCACTCATCCAGCGGAGGTCGGCTAGTGCTTTCTCTCCTTAGTCTTTCCTTCCTCCTTGACCCTACTCAATTATTTGATGTGGCGCCAGTTTATTGTGACACCCACCCATATACACAAGAATAGGGAGCAGGGAACTCGAGGAGTAGCTTCCCTTACATTTATACAATTTCAGTTTTCATGATTCCATGTGATGTTTGTGTTTTTGTAGCGGTTTCTGCGTGTCCGGTTTGTGCCTGTAGCTCCTGTGTGTTAGTCTCTAGATTCAAAGAGTTTTCTTAACATTTCATCCGTATCATCATCATCATTATTATTATTATTATTATTATTATTATTATTATTATTATTATTATTATTATTATTATTATTATAAAGCAGGACCCGTGAAATTTCCACAGTAGCATCCTCTATCTGATAAGTATTGTCATACTTAAAACATTTCCATTTTATGGACATGGGGAGCGAACGAATACCCTAAAGAAATTGTATACCACTTTTGTTTAAACTGAAATATTCCTAGTAAGGTTCCGAACATATCTAGTTAATGTAGGGGCTTATTAAAAAAAGACTATTGATGTTTGTGACATATTGTCATTCTATGGATCTCAGGCATGAAAACTGACGCCGCGATATCATTGTACTATTTTTGCACAAAATATATTCTACATTTTCATCCAAGCTTGAAAGGCAAGAAATTTATTTTAGTTTGAGTTTTGTGTTTAACACAACAGCAGGGTCAGATAAAAACTTCAGGCGATCGCGTCTTTAAGAATAGGGTGAAGTGTCGTAGTACGACCATGAAATTTCTATTAGCATATTTTCATATATAGTGGCATAAGTAAATCAAATACGATTTTTATAAAACTGCTTATCGAGTAATATATATATATATATATATATATATATATATATATATATATATATATATATATACTAGCAGGTAGATCCAACGTTGCCTGAGATTGAATGAGAATCAACGAATGTTTTACGCTTCACATTATCGTCAAAATTGGCGGAATTAACATTTTTTCAACCAAATAGATTGATTTCCTACTCTAATTAGGAATCCACCGCAGTGCACCGTGAAGTAATTTCACATGCATCCCCTAAGTGACTTAGTCCAAAATAAACTGTAGTCTACATTGCACTGCAGAGAACCTACTGTTGATTTTATAAAATTATTTTTATGTATAATGGCAAAAATTAAAGCTTAAAATACAAAAGTCAAATATCATGGGTCAATTGTGTTCTAAATAGAACTACTCATTTCGGACGCGCCCCTGTCTTATCAAAGAACCTTTGCTGATTTTATATACCGAGCCCTTTCTGCTTGAGCGATGATAAAATTTCTCAAATGTATTTATAATGGTAAGCCGTAAAAAAGTGTAACTTTGAGTAAAATCGGAATGGTGCTTACTTAATGGGATGTTTTTGATTATCGATATTCGATACGTATCGGAAGAAATTTCGATACAAACCCTATCAAAGACAATTGTACGTTTATTTGAAATTAAAAATATCGGACCAGCCGTTTTAGAGTTCATAGGGAACGAACTCACACACACAGACAAAATACTTTATATATTATACAAGCAAATGCTAAACGAGTAAACCCAGACGAAAAGTCCGATTTGGAGTTCCGACACCGTTTCCTTCAACTCCTGCAGTTGCGCTGGCTTCGCCCGTATTGGCTTACCTTTCCGTCGGAGTTTATCTGCAACGCCGAGATGGGGACCTTGCTACCATCCAGAAAGCTAATTCCAGCTTCGAACTATAATTGCCACAGCAGATGCTGCAGTGTACCAGACTAGATGCAGAACACCATTGTCTTATTAGACAAAAGGTTGCCATCATGCACAAAATAATCAGATCAGTACCAGATGGATGACCATTTAATAATACCAGGCGATGTATGTAGGAGGATGTCGACACCTCCCTGCAAAAATTGATAAAAACCTAACGTCGTCATTTCCTCTGATCGGGATATACTTGCAGCCGAGAACCGCTTGTGAATTTGATCTTCGTAGAAACTCTCCCTCCGCAGGAAGCCAGTTCAATTTACCTAAAAAACAAATTATATATATATATATATATATATATATATATATATATATAATCTATTCATTGAAATTTCGATTTCCAATAGGGCCAGACAGTTTGCCTAGACAGACGCTGATTTCCTCCTAATGAATAAACAATTGCTCATCCGTATTTGCAATAGACATCACGTTGATCAAACGGTCAGATAAGATACTGTATGAGAAGCAAATACGACAACGCGTCTATGATTACTTTGTTTCATTAGATTTGCATTTTATTCTTTGGTATGTTTGAATATAAGATGCAGTGAAGATTTATAAGCTCACATGTAAAGACAAAAGCTTAAATGATAAAACTTATTAAATTTATTCTTCACATGTAAATATTTGATATAGACTACTAAAACAATGCTTGCAATATCTAATTTTGCAAAATGGGAACAAGTCTTGTTTTAAAGAGGATAAACACACGCACACGCACACACAAACACACACACACACACACATATATATATCCTTTTCCAAACAAGACTGGTAGGTACCTGTTTTATAAGTATTTATTGAATGCGCTCTAATAAGCTAATTGTACTTGTACCCCCTCAACGTACATGCGCCTGAAAACCCGTTTAGCAGAAAATTCCCCTAGAGCCGCTAAATGCCGGAGAGGCTACTACTCTAATTTTTTTTTTTTCGGACCGCAAGACTCTGGAAGTCCCTGCCTGCTTCCTGTGTCCCTGACTGTGCTGATATACAGAAGTTTAAATGCAATGTAAACAGACATTTGCCTCATTTTCTAACAGTCCTTTGTAAATATGGTCCCAAATAGTAGACCATTACGTTCAAGTGGCAATATGCGTTGTCTGGGGTGCACCAGACTAAAAGAAATGGTAGCAATATATATAGAAATAGATGCATACCAAAGGAGATAGCGACAGAGATAGAAAGAAATAAAGATTGATATCAACCAACTCATATAAGGTCGCAATCTCTCCTGTATCGTTACTTTTATGGCAAGTGCTCGATTGAGCATCAATCTATGATCCAACCTTTGTTAATAATCTTTTACCTGGGGAGAGTTATTTGGTTAAGAAACCTCGTGGGAACGGCAACCAGCATCCCGATGGAATAAACGATATCAAACGATAGGCACATCACTTACATCAAGGGGTCGATATGGCGTCAGCTATAATTAGTTGGCATGAGGCTCGGCTTCACGTCATTGCGGGGAGGGGCTTATCATCATTGTTGATAGCAGGAACCGTTGGACTGAAATTCAACGCTGCATAGAATAAGCGAACAAGATACCTTTTTTTAAAATAAAAAATAAAATGACGTATTCTTAACAATTAAAAGGAACAAAAACAAAGCTACTATATACGTCACTAGAATGCGATGATCTATTGCGCACAAGATCCAAGCTTCAATTGTTTAAAAAAATAAAATTATAATTCAGTTCTCCTCTATTTTTTCGTTGAAAAAGAAAAAGAGTGAAAGACGAAATACGAGAGAGAGAGAGAGAGAGAGAGAGAGAGAAAGAAAGAAAGAGAGAGAGAGAGAGAGAGAGAGCTAAAATATACATAACACTTGAACATTATTTTTATAGACTTTGATGACGTGTTCTTTAAGTTTTAACCTTTCGAATTCTAGGTTCTAAGACCATTTTGACACAACGGAGTTTCATAACAATTGTCAGTCAAACCTAGTTAATATATTATTCTGACATTTTGAAAATCACACACTACCTGCATAACCCGCACGCTTCCCCACAAGTACAGAACCAGTTGAGCACAAGGTAAATTAATGTAGAAGCTCCCAGTCTCCCCCAAAAGGAAGCTTCTTCATTGTACCACACCCTTAATCGTAACAAATAGTCATCTATGTACAATAATTGTTAACAATTTCCTTCACTCCCTACCTGTGTCTAAAACTAAACGAACATTTTGAATAAAGATTCCTTCCTAGAACTATCAGTCTGTGAAACACAATGTCGTGGAACTGCTTCTCAGCTAACTATAACATGATCATTTTTCGGTCTTGGTTTCTTGTTGAGCCGTCCTATTATTTAATTTAATCCTACCAAGTTCCACCATTACTGACCATCACATCATCATCTCACTGTCTATCGTACACCCATTAATCCTTATCCTTGAGCGGTCTGCGAGCCTTGATAAGCAGTGACCCACAATTAAAATAAGAGAGAAATGCGTTCTGCACGAGGTTACGTTTTTGTTACGAAATCTTAATTCTTTTAATACTATTAGAAATAAGATTGAAATTGAATAACGATTTCGCAAGACAAAGCAGTTTATTACAAATAATCGTCTTACGTATAATACGATTATTGCTTTAGTTTGATTTCTAACTTGCAATTTTTTAACATGTAAAATAAAAGCACAAGCAGAGACATAGAAAATGATGTCTAGATACACAGCGAAATATGCATGGTGGTCACGAGAAAGAAGAGAATTTATCAAACGGTAATTTGTTTATTACAAAGAATAAATGAAAACTGCTGGGTCATTCAGCCTCACTTTCTTTCTCACTTTTAGCCGGAACTTTCTTTAGGAAGAGACTTTTCTCCCCTCTCACCGTTTTCTCTGCTTGAGCAAAAGCACAGTGGCGTATCCGTCCGAGTTCGGTCTTTTATTCCTCTTAAATCTCGGGAATTCTTGCGGTTAGTCTCGCCATCTTTCCCATAAAAGTAAATAGTATTTTCTCGTGAATATTCATCAGTATAGATAAATAAAATTGGTGTGCTTTGCAACGGGTTTGAACTTACAATCATATGTCTTATAACGCATTAGACAGTATTCTAACAAAAACCCGTATGATAACAGAAGGGTGTTAACAGGATTTTGCACATAAAAGAATAGAAAGTAAATATAAGTTTCCGCTCGAAATTCCGTTCCAATTCCAGATTTCGACAGAAATATTCTCGAGCTCGACAAGATATACATCTGAGGAAAGTCGAAGGTTACAGCGACCGAAATGTTGGGAAAATCACACTCAAAATGAAATCAGTATTGCGATAAATCCAAATAATACGAGGAAAGAATACTATAACATTTTAAAATGATCTATTGGGGAAATAAAGTTCTCAACTTCTTTACTAACTCACTGTTTGAGAGATAAAGAAATTTAATAGAATATTCGAATATTTATGTATCTCCTATAAAAATTAAGTGTTAGCCCAGGAATAGAGACCCCTTGCTTTCTAAAACCTTCGCTAGAAGTAAAATGATACAAATATTATTTTGATAATATTTAAAAATTTTCTCAATTTTTGAGGCCATTATTTATTGGACTTCCGTCTTTCTTTCTCTTTTCTTTCTTTACTTTTTATTTCTCTTTTTTTTCACAACACACTTGTGTATTATGTATCTCTTCATTTTCTTGACCCATATCCGTCTTCGCCCACCACCTGCTCATTTCTTGTCTCACACGATAGTTCAAATTCTATTGACCCAATATGCGTGGTCATTAAGATGATATTTCAGTTTCACGCTACTTACGGTATTATTCATGAGGTTATTAACGTCCAGTGCTATGAACTACTTCCGCTTCATGTCTCTCCCTGTCTCTCAGTTGCTTGATTGTATGCTCAACTTGCCTCGAGTTAATTTATAGAGCTCAATTTGTTGACATAGCCAACTTCACCTATCCCGCATCCATTCCACTCTCGTCTCCTCATTATATGTCCCTCTTATCATCGCCAGATTCGACTCGCTAATGAATATCATTAAAGCTGATGAGACCCTTTTGGTTTCTGGCATAACCTTTTTAACCTTGAAAGACGTATCAGAAATTTATATCAGCGCAATTCTAAATTCTAAAAACCAAGTCTAGTTCCCACGAGCAATATGTCCAGTTAGTTAATTCTAGAATGAAAGTAGAAATTTAGCTTTCGATTTGACATATAACATCATTTTAAACAAAATTTCAAATATCTATCTACCGTTCTTTCTTTCGTTTTCTCTCCTCTCCCTCTTTCTTTCTCTTTCTCCCCCTTTCTCTCTCTCTCTCTCTCTCTCTCTCTATATATATATATATATATATATATATATATATATATACACGAACAAATGATTAATAAAACATGTTAAAATACATCTTGAAAAAGAGTTAAAAACATATTTAATTTTAAAAAGGAAGCACAAGATAAGTAGATAGTTACTCCGCGGATTAAGGACTATCCACTTATCTTGTGCTTCCTTTTTAAAATTAAATATGTTTTTAACTCTTTTTCAAGATGTCTTTTAACATGTTTTGTTAATCATTTGTCCATATTATAAGCTCTATTTCCTTTTCCGTTTTATTGAGCTTTTACATCTGGTGGAGATTACTTTACTTGTAAATATTAACTCTTTAATAACTTCCGTCTTTCTTCCTCGTTTCTTTCTTTACTTTTTATTTCTTTTTTTCCACAAAAAATATTAACTCGTTAATATTTATAATATATTTTAAGTTTACCATTTTGATTAACTTGGTAAACTTATTGTAATTTTTATTTCTTTATATATATATATATATATATATATATATCTTTTTGTTAGTGATACCAAGAATTTTTGGCAACATTTTTTTAAGGTAACGAGACTTTTGGATTACTCTTTTTGGTAGAGGCAGTTAAACTGTTTTTTTTTTAAATGTTCTAACACTCCAAAATTTAGTCAGATATAATGGGCAAGTTATGATTCTAACTCAACCTGTAGTACAATTTTTTTTTGGGGGGGGGGCTAAATTATTCCACATTTAAAAGCTTTATACCCGAGATTTCTTGATCTATGGAAAGCATGGCAGGGAGGACGCGCTGTAGCTCGTCTCATATGGACGGATATTTAAAAAATTTCAACTATGTCAAAGCAATTGCGGTTGATAAAGGCACAAGGACAGATTTACTTGGCTGACATTTCCGTCTCTTTGTTTTTATTATCTTCCTATTTCTCTCCCGCTCTTTCTCTATTTTATTCAACAGAAAAAGAGATAATCAGTTGAAAGTTGGGCGCTGTACAATGTTGGACTCTCAACTTGACATGCTAGTTTACTCTCTAGTTCTTAAAATGTTTCTTCAAATATTAAAATAAAATTATTATGCTTTTTATAGAAAAAATGTGTTGCTCGCTTAATTCATACAATCCAATTGTAGACAAAAAACGGAAGGATATAAGAGTCTGCGCAGACTTCTCAACCGTGTTGAATGTCGCACTTAAGGATCATCATTACCCGCTACTCAGCCCCGAAGAAGTTTTTTAAGGAACTAAATGGAGGGAACATATTCTCTAAAATAGATTAGAGCGAAGCGTACTTACAAATTCCCATTTAGGAAGAAAGCTCAAAACTCTTGCGCGTTACCACTTACAAGAGACTATTTAAATTCAATAGGATAGATTTCGGGATCAAAGTCGCACCAGCTATCTTTCAACAGATAAACAACACGATGTTACCTTGATTTTTCCATCGTACTCCTGGACGATATTCTAATGAAGAGCTAATTTATGGAGCAACATAGAAAACACGTTTTTCAGGTATTCGAGAAGATAAACGAGTATGGATTCACACTTAAAGACACCAAAGATGAATTTTTCATCAACCAAATAAAATACATAGGGCAGATAATAGATAGGAATGATAGACGACCCGATCCAGAAAGGTCCATAGCAATAAAAAACATGCCTGAGGCACACGGCATAATAATATTGAAAATTTTTTTAAGGCTGAGCTAGTTAAAATCAAGTCTTCATTCCTAATTTGCACACATTGCACGCACTTTTAAATGAATTACTTAGAAAGCACAAAGTTTGGGATTGAACCACGAAATGCAAGATAGCGTTCAAAAAGCTAAAAGAGGTGCTGACATCGGAACCATTCCTGACCGATTACAATCCAGCTTTAGTGATGAGAGCGCATATGGAAGTGGCGAATGTATCCTGCATAAATGCCCGACGGTTCTACAAAACCGATAGCGCACGCGTCGAGAACCCTACTACCTGCGAAAAGGAATTATTCTCAGATAGAGAAAAAATGCGTAAGCATCATTTTCGCGGTAACAAGATTTCACAAAATTCTTCACGGACAACATTTTAGACTTTTTAAACCATCTATTGTTGGCTCGAAGAAAGGGTCGCCTACACATACGGCAAACAGGCCTCAAAGATAGGGAACAATCCTACTAAATTACGACTTTAATATGGTGTTCCTTCCGTCAAAGAAGTAAGAACACGCAGACGGACTATCCCGGTTAATACCAAGGAATAGTGAACCACTTGAAGACTCAATGATCACATCACTACGATTAGAGAAGGATTATAGTTCAATCCTATATAACACTGTGAAAGAACGTCCCGTTATTCTGGATGATATAAAGAAAGAAGCCGAAAGCGACGTTTTTATGAAAAACTGCAGACTGATTAACAAGCAGCAGAGGTTTTCTCAAAATGCAGCCAAGTATTAGTATATTGGGAGAGAGTAATTGTTCCAGCCCCCTCCCCCTCAAGAACATTTTAAAAGGATTTTCACACAAGACACCCTGGTGCCACCATAATGAAATGTTTGATATGTTCATACATGTACTGGAAAAACATGGACAAGGATATTGAAGAAAAGGTTAAAACATGCAGAAGATGTACACTAGCTGCTAACGCGCCACCAATTCAATTTAGCCCATGACCTGAAGCTGACTACCTATGGTCACGGGTACACGTGAACTACGCTGGACCATATGACGGAAAATACTACCTTATAGCTGTGGACCGCTTCTCTAAATGACCTGCAGTCTTTAGGTGCAAAAGCCTAACTACGGACTTTATAAAAACTCTTAATGAGTTATTTGCACGGTTCGGAATGGTCGACTTTTTAGTGTCATATAACGGAACTCAGTTTACATCTGGGGACTTTCAAGTGTTTGACATCACAACTCCGACTTACCACCCAGGTCAAACAGACAGGCCGAAAGATTTGTGGACACCTTGAAGAAGGCAAATGGAACTCTATCGTAAAAAGCGTTGCAACAATTTCTTCAGGTGTATCGCATAATGCCTAACGAGAATACACTATACCAGATGTATCCGCCAACAGTGATGTTCGCGAAAAAATACGACCAGTCTGTGACAAACTTTTGTTAAAACATAAAAAAAAACTCTCAAAGATAACTATTCTCAAGAAGAATTACTTGCCGGAAGAAAAATATTCTTTTAGATGCACAAAGATAATAATACTTTCTGGGAGCAAGGAACAATAAAGCATAAAGAGACCACCATTGTCCTTTATCCATTTCGGAAGGGGTATTTACAAAACTGAATGGAGAGCAAATAATCTCAAACTTTGTCTTAATCAATGCGTATTTACGCATCCAAGAAAAGGCGAAAAGCAAAAATATTTTGTGTATACATACACAGTAGTCTATACAAATTTAAAAGGCCTGCGTTCGGGATTAAAGTCTATTTTCCAACAAATCATGGACACTATACTGGGATAGTCTGACTTCGCAACAACCTACGTAGAGTACATTATGATAACTAATGAATTTTCAGAACAACAACGTAGAACGCTGAATAAGCGCTAAGTACTAGAACTCTTTTTCTCTATGTATTCTGTTTTGTTGTAAAAATAAATTCCATTTTCTAAACCATATCTGTGTCTTTTTATCGTGACGCTGTTGAGCGAAAACAAATACATAAAGCATTTTATTGCTATATAATAGATTAAATGTTTACCACATTTCCCGTAACAAAATGGAAGCTCGGTACGTCGCGCTTGAGTTGAGTCGAAGATGTTGCTCCACTTCCGCTATGAGATATTATCAAACTTTAAGTAAGTTTTGTCCATCCCATCGTGATACATCTTTTTGTTAGCGTGCATCATATATGCATCTTTAACAGAGAAAGAAGACACGGCACTGACGATTGAAAATGTATCTGATCTGGAATTTGAGATAATAATGTTTCTCAGATAAGATGTCCACTCCTGTAGTTATGGACCGTTTCATTATTTGCCAGTAATTGGGAATTAAGCTTTTGATGTTTATGAATAAAGATGATTATTGTCTCGAGTTGTTAGTCTCTTTGGGTGGTTGGTTAAGGGTTAACGAGAAAAAAACAAAATTTAACATTTCCAGTGAAATGAACATATATTCCAGCCTATGGCAAAGGGAAAGTGTTATGTAGTTGGATCGGACTGAACGATAATTATTATGATTGTTATTGGTATTTATAAAATTAGAGATTACCTAGGCGATAGGTATTTTTTAGGTTAAAATAATTTATGATAAAATTGTTTCCAAAAATGTTAACTTGGTGAAAAGAATGTTAACTAACATAAACAAAATACGTGAAAGGTGAATCATCCGATTCGTGTCCTTGGTCGCGTGGAGTTAATGCTGTAACGAGAGAGTTAGAGATACTGTAAGAATTGAAATTGATTTGACTTACCGGGATTGGCTCGGAGGGAAGAAAAGACACTGAACTGCTGTTTGCCGTTGCTGAGAAACTGGGTGTCTATTTCCTACTAAGTTAAATAGACATTCTAATCTCGTTGGAAATCACGTTGGAATTCTCGTCACTGAGAGTTAGTATGTATAAAAGGAGTTGTCTCACTACAGGTTAGTGATTAGTTAAGAACCTAGTTACCAAGCTTGCTAGTCGGTTGGCGTCTCTTCGACTGATTACCTCGTGTTACATGATAAGGGCTGTCCCCTTTTCATGTAAGTATAAAAATAGAGAGATTAGTTAAAATGAAAATAAAGTGAGAGAAAGCAGAAATCGAACCCTGGACATAAGTTTTAAAGAACAATAGGTTTAAATGGAATGTCCAGTAAATTGTTAATTCTGATGAAATAAATAATAAACTATTCAATTGTTAGAAAGAATGTGGATAATAAAATATGGGTTAAATAAATTAGATATGTAGGTTGAATTCCTTTGTAAAAACATCAAAGAAAAAATAGGTTATTGGGAAATCATAATGTTCGAGAAACGTGTAAAGTCGCGCATGTTGGTGACACGTGAATTTTGCTCACGAGGCCGGACATGCATGGATTTCTCAATATAGGAAGTGAGAGTTAGTTAGTTAGTTGGTCAGAGAGACAGTCAGTGAGAAACTCAGAGAGGGTCTGGGAATTCGAACGTCTAGGAAGCGAGACGATCACTTTGAAACTAAAATGTGAAGCTTTGAATTCTTGATGAGGAAACCACGGCCGGTCGTGAAGAAATAAATTCATCATGTTTTTTGTGATAAACCTCATCTTTGTGTTTGGAATTCTTACAAAAAGGTAAAGTGAAAATTGTATTATATATCTGTGTTATAAAATGTCATTACATACACGTCTCGACATCTCATGTCTACACAATGTATGAACAGTGAACACTATCCCCTTCACTCAAAGAGCTTCCCCTTCTTCTTCTTCTTCTTCTTCTTCTTCTTCTTCTTCTTCTTCCATAAACACAATTAAGGAATGAACATTTAATATATAAGAATCATAACACGAAAAATCTCTCTAAGTCTCTTACAACAACATCTCTTTATCTCTAAGACTCTCTCTCAATGAAACCCCTATATTACACTCGTTACTGTTGTTCGGCAAACGTTACCTGTTAATTGTTACCTTTACAAGGAAAGAAAAGACTGCTTGTAAGCAACGTTACTATTTCGTTGCAAGCTCTTACTGCCTTTTCTTGCACCCCCCTCTTCTTGTTGGTGAAATAATCCCGACAATACACGTGGAGAGTTTGATGCCAAATGCGTTAGGGGGTCTTGTGCTCCCAGGGTTCGACGTCGAAGTCAAGGGGGCGAAATAGCAAAATGTAAACTTGTACAAAGTATATCGAAACTCCGAGATGGGATCCAGCATGAAAATAAATGATTATAGCCAAATATAATTCACATCTTCACGTTTCCCATTTCGAACGAAACTCATATTTAATTTCAGGAAGAAAATAAATCGCTTTGTGAAGGTCTCACCACGTTTTTTAGCCAACAACGGTTCAAGGTGAGCATTGTCTGAAGATAGCGGTTTCAATCCTTCCCAAAGCCGGTCAGAGGCTTAGTTGGCCAAAACGTGGTGAGACGACAACAACTATGGAAGGCAGTAATTGCTGAGGATGCAGTTAGACGATTCGGAGTTCCTATCCCGTCGCGGTTACCACCTGATGAAGGATAGAGGAATAGTTGGCCGAAACGTCGTGAAACAACAACTAAAAAAGATGAGGATAATAGTCCGCAATAAATAAATGAAAGAATGATACTCATCTCAATAAACATCCCAATTAATTAAATAATATACAATTCGATACGGACCCGACAATGGAAGATCAAATATAAACGTGGATTTATAAAACCAAAAAAATCCAACCTTGATCGCGGGGCCCGTAGCGCAGTGGATAGATATGTTGAATCTTTATGGTTTCGGGTGAGTATTGTCTGAAGATAGCAGTTTCAATCCTTCCCAAAGCCGGCCAGAGGCTTAGTTCGCCAAAACGTGGTTAGACGAAACACAAGAATGGTATAAGAATGCAGTAAGGAGATTCGGAGTTCCTATCCCGTCGCGGTTACAACCTAAAGAAGGTCAGAGTTAGCCGAAACGTCAGGGAACAACAAGTAAAAAAGATGAGGATAACAGTCCACAATAAATAAAATGAGTTATCAATCCTCATCTAAAAAAAAAAATTCGAAAGAGATAACATTGTTCGAATATGGGCGTCGAAATCACGATCAACACGGATAGAATTGGCAGTGAAATCCTTGTCGATATGTTCTTTTTCTGTAAATCTCTTAATTACATTCTGTTATCTGGTGTATTACTACATAAAAAAGATAAGGCAGCAGAAGTATATTATCTACAAACTCGGAACTACAGTATCTATCACCTTAAAAGAGATGCAGTAAATAAAGAAACTGTTTGGGAAAAAAGTTCCCATGATTCCATAAGCATTGTCTCACACTGCTTATATTCTCCATGTTTATCGATAAAAAATCGATTTCTAAAGTAAGCATGCCATATCATCAAAATTATATTTCGCACATAACGATAACGGACACACAAACATGCTATTAAAATCTTAGGCGTGATATAACAACAAAAGGTATTAAACGTTATTTATTAACATAAATTCGAACCTGATATTTTAAACTTAAACGTGTCACATCGACGAAAATTTTATTTCATTAAAACCACACAACTTTGAAAAATATTGGAATGTAGTTTGCGTTCAAACGCTATTTTAAACGAGCTTTTAAAAATTTTTTACTACTTCAAACTGTTGTGTTTTAGTTGTGTGCATTTAATCCTTCTTTTAATATTAAAATGAGTTCGCATAATATTTTATCTAGAACTAGCTGTACATATCTGGCATTGGCAGGCACCCAAACATATTTCCGGGCTTGGGGTTTAATCACATACTTAGATACACCAAAAAATCCTAAGTGATTAGGATTTTCTTGACAGTTGAACATATTTTTGGATTTTTGAAAGCATAAAATATGATCATCTTCATCTATAAAATTCAAGCAAGGAAATAAAGTCTCACAGTTTAAGGAAAATAACTCATTGGTTAAATGGAAGCTTACTTACGTTTATAAACGCATCTGATGTTCGTTGTGCTAATAATTAAAAATTAATTAAATTAATTAACTTTATATAATATTTTTGAAAACAATTCTTTTACTAATTTCCATAAAGAAATTTAGAGAAAATTATTAAAACAAATTTTCTTTAATGTAAAATTGAAATTAGATAACCTCTTGATTGTTGATTCATTTTGAATAAAGAAGTATATATAGAAATCAGGAATAAAATATATAAGAGCTTGGTTTTAGTATCAAAATCTATTTGTGGAACAGCATACCGCTTGTATATATTTATGCTATTGTGAACTAACAAACGGACAGGAATACGCTCGCCTTTATTATAAATTATAATAGAAGAGTAAAATAAATTATAATAGAAGAGTAAAACAAACCCGCGCACTTCACAGAACAAAAGCAGCACATGGTTACTGTTCTGAACTTTTCTCTGTATTGTTCCTTTCTTATGTACTACGTCACTTCCTTGGAA
Source organism: Euprymna scolopes (assembly GCF_053919585.1). Classification (NCBI taxonomy): domain Eukaryota; kingdom Metazoa; phylum Mollusca; class Cephalopoda; order Sepiida; family Sepiolidae; genus Euprymna; species Euprymna scolopes. The sequence goes on from NC_136494.1 coordinate 73,847,308, forward strand.
CGTTAACTTTTCATATTTAAAACAACATCTTTTTATTTAACGTTATTTTTGTAAAACATTTTATGCACTTGATCATTACCGGAATCTCCAACGAAGGCAAAGTTTTTTTGTGCATTCATTTTTTGAGAATAGTTATCCTCATCTTTATAGTTGTTTTACTACGTTTCCGGACTTATGCCGAAGTACATAGAGGTGTAGAGTTTTTACGGTTTCAGGTGAGCATTATTTGAATATAGCAGTTTCAATCCTACCCAAAGCAGACCAGAGGATTAGTTGGCCAAGCCGCTGGTGAAACAACAACAACAACAACAACAACAACAACAACAACAACAACAACAACAACAACAACTATAGAAGGCAGTAAGTACTGGGGATGCAGATACAAGGCTAAACTTTCACATCCCGTCGCTGTTAACCACATGAAGAAGGTCAAAGGATGAGTTGGCGGAAACGTGGTGAAACAACAACTATGAAAGTTGAGGATAACAGTCCACAAAAACTGAATACATAATTTATGAACCCTGATCTAAAAAGATTAAAAATAAATAAATAAAAATAATATACTATATAATAACATTCGGTACGCACTCGATAAGAACACAAAATTGGATTTATAAGACCATAAAATTCAACCTTGATTGCTGTTTTGAGCCCGTAGCGAAGTGGATAGAAGCATTGAGTCTCTACGGTTTTAGGTGAGCATTGTCTGAAGTTTGCGGTTTCAATCCTACTGAAAGCAGGCCAGAGGATTATTTGACCAAAACATGGTGAGACAACAACAGCTATGGGAGTCAGTAATTAATAGGGATTCAGTTACAAAGCTCAGCATTCCTATCTTGTCGCAGTAAACGACCTGAAGAAGGCCAGAGTATGAGTTGGCCGAAACGTGGTGAAACAACTACAACTATGAAGATGAGTATAACTATGCCCCCCACACACAAATGATTGCAGGAATTAAGATTAAAAATAAATAAATAAATAAATAAATAAAAATAAAATAATGTAAAAAGCTGTTTTTGATGTTAGGAAAATCTAGCTCCCCCAAAAGATCACTCTCGATTGGAACAAAAATTGAAAATTCTTAGAATTTTAGAAGATTGTTTTTTTTTTTTAATTTTTACAAAATGCAATAACGTTTTTTTTTATTCGACCCCCCCCCTCAAGTAAAGCTCTCGATTACTGATGTCTTTTTTTTCTTGAGTATTTGTGAGAAAGCACCGACGCGTGAAGAGGGTTTAACCGAGCGGCAACGATTAACATTTTCCGCTTCAAAAAATTATCCTTCGAATATATTTACGCATCACTGCCCCGGAAGGATCGCTCGAATCCGAACATGTGTCAACATTTATCGAAGAGGACGAACTAATGTAGATTACAACTTTCATTATCGATCTCATCAGTGATGAGGTTTATTTATGTCTGCGAATCCCAGGCGGAACGACATTTTCTTTCGCTGAAGTAATTGGGGAATTATCGTTATCTGTGTTGTTGTTTATCGAAGCATCAACGCCGGCGAGTTTTAGAGCTGTTTGTCCCATGCTTCAATTTCTCATCAAAATCTACTTTCCATTCTGCATGGAAGGCTTCCGAAAAAATATAATGTTCTCGATTGTCTTTTGTTTGTTCGTTTCCTTCCTTGTTTTTCGTTCTTTGTTTTATATTATCACTTCCATGCATTGTCATTTCGTTCTTATATATATATATATATATATAATGGGTTAAGAAATTCCAACGAAAGAACTATGTATATTTAAATAAGGGGGTAGTCACCAACAATGTGTATTTTTTAACAAGAATTTTTTAACCACAAGAATAATAAAGCCACTGGCCCTGATGGCATACCAGCTGAGCTTCTTAAGCACGGCGGAGATGCCATTACCACTTGTCTCCATAACATCATCCAAGATGTCTGGGAGTCAGGCTGCTGCCCACAACAATGGAAGGATGCAGATATCATCAGCATATATAAAAAGAAAGGTGACAGAAATATTTGTGGCAATAGTCGAGGCATTTCCCTCCTGTCAACTTCAGGGAAAGTTGTCACTAGAATTTTACTGTCTCGTATCATCCAACACATTGTCAATCAAGTCTTACCTGAATCGCAGTGTGGCTTCAGACAGGAGCGCAGCACGATTGACATGGTCTTTGTGGCAAGACAGCTCCAGGAGAAAAGCGTCGAGCAACACCAAAATCTATATATGGTTTTTGTAGATCTCGCCAAGGCCTTTGACACTGTGAACCGTCCTTTGCTCTGGGAGGTACTCGTCAAATTTGGCTGCCCACCAATATTCCTGGGTGTCCTGAAGGCTTTCCATAATGGATCTATGGCTCGCGTCTCCAGTTCAGGACTAAAATCTGAGCCCTTCCTGGTAGAATCGGGTGTGAAGCAGGGATGCGTCATTGCGCCCATCTTGTTTAATCTTTTTCTTGCTGCGGTTTCCAATGTTGCCAAACAGCAAATCCATGCTGCTGATGGGATCCGCCACTCATAACGGCTGGATGGCAACCTCTTCAACCTGCGTCGCCTCCATGCCAGATCACGTGTGACAGAAGAAGCAATCCATGAATTGCAATACGCTGACGACACAGCTCTGGTGAGCTCATCTGAAGAGGGTCTTCAGCGCACCATCAACACTATCTCCAACATTTACTCCCGAGCTGCTCTAGCCATCAACATCAACAAAACAGAGGCACTTAACATATGTGAACATTGTCAGGAACCCCCAATGTTCACAATCAACCAACAGCCACTGAAAAACACTCAAGAGTTTACTTATCTTGGCTCAGTGCTCACTGACTCCTGTGACCTAACAAGTGAGGTCCAACGGCGCATTGGTCTGGCTGCTGCAGCCTTTGGCAGACTTTCGCATAGAGTTTTTATGAACCGTAACCTCACCACCACCACCACCACCACCACCACCACCACCACCACCACCACCACCACCACCAAGGTTTCTGTCTACAGAGCAATCTGTCTCTCCATCCTCTTGTATGGCAGCGAGTCATGGGTGCCTTATATACGCCACCTGAAATAGCTAAAAGCATTACATACCAACTGCTTACAGCGTATACTAGGTTTAAAATGGTGGCACAGGGTGCCACACAATGAGATACGCAGGCGGACTCAAATGGACCCACTTGAAATAATTCTAACTCATAGACAACTTAGGTAGCTTGGTCACACCATCCGGATGCCAGCAAAAAGGCTTCCACACAAGGTCCTCTACGGGGAACTTGCAGAGGGCAGACGCAACCCTGGGGGCCCACGTAAACGTTTCAAGGACCAACTAAAAACATCATTGAAAAAATGTGGCATAGAATCCAACGCCATCGAACATGCTGCTGCTGATCGGAGAAAATGGCGAAACATCTGCCAAGAGGGCTTGGAAACTTTCACCTTCACCTATAACGACCGAGCAGAGCGAAGAAAACACCAAAGGCACGCGACGCAGCGGACAGACGGCATCTTCCCCTGTGCTGCCTGCGGCCGTGTATGCAATTCACGAATTGGACTCCACAGTCACCAGCGAGTCCATCAGGCGTAATCTATCTGGGACTGTTAGGCATGGTGCAACGTCATCGTCGTCAGCGACGGACTACTGAAGAGAAGAGTATTTTTTAACATTATTTTATTACTCCGTGTCTTGGTTTTTCATTGAGAATTATGTTTAGATCATTGTAATAATGTTTTTAAATAATTAAAATCGTTTTTAATGCGTTTCAGACGTTCTATGAAGCGTCCTCGTAAGAAATTATTTTCAAATGTGTTGGAGATGTAAAAATAGCATTTTCGTAATTCATTTGAAGTGTTTCCAAGGGGTGGAAGCGTGTAAGTGTCCACTATTCATTGGAATGTTCAATTTTTATTACTCTTTTATTGGGCTTGTCGAGTGTTGTGTTTCTCTTTCTCACTCTCTCTTTCTGCTTGTTTTTTTTCTTTTCCTTTAGGGTAGTGTGTGTGTGCGCGCGCGCTCGTGTGTGTTTTTTTTTATTGGTTTGAGAATGTGTGTATGGTTTTATAGTATTATGGGGTTATTTGCTTCCTTAGGAAGGTGACTGTGATCCAAGGTCGTTACTTATGTGCATGCGTGAGGAGGGGGGGGGAGAACCAGCTCTTCTGAAATAAGGGTGGGGGTGCTTTCATTCTATTTTGATATTTATTTTTTGGATTCTTGGATTTTAGTATTGTGTTTTTTCGTTTCAGTCTTTTCAGGTATTCTTTATATTATGTTTGTTTAGAAAGAGGGGTGTATTTAAAAATATGTATAGGGAATTTTTTAATGTTTCTATTTATTTGTCTCCCCATGTGGGTATTGCCAGACCCAGGATCGGTTTCCTAGTGTGTGGAAGATCTTGTTCCCCAGAGGGAAGGGGCCAATTGGAGGGGTGTAGGTATGGGAGGGGATGATAGAAGGGATGATAGTTGTCTCAGTCATGAGGGATTTCTCCTCCACTGACTGAGGAGGGAGCGAGATGTTGGAACAGATATTATACTATGGTCCTAGGTGTTTCCTAGTGTTGTTGGTTTCGAGGTTAAGTAGGGTTGGTACTGTTCAGTGTGTTGTATTAGAGATAGGGTGTTATGTCTGTGTGTGGTTGTATGCGCGCACGCGCGTGTGTGTTTTAATGTGTCGGTTCTGATTTATGTGTGGGTGTGTATATGTATATGGATGTGCATGCGAGTGTGCCTTGCATTTCATGTTTTTGTGTGTTGATATTAGGCTCTGTTCAGTTCAGGAGTGAATCTTGTGATGAAGTTTTTTTCCTGTGTAAGTAAATAAAAATAATTGTCTGTTTGGAAGATTGGCATTATTTTGAAGCTGTTTCCACTGCATGCGTGTACGTATTTTGAAAGATAGAGGTGTCTGTTATCTGCAATTTTGATGTTGCTCTTATGTAAGGCCACTCTATTGCTGAAATTTTTGGTGGCCCCTATAAATGAAGGAGGGTTTAATTTTAAAATTGCGCCAGGTTCGTATGAATAAATAATAATAAACAAAAACTGAAAGAATAAAATGTTATTCTGTAAATTTATCCCAAACACCCGGTATATGGGTTTTCCTATTGCGTATTAGATTTTATTCCTTATGCGTTAATAATCTTTATTATATCTTTCTTTATATGTTCCTTAAATTTCTTAATCGTTCTTTTAACTTTATACTACTATACGTTATTTTCTTTTTTCTTTTATCTTTCTATTAACTTTGTATTTTTATATGTTACTTTCTTTTTTTCTTTTATCTTTCTTTTAACTTTATATTTTTATACGTAACTTTTTTTCTTTTATCTTTCTTTTAACTTTATATTTTTATACGTTACTTTTTTCTTTTATCTTTCTTTATATTTTCATACGTTACTTTTTTTCTTTTATCTTTCTTTTAACTTTATATTTTTATACGTAACATTTTTTCTTTTATCTTTCTTTTAACTTTATATTTTTATATGTAACTTTTTTCTTTTATCTTTCTTTTAACTTTATATTTTTATACGTAACGTTTTTTCTTTTATCTTTCTTTTAACTTTATATTTTTATATGTAACTTTTTTCTTTTATCTTTCTTTTAACTTTATATTTTTATACGTTACTTTTTTTCTTTTATCTTTCTTTTAACTTTATATTTTATATGTAACTTTTTTCTTTTATCTTTCTTTTAACTTTATATTTTTATACGTTACTTTTTTTCTTTTATCTTTCTTTTAACTTTATATTTTTATACGTAACGTTTTTTCTTTTATCTTTCTTTTAACTTTATATTTTTATACGTAAAGTTTTTTCTTTTATCTTTCTTTTAACTTTATATTTTTATATGTAACTTTTTTCTTTTATCTTTCTTTTAACTTTATATTTTTATACGTAACGTTTTTTCTTTTATCTTTCTTTTAACTTTATATTTTTATATGTAACGTTTTTTCTTTTATCTTTCTTTTAACTTTATATTTTTATACGTTACTTTTTTCTTTTATCTTTCTTTTAACTTTATATTTTTATACGTAACGTTTTTTCTTTTATCTTTCTTTTAACTGTATATTTTTATATGTTACTTTTTTCTTTTATCTTTCTTTTAACTTTATATTTTTATACGTTACTTTTTTTCTTTTATCTTTCTTTTAACTTTATATTTTTATATGTAACGTTTTTTCTTTTATCTTTCTTTTAACTGTATATTTTTATATGTAACGTTTTTTCTTTTATCTTTCTTTTAACTTTATATTTTTATACGTAAAGTTTTTTTCTTTTATCTTTCTTTTAACTGTATATTTTTATATGTAAAGTTTTTTCTTTTATCTTTCTTTTAACTTTATATTTTTATACGTAAAGTTTTTTCTTTTATCTTTCTTTTAACTTTATATTTTTATATGTTACTTTTTTCTTTTATCTTTCTTTTAACTTTATATTTTTATATGTTACTTTTTTCTTTTATCTTTCTTTTAACTTTATATTTTTATATGTTACTTTTTTCTTTTATCTTTCTTTTAACTTTATATTTTTATACGTTACTTTTTTCTTTTATCTTTCTTTTAACTTTATATTTTTATACGTTACTTTTTTCTTTTATCTTTCTTTTAACTTTATATTTTTATATGTTACTTTTTTCTTTTATCTTTCTTTTAACTTTATATTTTTATACGTTACTTTTTTCTTTTATCTTTCTTTTAACTTTATATTTTTATATGTAACTTTTTTCTTTTATCTTTCTTTTAACTGTATATTTTTATATGTTACTTTTTTCTTTTATCTTTTTTCATCACTTTTCTTGATATTTATATTTCATCTACTTCTGTATTTTGTATTTCCTTTTTTTATTACGTTTTGTTTCCTCAATTTTTATTCCTATTCACTTGCTTTTATCTTTTTATTTAATTCTTCTAATCATGTTACTATTTTGTAGTATATTTTGTTTCTTTTCATTTCCTTTTTATTTCTTTTATTTCTGTGTTCTTTTCCTTTCTTTCTAAATGATACAACAAAACTGTCTTCTTTATTTTATTATCTTTACTTTACTATTTTCTTTTCCTTGATAATTTCTCTTAGTCTCGTATGTGTCGTGTTTTCATTTATTCTAATCACGCAAAATATATATTGAAAAGCAAAAACTAGAAAATTATATGCAGAAAGTAAAAAAATTAGGGAAAAAATGGAAACCACACAAACGGCATGACTAAATTTGTGTTTTCCTTCATCACTAACCCGACTCTCCTATTTAGCTGCCTTCTCGCAAGGAAAAATTCAAACACAAGATTGGTTTTCAGTATACAGTAACTAATTACACCAACAATGGCAATCTGTATTGGAAACAGAAGTAGTCTAAGGTTATTTCTATTACTAGGATTAAATACAGAAATATATTTAGATCTTTCATACTAGAAATTCCTTTGCATTTTATTTTTTCAGAATAGTATTACCTGTGTTCTATTTACATTATTGGTAAAGTTTTAGTATTAAGAACTTCATAGCATCCAAATATCTCCAACAGAAACGAAACAGAGATTCATGATACACCTCTGGATATACCATTATTAGTCACCATCATTATCAATGCACTTTTGCAAGGAATTCAATTATATACCTCTGCTTCTGACACAAGTCTATCACAGAATTTATTTCTCAGAATCTCATATCGTCAATATCTGCAAGAGAGAGAGAGAGAGAGAGAGAGAGAGAGAGAGAGAGAGAGAGAGAGAGAGAGAGAGAGAGATGACACTTTCAGCTATCGTAACAATACAATTCAGAATCCTCTCTGATATATTCTAGCGTTATAAAAATAGAAGGCATTACTTCAGGAGCGACCCTTGTAAGTAGATTTGATGTGTTTTAATGTATAGCGAAATTAAAGAATTGCGTTTCCCACAAGATTTTAATTAAAGGAAATATTTATCACATTTTTATTTATGTAACCTGTTATTAATATTATTTTTATTTTATAACTAGCGGTGCTACCCGCCGTTGCTCGGGACCGTATAAACAATGAGAAAATTGAAGTTGATTTTTAATATATTTGTTATTCTTCGGATAGAGGAATTTTTAATGTCTATGTTTCATTTGCTTTTTCGAGCAAAAGAATATTTTACCTACCCTAGGACGGGTATTACACGTATCAAAGACTTGTACCTTATCTAGGATAAGTAATTTATGCCATATATATATGAAATAATGTTTCCTTTTCGAGAATTGTAATATACAACACATATTTAAAATAATTTTACCTACCCTCGGACGGGTAATTAAAATAAATACATTAAACAATTTCACATACTATCGACAGGTATTGTACAACATGCTAAATAATTTCTCTTACCACCAAGGCTATCATAATTTTAGAAAACTTAAACAATTTTTAGAAAGTAGATAATTAGACTTAGTTAAGAATTAGGCAACCATTGCTTCCTCAAAAATGTAAATATTACTGGGGGTTTCCTTCGTCACTATCGACACAAAAATTGTAAGAAAAATTATGACATTTTTTTTAACAATGTCTCAGTAGGATTTTCAAATTAATGCATAAATACATTGACACAGTTAGTGATAAGACAACCCTTGCTTCATTATCAAATTCTACATTACTGTATTTCATTTTAATTCCCCACTACTGACACCAAATTCTTTTTTTAAAAATACTTCATTTTCTTAAGATTACTCAGTAGGTTTTACAAACAAATACACAAATGTGTTAAGTTTAGTGATTAGGCAATCCTTGCTTCACTACAAAATTCCACATTACAGTGTTCTATTCCTTCCGACTACCGATGCCATATTTTTAAGTGAAATGATATCATTTCTGGAACATAACTGAGCAGGTTTACCAAGTAAGCATGGACATTTTTTAAAAAATATGGATCACCCAGCCCAGAAACTGGCCTAGTAAACTTTCATAACAAACAAAAATATATATGAATTAATCTAATTTTGAGATCGTAAACTGTTTCAACCATATCCGGAATAAACTTCACAAATAAAGTAATTTTGAAATTGAAAATTGTTTAAGCAATTTTCAGGAAAAACTTTATATTCTACCACCCTCATTTAATCAAAGCGACGCTGGGTATTCTGCTAGTATACTATATATATATATATATATATATATATATATATATATATATATATATATATATATGACAAAGACAATGTTGCTTAACTTTGATGATCTACACGAAGCATTTGGTATTCCCACGTAATCACACATCCGATAATACCCCGGCCCTGTCGGTGGGGCATTAGAATACGCCGACTATCCCCCTGCAGAGGGTAAAAGTCCCTCAATGGGGGTCCTGGATATGACCTTAAACTATATCCAGTGGTGAGGCCCCAGCTTGCGGGCTTTGGGGAGTGTGGAGCCACCCTTTAATTACCATTGCTCCAGTGTGTTATGAGTAAGTTGCTGGAATCCATATTAAATAGAGAAATAGTCAACCACCTCAGCAGGAATAACGTTCTTAGTGACACACAATATGGTTTCCGTTCTGCAAGATCTACCGCAGATGTGCTGACGGTTATATCCCACAGGATTAGTGAATCTCTTGACAAAGGCTTCCTTTCTAGGGCAATTGCTCTTGACATATCAAAGGCCTTCGACAAGGTATGGCATAAGGGTCTACTTCACAAGATTTCCAGCTACGGTGTAACTGGAAATGTTTTCTCAATCATTAAATCATTTCTCTCCGATAGGCTCATAAGAGTAGTGGTAGATCGACAAAAATCGGAGGTCTGCAATATAAATGCTGGAGTCCCTCAGGGGTCAATCCTGGGCCCAACCCTCTTCCTGATCTACATCAATGACCTCCCAAAACACATACTTAAATCATTCGTTGACATCTATGCTGATGACACGACCATCTACGGCAACACATCAAAGTCTGTAAATGACAAAGTTCTCTCTGATTCTCTCTCCTCTGATCTCGAGCGCGTGGTTCAGTGGGGGAAGATGTGGCTGGTTACCTTTAATGCATCCAAAACCAAACTCCTATCCTTACATCATCAACGCTCTGATCCCCATCTGGCATCAATTGTGATGGATGGCTCTCGTCTGGGAGAGGCCCCGTGTTTTGACAAGCTTCTGGGTTTGACCTTTACTCCTGATCTGAAATGGAACACGTACATCAAGTCTGTTGCCAAGGTCGCTGGAAAGATGGTGGGATCCTTCTACCGCTCCAGAAGATATCTCACTACTGATGCAATTCTCTATCTATATAAAAGCCAAGTACGTCCAAGGATAGAATACTGTTGCCATATCTAGGCAGGAGCTGCTAAAAACAGCCTATCCTGCCTTGACAGAGTACAAAATAGACTTCGTGGCTTAGTGGGGATGCCCTTTTCTCTACCCTGCAACCTCTCTCCCACAGAAGAGACGTTGCGAGCATATCCTTGTTTTATCGTTATTTCCATGGCAGGTGCTCATCTGAACTCCAATCTCTGGTCCCCCTTCGCAAATCTTTCACGAAAAACATCCGTCTAGCTGAATCCACTGTGAAAAATTTCCCCCACTCTATATCTGTGCCTAAATAAAACGCGCATTCCATGAACAAAGCTTCTTTCTTAGAACTGCACGCCTGTGGAACTCTGTTCCGTCTGCCTGCTTCCCACCGGACTACAACTCGGATGTCTTCAAGTCCAATGGTAACAAATTCCTAATGACTCGCCCCCTTAAGTAAACACTTCATCAAATCTCCACACTAATGTAATGTACTTGCAATAACCCTTATCCCTGAGGTGCTTCCGGGCCTTGATAAGTGGTGATCACTGTGTAAAAAAAAAGGTCTACTCTGACCCAGAGTGGTAGTACCTGTTAGGGTCCCAACTATGGGTTAAATAGAAACCGACGTGAAAACAACAAATATATTCTATTAAAAAATTTTTTCTTTAAAATCTTTGGATTCGGCATTAAATAACCCGAAAAGGGTTGATATGTCGTAAAACAAAAACAACCAACCAACCAACCAACCAACCAACCAACCAATAATAACCAAGACGATGTTGCTTAACTTTGCTGATCTACATAAACCATTTGGTATTCCCAAGTAGTCACCCATCTGATAATGACTAGACTCCATGTTATTTAACTTTAGTGATCTACATAAAGCATTTGGTATTCCACAGTAGTCACCCATCTGATAATGACTAGATTCCATGTAGCTTAACTTTGGTGATCTACATAAAGCATTTGGTATTCCACAGTAGTCGCCCATCTGATAATGACCAAGACAATATTGCTTAACTTTGGTGATCGACATAAAGAATTTGGTATTCCCACATAGTCACCAATCTTATAATTACCATGACGATGTTGCTTAACTTTGGTGATCTACTCAAAACAATTGGTATTCCCAAGAAGTCACCCACCTGATTATGGCCAGACTCCATGTTTCTTAACTTAAGTGATCTATACAAAGCATTTGGCATTCCCAAGTAGTCACCCATCTGATAATGACCAAGAAAATGTTGATTAACTTTTGTGATCTACATAAAGCATTTGATATTCCCAAGCAGTCCCCTATCTGATAATGACCAAGAACATGTTGCTTAGCTTTGGTGATCTACATAAAGCATTTGGTATTCTCAAGCAGTCACCCATCTGATAATGACAGAACAATGTTGCTTAGCCTTGGTGATCTACATAAAGCATCTTGTATTCCCAAGTAGAAACCCATCTGATAATGACCAGACTCCATGTCGCTTAACTCTGTGGATCGACATAAAGCATTTAGTATTTCCAAGTAGTTACCCATTTGATAATGACCACTCTACATTTTGCTACACTTTGGCGATCTACAAAAACATTTAATATTCCAAAATAGTAACCCATCTGATAATGATCAGACTCTATGTTGCTTAACTTTGCTGATCTACATAAATCATTTGTTAGTCCCAAGTTGTACCGATCTAATAATGACCAGACTCCATGTTGCTTAACTTTGATGATCTTCGTAAAGCATTTAGTATTCCCAAATAGTAACCCATTTGATAATGACTAGACTCCATGTTGCTTAACTTTGGTGATCTACATAAAGCATTTTGTATTCCCATGTAGAACCTTCCAAAATTTGCAAATTAGACCTATACTGCACAAGCACCTGCAAAAATCTCAAATCGGACCTATACTGCACAAGCACCTTCAAAAGTTTTCAAATAGGACCTATACAGCACAAGCACCTTCAAAATTGTCAAATCGGACCTATACTGCACAAGCACCTTTAAACATTTTCAAATCGGATCTATATTGCACAAGCACCTTCAAAAGTGCCAAATCCGACCTATACTGCACAAGCACCTTCAGAATTGTCAAATCGGACCTATACTGCAAAAGGACCTTGAAAATTGTCAAATATGACCAATACTTCACAAGTACCTTCAAAGTTTTTCAAATCCGACCTATACTGCATCAGCACCTTCAAAATAATCAACTCGGACCTATACTGCACAAGGACCTTCAAAATTGTCAAATCGGACCTATACTGAACAATCACCTCCAAAATTGTTAAATTTGACCTATACTGCTCAAGCACCTTAAAAAAATTTCAAATTGGACCTATACTGCACCTTAAAAGTTTTCAAATCGGACCTATACTGCACAAACACCTACAAAATGATCAAATCGGACCTATACTGCACAAGCTCCTTCAAAATTTTTCCAATCGGAGCTATACTGCACAAGCACTTTCAAAATTGTCAAATCAGACCTATACTGCACAAGCACCTTCGAAATTGTCAAATCAGACCTATAATGCACAAGCACCTTGAAAATTTTAAAATCGGACCTATACTGCACAATCACCTTCAAATTTTTTTAAATCGGACCTATACTGCACAACCACCTTCAAAATTTTTCAAATCGGATCTATACTGCAGAAACATCTTCAAAATTGTAAAATCGGACCTATACTGCACAAGAACCTTAAAAATTTTTACGTTGGAGATATACTGCACATCGACCTTCAAAATTGTCAAATCGGACCCATACTGCACAAGCATTTTCAAAATTGTTAAATCGGACCTATACTGCACAATCACCTTCGAAATTGTCAAATCGGACCTATACTGCACAAGCACCTTCAAAATTGTTGAATCGGACATATACTGCACAAGCACCTTTAAAAGTGTCGAATTGAACCTATACTTCACTTATATCATAAAATCCCAGGCGACGCATGGCATTCTTCTAGTACATATCCAATAATGTCATACAATCCCGGGTGATGCTTGCTTTTCTGCTAGTACATATACACCTACTTCATCCAATCCCGGGCTATACTGGTTATTTTGCTAGTACATATATCCACCTATGTAATCCAATCCCAGGCGACGCTGGGTACTTGGCTGGTACATATATCAACCAATTTTTACCAATTGTAGGAAAGATTCTATGAATTTTATCCAATCTAAGGCCATGCCGGGTAATCTGCTAGTACATATGTAATGCTAGTGCTATGTCATACAATCCTGGGCGGCGCTGGGTATTCTGCTAGTACATATACACCAATTTTAATGCCGGGCTATGCCGGGTATTCTGCTAATACATATATTCAGCTATGTAATACAATCCTAGGTGACGCCGGGTATTAGGCTAGTACATAGATCAACCGATCTTATCCGATCCCAGGCAACGTTGGGTATTCTGCTAGGAAACATTCAATGTATTTCCACCTTTGTCGGGTAATCTGCTAGTACATAATACTTTTATATGAATTCCTGAAACCGCTTCTTCCTTAACTGAAGATTATATAAAAACATAACCTCCCAATACTAAGAATGGCTTTCTGAATAATAATGGTTTTATTTCAGAATTTGGAATCAGCAGTTTAAACGTGTATGATGTTTAGAATATGACATCTTGTCTCAATATAATATACGATAAATATATAATATGCATTTTTTTACTAGTTCTTAGGATTCAAGCGGTTTCATCTTTCGTCTCCCGCCCACTAAGAAATTAAATTTAGAAATTCATTCTTTACATTTTAAAACATAGTAAAACCGTCCCCTCTCTCTCTCTCTGTGTCTCATTTTCTCTCTCTGTCTATCTCTCTCTCTATCAGTCTCTCTATTTCCCAAAAACAAAGAAGAATACTAAAAATAATGGCCGTATGTTAAAATTTAGTGTTGTTTTGTCTCATACCTAATAAATTTTTAAGCGTATTTTTTTTGTTCTGCACAGTTTTGCTTGTAATGTTTCGTTTAACTATCGTATCTAACTATTTTTAACCTGCTAATAACTTTGGTAACGTTTTCCTAAGATAATATTTTGATTTGTATGATAGTTGCCTTTTTTACCAATAACAATCTGTTATTATATACAATGTTTTCATATACAGACCGCCATTACAGCTTGCTGATGTCAAGGTCACGTGACATGACTTACATTTATTAAATTACGTATAAATATCGTTAAAAGGTCACCTTTTGGGGCTCCCCTGTAAAAAAACCGGTCAGCTGACTAACATAGAGTGGACGTTGTGGGCCAAAAATGCGATATTTGTCGTCCGGAGGGTCGGCTTTAATATGATACCGAATTTGTGAATTTTTGTTCTGTCTGTCGAAAGTATTTGGTGGATATACAAACACACATACATACATAAAAACATACCTACCTACCTACCTACCTACCTACCTACCTACCTGATGATTGCAACGTCTCTTGTCAGACGAGTGCCACTCCCTCAGACATTTAAAATCCATGAGCCCAAATGCCTGAGGGAGTATCTATACAAATATGATGTTACAGAGTCTTAGCTTTGTACGACAGCTAAGTCTCTCTCTCGGTTCAAAATGTTGAGATCCAGCAACAAGCAAGAGCAAGATAGCCAGCAACAAATTAAACTGCAGACCAGCTTAATGCGGGTAATGGTCTTCCGCTTTATGGTTTTTTAAATCAGAGATTTGCTTCTCCTAGAAAGGTTGCCTTCACCACGGCTTACGGGAGCCCTCTCCACCCCAATACACGTATACACACACACACACACACACACACACACACACACACACACACACACACACAAATATATACGGTGCTAGTTGGCCGTTGACCCAGAAAAAGAGTTCATTCGCCCTTTGGAAGGTCTTGTATTTAATCCTCCAGGGAGACTAGCCGCCCTCCTCACCAAACAAGTCTGGTGGGGGAACCAGTTTAGTCGCCGGTGACCCGACCATGAGGCAGGTAGTACTGGGTTACATGGTACCAGTAGCACATGACATGACCTACCTACCTACCTACATACATACATACATACATACATTTTTGCTTTATATATATAGATTATTATTTATTTATTTTGAACTTACATGGAAAGCTCTTATATAAAAAGAATCACCGATCCAAAGGAGTGAAGACAATACACAATGAAAAATTATTTCACAGAGAACCCATATCTGGAAGTTGAGATGGAAAATAAATTTAAGAAATATTGACAGTCGCAGGGTGAGAGCAAACCTTGCGCAATGTATGTTAAATATTAGCTGACATTAGTGTAAGATAGAAAAGAGGGGCAAGAGAAATAGAGACGGAAATAAATGTAGAAGAAATCAGTTTGGCGATTATAGGTAAAGTAGAACAAAGAAATAATAATATATACATAATTAGGGCAACAGCATATTCTTTTCATTGTTTTGACTCTTGGGTATATATCCGTTAAGATCTTATATGTTTTTATATAGGCTGATGTGGTTCTCAGTTGATTAGCTGGGTCTAACTGTGTCGGATATATACTCGAGAGTCAAAAAAATGAAACGAATATGCTGTTGTCACAGCTCTATACATAACTAATTGACTATCTGTGGTTCATCGTCTATGTCTACATGTGGTTATTACTTCATATTTTATATTTATCACAGTTTTTCATTATCACAACCGTATAGGGCACATCATATTGACACACCAGTTCTCTCATGATCACCGAAGTTAAGCAGCGATCAGCCTTGCCAGTACCAGATGGGTAATCATTTCAGTACGCTGGGCGCTGTATGTGTTCTTCGCATTTTATCTTGGCATTGTTTCCATTCGTCTTGAACTTATATATACTTGCAACTGGAATTAAAACAGTCCCGATTCAGGAGATGTGTGGTTGGAGATTGTGCAGCTTTTGCCACAGGAATTTCACGCCCAGACACCCTTCAGTGGGTATCCATAGTTTGGCAAGACTGGATGGAGTTGTATAGGGCATGTTCTAGAGTTGGGTTTTTATGAGGTTAATTGTTTCAAGATTAAAAAATTCAAAGTATAAGGTATGTCACCACTTTTCAGTTTCTATCACGAGCTCAAAAAATAACATGGCTTATACGTTGCATTTGAATTTTATTTTGAGAAGCATCGATTTTTATTTTCTATATTGAAATTACGTTACATTTAAACGTTACATTTATGTTGAAATAAAATTTATATAGTTCTTATGGTAATGCCTGATATCCTATTTTAATCAAATAAGGACATAGGATTCCTCATTAAATTCTGTGCACAGCAAGTTTTTTCTACGTTTTTTTCAATATTGTGATCGTTTTGTATTTGTTGGTATGAGGTATCTGACCAAATACCGAATATTTTCTCGCTATTTCCGACACTCGAATATAATCTCCAGTTTAAGGCCAATTGTTTGTATTTCTCCTCTACTCCAATTTACGAGTATATTCGTCATGTAGTCTTTGAAATTCATTTTACGATTCCAGTTCCTTATATAATTTGTGGAGTTTAAGTTTCTTTTTATAAACCTGGTATTTCCTTCTCCCTCTTAGCTTTGTTTAAAGTGGCATCATCAGATGTACTTACTTCAAGTAGGGTTTCTATTTTCTCCTTTTTACCCATATCACTATATCATTAACAGCTCTGTTTTACAATGTCGGTAATAAACAGTCATAGTAAATTATGTATGACTTATTTTCACTGGTTTTTATTTTCTTATATATGTTTATAGAAGTTGCTGGTGCACTAGATATCTAACTTTTACAAATAGTCGAGTGCAGATATTTACATGCTTTGTTTTGTCACATTGTTTAGTAGTTTGTCTCCTCTGAAAACCTTGCAATAAGATTTTCTACTAGTATTTATTGAAGAAAGTTAAGTTAAAGAAACCGCGATAAACTTAGCTAAGATAAATGTTTTGATTACGTTGGCGGATAAAGTTTTTCGCTTTGATCGCTGCTTGTTTGCACGAGTCAATTGCCAAGGTTGCATGAACTGGCTTTTGTGCAAATTAGACGAGACCGATTGCCAATTCAAATGATACAAAACAACACTGTTTGTCACAAACGTCTCTTCGTCTTCATTCCTCCACCGCTTTCGTTTTTCGTATTTTTCGTCAGTCCATGCGAAACATACGCACGTCTATCATTCTTTCTTTTGTTGTGTTCTGCTTACGCAATTATTGTCCCAATGATGTGAAGACTATTTCTTTGTTCCTCTTTAAACATACCCAACTTTCATCCTGATCTTTCGTACTCTCTTCTTCATTCCCACCAGTCCCCCCATTCTTTCCCGTTCTATCCCGTCTACTTATGATTTCACACTTCCTTTTCTCATATTTCGATATATATATATATATACATGTATGGAAAAATTTCAAGTCTATAAGTTAAACTATGGAAGAGTTATTTGGGCTGAAATTAATTCCCATTCGTATGATAAGTTATTTTTACTTAGCTAGACATTTTTCTCACTAATATATTTTTATATAATATTTATTAGTATAACCTATTGACAATGGAATCTTCAGTATAGGGGAAGCTAACTACTGCTGATCGCAGGATTCGAACTCAGTTGCAAAGTGATATTTGACTCTGCATCCTTTTCTAATCTATGTCTAATCAACAGGACATATAAGATATCTTGAGATGTAGGAAAGAAACTATTTTCCTGGAATTTTCTTTTAGTTTTAAGCATATATAGGGAGGAAGGAAATTGTTGACGGTTGTTGTAGCTAGACGGGTATTTGTTGCGAATGCTTTTACGGGGGAACCGTAGATTGAAACTCAGTCGAGCACCTACTTTAAGTACTGATAGAGCAGAGTCAGACCCGCTAGTCTCTTTTGTGAAATAAAGGAAGTAGGGAGACGAAAAGCTTCTCGCTCACTAGATTTCGAATACGGTTTTGTATCTTATCAAGCTAGAAAAGAGTACTTTTTGTAACTCTCACACAAATGTGGCAGAAGTACTCTACCTTAGGATGTATTCGGCTCTTGTACAGGTAAAGAATTGCGCCAGGATGCAAATATATTCTGGGGCTATTTTTTTTGAGTGATTGTGACCTGATAAAGATCTTCCATTTCAGGTCAAGGTTAAAGGTCAGTCCCAGATGATTGTCCAACTACGGTGCGTCTTTAAGAAGAGCACTGCTCATTTTAACTCATCATCTCCTGGTAATTTTATATGAGATCACTTTAATTGCAGCTGTATCCTTGCAGTGATCTCATATGAGATCACCTGACATCTCGCTTCTTTCTATTTAAAATGTAATTCTGACTATTTATTTGGATTTCTGACGCTTTTTTACCATAAGTATCCAAGTTTTATAAAAACATAAAGTGGTTAAAACTATAGGAGGTGAGAGGTTAATTAAGAACAAGTAGGGACTTGAGCGTTGGTGAAGAAAAGATAGAAATTTTATTTTGGAAGCATTAAAAGTAAGTTGCCATTTTTTTTACCCCATTAAACCACGCGCTCAAGTTCGGAGTAAAGGCAGTCAGATTTGGTTATTGACAACCTTGTGGGGTTTGCCATAGATTGTAGTATCGTCTGCATAAATGTCGACGAATAATTGTAGAACATGATTTGGGAGATTGTTAATGAAGGTCAGGAAAAGAGTTGGATCCAGAATTGATCATTTGATAATGCGAGCTTCGGATCAACGACTATTTTAATAATTCTATCGGAGAGAAAAATATTTAGTGGTTGAGCTTATATTTCTAACTGCTTAGTAGTTCGAAATCTTGTAAAGTAAACCTTTATGTCAAACATTCTTAAATGTAGATATGTCAGGACCTATTGCTCTAGAAACAAAGCAACTGTCAATAGATTTACTAATCGTCTGTGTCATTACTATCAGCACATCAGCTGTTGATCTCGCTGAACGTAGACTATATTGCTTATCGCTGAGTAGTTTTGTTTTCTGTGGTGGTTTATAACGTCTCTATTTATCACAAACTAAAGCAACTTACTCATGACGCACAGGATACTAATTGGTCTCTCATGTCAATGTAGACGACCGAACTTCTGTATTTTTAAGTACTGGGTGGGCTATCAAAGCTTTCCAAAGTGTTGAGGAGCATCTATGTTCAAAGCAACGTTTAATTATAGTAGCTAGTTAAGATTACAGTTTCTTAGCACTATGATTGGGATGTTCTCAGAGCCATATAAGACGACGAAGATCCCAAGGAGGTGTTCACTAGTATATGAGTTTGTGTTAGGCCTATCCAATCACGGAACGCAACAAATCAAAATGTAATTTTAAATCACACAGAACAACTCTCACAGTACGACAGTTTGGCTTGATCGTCTACACGTTGAGGAGGGGTTCTGGTTATTCAGTCTCCATTGAAAACGTCTGCCAATCCAGGGAGGTAGGTACGGTCCACGCCACTTTGTGATGGTTGTTTTTGATCCGTGGGTCAAAGCCCCCTCCTCGGTGCCCAGGTAGGCACTCCACTCCTGATAGATGGTTGCTGAAAATAACTCGTTGACCGTCCAGTCTGGTAGCAATTCAAACTCCTTCGCAGAAACAATAAGTAAAACCCCCAGTCGGTTTTCTTTTTTACAACAAATTATATCAACAGAAACATATAAGTACAAAGTTCTAATAACATACTACTGTACAAAGATAAAAGTATAGATATTTTAAATTAATCACTTCACTTCAACAGGTGTCATCTCGCCTGCGTCCGAGAGCATTAACGGTTATCTATAATTCCGGATTCAATTTTCATATGTGATAACGTCGACACAATTACGTGAATATGGTTGTTCTTCTTTCCCTTTTTTGTATTACGAACAGTCAGCAACAATAGATGGCGTTGGAATGGGGAAATATGGCGACAATAATCTTGTCAGTGAATCGATTCAAATACAATACGTGGCGAAAATGTTTTGCAGCTTACGAACCAGAGATACTAACAGTAGAAACTCGATTAAAACGTGGCCTTTTGAGAACTGGCCTCTATTGTACTCAACTTGTCTCCCTTCTCACTTCTTATTTAATTTACTTCATTTCTAATTAAAACCCTCTCTTGCATAAGCTTATATATAGCTAGCTGGGTGAGGAATGAATCTTCCTCGCATCTCAACCGACCAATTAGGGTTTGCTACGACACATTTTCTTCTCTTCTGATTGGCTCCATGCATACTCGCATATCGAAGTAAATTTTCACCAAATTTGTTCCCACGTCGACTGTTCTTATGTATTTACCTCCAGGTCAAATACTGCTACACAATTTAGCCAGAACAAACTGTAATACTATTCTCCATACATCAATGGTTTCCTTCACAAAAAAATTATTAAATATTATTTACAACCCCAAATCCGCCAACTGAAGCTATCAATTTGTTTTGGGTTGCCTCATCGCCAAACAAATGGAATCAGTAAGACAATCGAGAATTGCCCGGGATTTTTCACATAATAATAGCTCAAACGCAACTGTATTTTAACCGTTATTAATGAAAAC
The DNA here is from genome assembly GCF_053919585.1 of Euprymna scolopes. NCBI lineage: Eukaryota > Metazoa > Mollusca > Cephalopoda > Sepiida > Sepiolidae > Euprymna > Euprymna scolopes. The sequence continues at coordinate 73,867,939 of NC_136494.1, forward strand.
TTGACCACCACAGGTGGTTTGGTCACAGCCAGTTGCTTTGCTGAAATCAAGGTTTTTGATAAGTCTAGCAATATACGGAAAGATAAATGGATATCTACATAGTAATTCTGTCCCTGGAGGAAATTCAAAGAGTAAGCGGTTTTAACTACATAGAATGGAAATAGATGCAAATTTCTTCTAGAAGAGTTTGTCTTTGTTGGATGTTGATGCAATACCTCAGTCGTGTAAATGATGGTTGGGATGGAGGATACGGGTCTGCTCAGAACCTAATTTGTAATGCGCAAAAACTCGTGGGTACCAAGCCTCTGCTCGGCGACTTTAGACTCAATAGTTTGGGCACAAGCTTCTGTCACGTTTTCTATAACTCTTTTTCAGTTGTTGCCGAACTAATTTCGATCCCAACACCGCTTAAAGATCGTATCAAGTACATCTGTTCATCCTTTATGGTTGTTTGCTGACTAAAACATATACAATCAAACAACATATGAACTTTACCGCCAGAATAGAATCTTCAAGAGAGCAAAAAAAAAAAAAAAACATCAAAAGAAAAACAACAGGCTAACATTTACATTATTTTGCTCCATAAAATCATAATTCGCACTACACCCGTTTATGATTCAATTTGATTTTTTGCAATTTTATAATGATTTTTTTAAATCAAGCATTGTTTTAGTATAAAATCACGAGATAAAGGTAGAGGATCCTTAAGAATATTTATGATTTACATCAATTGGATCGAATTTTGAAAGAGATACCCAAATTAAAACACACAAAAATTTAGAAAAAATAATATATAAAAACATGAGATATTTTTCACTTATTTCTAATTTCATATCTATTCACATGCATTAATCCACTTGTATACAGTTTTGCATTTGTTCAGAGATAGTTTTACTGCCTAAAAGAATATTTTCCGATCGTGAAGTCAAGTTTACATATTTATAACCAGAGATTTCTTAAAGAAATGTTTTTATTTTAAATTTTCTAATCCATATCGACAGTTCTTCTTTCTTTCTCCTTCTTCTTTCTTTCTCCTTCTTCTTTCTTCTTCTTCTTCTTCTTCTTCTTCTTCTTCTTCTTCTTCTTCTTCTTCTTCTTCTTCTCCCAATTTCTTTCATCTGTCTACTTCTTTGCCTTCCTTTCAATCCTTACATCATCTGCCTTTTTCTTTTACTCCTCCTCCTCCTCTTATTTTCTTCTTTTCTTACTTCATTAGTTGTTCTACTTGTTACGTTTGTTTGTCCAGTTCTACTGTTTCTGCTGCCTTATTTTCTCTATTTCTTCTAATTTCTGTTACTTCTTCTTCTTCTTCTTCTTCTTCTTCTTTCATCTTACTCTTTTTCTTTTTCTTCTTAGTCTTCAAAATTTCTTTCTGTATTAATTCTGAACTATGACGAGCTAATCATCGGTTTCCTTCCGGTTGCTTCCCGGCAACTTTTAATTTGAAAGCAAGTCTCGCGACGGTATCTTTATCGGTTCTCCACACATGTCCTAAACCCTCACAGCCAATGTTCCATCATCGATTGCAGCGAATGTAGTCATTTCACATGTGACCAAGCAGTGTAATTTCCGAGATCCGCTAGAGCATTTTGGTTTCCATGACAGCGAATCGTCGTTCCACTTTCCATGAAATGAAGTAATTATTATATTAGGGTAAGTAAAATAATTACATGGTTCTAATGATACCTAACACAAAAATAAAAACGTTGTCTAATTGGTTTCCCTATTAAGAGTGTTGCAAAAAGAAAAATTGTATACTTATAATAGATGTATACATTGGCATAAAAATAAACAACATTTGCGACATTCTATTTGTACTGAGTTAACTATTTATTTGAACATAATTATACGGCCGCTATAATCAATCTTCCCACCTAACACTCTCTCTTTATACACACACACACACACACACACACACACACACACACACACACACACACACACACACATATATATATATATATATATATATATATATCGTACTTTGGGGTAATTGCGCTAAATCCGGGGGTAATTGCGCCAACTAATAAAACGTGCTCTTTATATGCGTAGTTGCCAACAGAGTGCTTTAAGCTAGCTGGCGCAATTACTCTGGACATGGCACAATTACCCCCCAAATTCGGTATATATATATATATATATATATATATATATATATATATATATATATATATATATATATATATAATGCAGACCAATAAGCATAATGAATTTAAAAAATAATAAATGAAAATAAAGGCTAGTTAATCAAGTTTCGTTCCTCGCTTATCAAAGCAAAATCGAGGAAAATACGATTTAAAACAAAAACAAAAAAAAGTCATGAATATGGCGGGGGTAGGAAAAAGAAAAAAAAACAGAAATAAACGGGGTAAAATTACATAGAGACTAAATTAAGTCCTAGAAGATTTTCTTTTTGCTTGCAAAGAGAAGGTCTCAAAGACTTAATAAAAAGAGTCTCTAAAATTTTCAAATGATAGGGAGTGTGCGACTTACTGAGGATCGTAAACATGTCAGCACTGAAATTCGTGGCAGATAAATAACCATGCGTGTGCCACTAATTTCAGTGCTCACATGTTTACCATCCTTAGATAGTAGTGTCATCGGCATAAATGTCTACGAATGATGTAAGGGTGTGATTTGGAAGGTCATTAATGTAGATCAGGAAGAGAGTTGGGCATTAATACTGTGAGCTTCTGATTTCTGCCTATAAACCACTACTCTTATGAACCTATCAGAGAGAAATGATTTAATAATTGAGAAGACATTTCCAGCTATACCGTAGCTGAAGATCTTGTGAAGTAACCCCTTTTCCCATAGTTTATCAGAGGTCTTTGATATGTCAAGAGCAATTGCCCTAGAAAAGTAGTCTCTGTCGAGAGATTCGCTAATCCTATAGCATATAACTGTAAGCACATCTGCTGTAGATCTAGCAGAACGGAAACCATATTGCATGTCACTAAGAAGGTTATTTTTGCTGAGATGGTTGATTACTTCTCTATTTAACACAGATTCCAGCAACTTACTTATGACGCACAGGAGACTTATTGGCTTGTACTTAGAGGGAACCTTTTCGAATATAACCGGTCAACCAAGTGCAAGAGAAATACAAACAAAGTTCTTGGCAAAGAGTTTGGCTTTGTCTGATGCTGACGAGATTACCTCAGGTCCATTGATTATAGTTGGGATAGAGCACGTGCTTCTGTTCAGGATTCTGTTTGCTATTTGCCAAAACTGGTGGGAACCAAGTCGCTGCTCAGCTACTTTGGACTTAACGGACTGAGCATACAGCTCTCTTGCGTTCTTTATTACTTTTTTACAGTAGCTGCTGGAAGTCCTGAAAGCGGCTTGAAGTCAGTACATCTATTATGTTGGAAGCAATGGAAAAAGTAATTTCTCTGCGCAATGGCAGCAGCACATTCTGGAGAGAACCACAGCTGGCTATTAGGTTTTTGCTAGAAATTTTTCGAATATAACCGGTCAACCAAGTGCAAGAGAAATACAAACAAAGTTCTTGGCGAAGAGTTTGGCTTTGTCTGATGCTGACCAGATTACCTCAGGTCCATTGATTATAGTTGGGAAAGAGCACACGCTTATGTTCAGGATTCTGTTTGCTATTTGCCAAAACTGGTGGAAACGAAGTCGCTGCTCAGCTACGTGGGACTTAACAAACTGAGCATACAGCTCTCTTGCGTTCTTTATTACTTTTTTACAGTAGCTGCTGGCAGTCCTGAAAGAGGCTTTAGTCTCACTACATCTATTACGTTGGAAGCAATGGAAAAGGTGATTTTTCTGTGCAATGGCAGCAGCACATTCTGGAGAGAAGAACGACTGGCTATTAAGTTTTTGCTGAAACTTTTCGAGTGTATGAAACGGTTTATACGTACAATTAACCATTCCGTCAGCTCTGATACAATAGAGGACACATCCTTTTTAAAGATGGAATGCAGAGGTAGATTTGATATAAATGTACGGAAGCTATCCCAGTCAGCCATAGATTATCGATATACTGTACGATGGCGGGGTATATGTGAGGACTTATTACATTTCATTTTTATCTTAACTGATACAACAGAGTAGTCGGAAGATCGAAGTGGAGACAGAACGGAAACTGAAGACAGTTCGTGGCAAGTTGAGACTTGCATACTGGCCGTCAGTATCCAGCACACGGGTGGATTCATGAACAATCTGAGTGAGGTCATAAGCAATGCAGAAATAATGACAGAACCTCCCCTCATCATCGGTCTTGCTGATTGAGATACAAAGATAAATTATAAAGTAACCTTATGTCCGTAAACATATTGCCAGGAAACTTTATTAAGATGGTTATGCAACGTGCTGCATGTCGTTTTAAGTGTCAAATTGAAGCTAAAAATCTCCTACTAAAAACAATTGCTAACCCGTACTCTAACCCTTTACCACCTAACAACAATTGCTCAACTGCACAATGTATTGAGAAATCGAGAAACTTCACACGCAACCACGCATCAGACTATTCAAGTACGTAACCTGCAGTTGTTGTGTATTAAAATTGAAATCACTAGCGGAATTTAAGTGTAACAATATGTATTTTTACGATTCATGTCGATTTTGCTGGGAATGGTGGAAAAATGGACGTCACAAATTGATAAAAAAAGTAAATAAATTTGTTATAAGACAAATCGATGAAAAAAGAAAATGTAAAGTCCCATGGAATTCATGGCAAAATGACACTGAAACAAAGGGATGGGACATCCTATTCTAAAGACACAGGTAAAGGAAACGTTGAACAATGAACACATGCGAAAATATCAAAGACAACACCGTTAAACAACTAATATAAATTTTATTATTTTTTATTATTAAAATCGTACACTAATCTTCGCCTACAACAATTTTAAATAAAAATATATAGAAAATATTGATGATTCAGCGTTAGAATTATTTTTTAATTAAGATGTAAAATATCATGTAAGCCAATTACGTGACTACATGACACACACACGCACACACACATACACACACACACATATATATATATATATGTATATATTATATATATATACAGTTCGACATCATAGACTTCTATCCCTCAATATTCGAAGTACTTTTCAACTTTGCCCTGGAATTTGCCGAGGCATACACTGATATATCCTCGGAAGAAATGCACATTATTAAAAAATGGATACAAACTAAAATGAAAAAAATTGTTTGATTTGGCGATGGGTGCTTGGATTCTGCAAAGGCATCAGGTCTTGTAGGATTATTCATTCTATATACCCTCACAAGCATATTTGATACTACGGATATCGGCCTATATAGAAATGATGGACTCCAAAAAAGTCAAGGGAGATAACTTTAAGAAAATCATACACAAGGAAATTAAAAAATTAGGCATAAAAGTAGACCTACTAGCTAACATAAAAATAACAAACTTCCTGAAGGTCACCTTAACCATAGATAAAAACACATATCAACCCTACTTAAAAGATAACGCTAATCCAATATACGTAAACTCTAAGTCCAATTACCCACCATCAATTATAAAACAGATTCCTAACTCGATCGTAAGTAGACTCAGCAATAACTCAAGCGGTGAGAATGTATTTAACAGGTCAATCAATATCTACGAAACAGCCCTAAAACATAGTGGATACAAAAATATTGATATCAAATATAAACAACAAAACACCAATAACTTTAACAAAATTAAAAATAGAAGAAAAGAAATATGATTTGGTATACGGCGCCATACAATCAAATGTAAAAACCAAACTTGGCAAGAAATTTCTAGATCTCAGCGTAACGCAGTTTCCCGTAACTAATCCTTTACACAAAATTCTCAATAAAAATAATCTAAACTTATTATACAGCTGCTGCGAAAATTTTAAGATGATAATTACAAAATATTAAATAAAAACATTGAAAACAACAACAAAATAAACAATAAAAAAGTGGACACCATGACGAAAATAAAACTAACACAAAGGACACATATGTAACTAGTAGAAATAATAATAATAATAATAATAATAATAATAATAATTCTGATTTCGCTTATGAACGTCTCTCTGGAAAAGGGATGGGATTCATTCCCAGAGGATTTCCCTTAATCCCGGCTTCAAACCAGGAGCTTCAAAGATCAAGGTTTTTCCTAAGGATGTTGGTGGTACCTATAATTGCAGAGGTTTGAAGGCTGCCTAAAACATCGGGGATTTGTAGTTTTTTCAATTGTCCTTCCAGACGACTTGATACTATTCCCAGTGTACCAACTACGACCGGAATTATTTGTGTTTTAACTCCGTGTATACGCCTTATCTCCAAGGCCAATGGAGCATAATTGCTCCACTTCTGATTCTTCTTAATTCTCACATTCCTGTCCTAGGGTACTGAGAAGTCTACAATCTGCCAGTTTTTTAAGACCTTGTCAATGACGACCAAATCCGGACGATTATGTTCCAATTGCTTGGTCGTTATGACACTTTTGTCCCACAATACCTCTACCTTGCCATCCTCACTTGTTCTCACTTCATCAGGCACCTCTTCAAACCATTTTCCAGCACACTTAACCCCAACCCTCTTACACACCTCCCAATATATCCGAAGTCCCATGCGATCGTGTCTTTTGCGGTACTCTCTCTGGTCCAGTCCACTACACCCTGCTGCAAGTGCGCAATTGATTCTGCAGCAATTTCCTCTCCTAGAACTACTTTTTTGAACAATCGTGTTCTTAATGCCTGCTCTTGTGCTGCACAAACAAAAGCTTCAGTACTCTTAGCCAAATACCCAGCTCTAAACCATTGCCATGATCTTTCATCAGCGACTTCTGCTATATCCTGGAAGAACCTTCCACGCATTTTCTTCCTAGCCAGTTCCTCTGCCCTTTCTCTATCCATACGTTTCACATAATCAACCTTGGTCTCACATACCTCCACTTTATTGGCCACAACCTTAAGAATCCACTCCCCACTTCTAACCACATGCTTCTTCAACGACATCTCCTCGGTTCTAACACAACCTTTTACACTTTTCAATCCTCTCCCACCATCTTTCCTTTTTTGATAAAGCCTTGTTACGCACATTTACTAATCCCAAACTCCACCCCAATGTCTTCTGAGTATGTTCCCACAAGTTCTACCAGTCTCTCCATTTCCTTTTCATTTCTACCGAATATTTTAAAATCATCCATAGACAGTAGATGTTTCAGGCGTCTGTCACCAGATCCAAAGTTATACACCAGTTTTTCTCTCTTCAAGAGGATGCTCAGTGGCATCATTATCATAATAATAATAATAATAATAATAATAATAATAATAATAATAATAATAATAATAATAATAAACCAACTCCGGACAACGACAACCATACTAGAAATAAAAATACTAATAACGAACAAGATAAATGCAACTGCAGATCCCGCAGACTTTGCCCACTTCAAAATAAATGTCTAACCAAAAGCATAGTTTACCAGGCCACAGTATTTTCGATAGAAAACCCGAATAGCAAGAAATATTACGTACTTATGACATCTTTAGATTTCAAAACCCGATATTATGACCACAAAAGTATATTAAAAAAAAAAAAAAAAACACCGAATGAAAACAATTCTAACAAACAAATACTAGAAACTTAAAGAAAGCGGACGTTCATTGAATGGAAAATAGTAAGACAAGCAATTGCACGTATTGCACACCCCTCGTAGAAAGCTGATTGGCTACCGTAAAACTCAATACAATGTGCGTATATAAAAACTCCTCGAATACGCCTGATGAATCCTAGCATGGATGAAACGCGGAATATTCTGTGTAGCTTAATTGTCATATATATTTAATAACTTATATATATATATATATATATATATATTGTCAGAAGTTTTAGTTTCGGTTTCGATTCAAGCTGATGCATCCACGTCATATAGATATATTTTTTATTTTTATAATCGCAACTTTATATTATATAAAAATCTATAGACTATTATGTGCTACGCTTACATAATTTTTCTTCAGAGTCACTGTCGTTTAATTGTTATGACCTTGCATTTCTTGTAATAAATGATTTTACGAAGAATTTATTTTTATAAATTTCGGTTTAGCTGATACTTCTCAAGTCATTTATTTTATAAATAATTTTACCAAGAATTCTTCATAAGTCTTGGTTTCGATTATAGCTGAAGGAACGCAAGTTATATATATATATATATATATATATATATATATATATATATATATCATTCAAACACGGCACTGTTTAAATATATGGTTAAGTGGCAGTTTTAGGCATTTAGAACTGCTTTAAAACTTCACCGCTCACTCATTTTTCGACCGAATTTCAAACAAGTATTACAGTTTATGTGGAAAAAAAATAGATAACTACTTTTGCAGGTTTCGTCCAGTAAAACAAAAGTAATGATGAATTTACTGGTGTTCTAAACCGTAAACATATTCTCGTTTCGTCGGCCATGGCTCAGGAGGAGTCTTAACTAATTCACAGTTGTATTCTGACTATCGTTTGCACTGGAGATTGAATATTCGGCTTTCATAAGAGTCTCACTTTAACCTGAATTTTTACAGTACTTCATCTATTATGCCAAACCTCCTTGGACCTTTAACGTCTACTCTTATCTTATCAATCCTCATGTCAAAAATGCATAACTACAAATAATAGGTTTATTAAAAGTAAAAGTACAAATTATGAAAGCGGATTTCTTCAATTTTTGACGTCACAAGAAGAGTTAACGATAAATGTTTAGACGGGCACTTCTGCAACGTTCATGATCGCACATGAGTTAAGGAGTCCCTAGTTTTGAAAAAAAGAACGGTATGTCGGGACAATTGGCTGGTTCTTCAACGCTGGTAGTCGAGCGAGGACGTCACTTACTCTAGAGAAGCAGCTCTGTAGATTCGATCCACCGGAATATTTATGGTTTTCAAACGTAAACTTTACTCTTATTGTGCATCATTCATTTATTTCGTATGAATTAGATGATTACTGGTAGCATTCATTTCCCTGATATCTAGTGAGTATTATTTTCTAGGAAGATATCAGAACTTACAGGAAGGATCACGTAAAGGTTGCCAAGATTCCCAAGCAAAAGTGTTTCTGAAGAACCAACTGGATTCGAACTTGTTACCCTCAGATTGTCAGTCAGTGACGTTACCCACACAGCCACTGTCCTTACTGAGGGTGGAGTAGCTGCTCGATATATGAACGCACACTTCCGCCTACCCGTGTGATAGCGAGCGGGGGTAATGGTGGTGTTAGGAGTGGCATTTGGACGTATTTTCTTATTCTAAAACGATTCATTTATTGAGCAAGGTTGGCAGTATCATATGAACACGATGGACGAATGCCATGAAAATGACCGCAACAAATGGCCAAACAAATGAATAGAGAGAATATCTTTTCTTTTTTTTCTCTACTGACCATCCCATTCATTAATGGAACAAATCACAGTATTGTTCGTCCCGTCCATTCGATTGACTCCATTTAAATCCCATCTCCATTGAACTGTCAATCAATGCTTAATAGCGAAATGTGTGCTTTATCCAAGCGATCAACAAATCACAACAGAATGCGGGAATCGCGCAATATGTTACAGTTTGAAGCCGAAGTCAATAAATACACGCAAAAGTTGTTTTTTTTAGATGAGTTCTTTTATAAATAGCTCTGTCTTTTGATCAGAACCATCAGTCCGTTCGTCGCGTTTCAGTTAAAATTATCATTCTAATCGTTAAAAGGCCCAGATTGAATAGGCGCAACTAAGCACCTATATTAGATGCGCCCAATCATCTATATTAAAAGATTCGTTCGTGGGTCTTTCTTTTTTCTTACTAAATGGATACCGTTTATTAAGACTACGGGGTAAGGATTACAGAGCTTTTCAGTTATACGATGAACAATCTCATAAGAGGATAGGAAACGAGAGATAGGGCAAAATATGATCATCCAAGAACAGGGATCAAATAGTATTTGTTATCATTGAAATTAATAATATCATTAGAATTAATCATTCAAGAAGCGCTCCATGGAATCTTGTTCCACATATGCGATGATTTAAAAAATAAACTATCTTTCATAGAAATTAAGTTTGTTTTGCTGTGGTTACAGCTGAAGTTCTTAGTTGAATCACTGGTTTCCACTTAAAAGCCTTAGTCGAGCACCCACCATGGACGTAAACTCCGCTTCGTTTTTGGGAAAAGCACGTTACGAAATATTAGATTGTGAAGTCGGTTTTGTACTCTTTCAATGCAGAAAAAAAATGCTCCGAGCGGCATCTCATCACATAGTACTCAGCTCTCAATGTTAGAGCTCTAATACAGGTAGTAAATAGAGTCAGAACTTGCGTACTTTTTGGAGCGTTAGAGTTATCAGTTTTAGGTCTTTGTAATGGAGCGCGGACGCGCGTATGGCAGCTGTAAGCAAATGACCGTGTTCGAGATGACGTCACGGCAAGGATAAAGGAAGAAAATTATTAAAAGAACTTGTGCGAATACCGAAGAACACGTGTTTGTGTGTGTGCGTGTGAGAGAGAGAGAGAGAGAGCGAGAGAGAGTGGGGGGGGGAGGAAAAGACTTGTAAACAAACGTTCTGTTGTTAAACTAAAAAAAAAACGGGAGTTGAATTCTGTCTTTGTCGGTTGTTTCTTTGCGACGGGTTTTACATGTTAACACGTCTTTAAACGTGTTCTACGAGGTGCCTTAAATAAGTTTCCAGACATTTTTCGTATCAGCACTTTTTTAATAATACACACATGAAGTAACCAACAACTTCTGGAAGACTCCATGGAAGTTCATATCCATAAAATTCTTTATTTAACTCTGGTGTTCTGACTTCATTACTCCTCCCACACCTCTTATCTCTCAAAGACACCCTACATTCCTTGAATCTCTTATGCCACTCCAAATCTCTTGCTCTATTCATGCAAGATAGTCCAAAAGCAATCTGAAAGATTCCATACGTTTCTGCGGCATTTTCCAAGTTTAAAACGGAATTTTATTCTAAAATGTTCTCACGTCCATATTGCATTTTTGAAATTCACCAACTGTGATAATCAGGCTTTAAGAGGGTGTATTCCAATTTCTGCTGTAGCTGTTCATTTGAACCGGAACTAATAAAAATCAGTTATCTCATACGATGTATAGCAATAACATACTGACTTTTCAAGAGTCTATGACAATTTTTAATGCCAGCACAAAAAAGTCTAGAAAATTTTTAAGACAACTCGCGCGCGCCAAATCTTGAGTTAATATCAGTCCTAGCAGCTTATTAAAGGATAGTGCTTTTAAACTAGAGGGAAATGAGAATATGAGTGTTGGTGGTGAAATGACAGATGCTTTATCTTCAGGGTGTTAAAAGTAATAATCTACTTCCCCCTCCCTATTATACAGAAGACTAAAAGAAAGGAAGTGATCAGCAATTTGATGTACTCTCATAGATGTTTGTATTGTCCTCAGAAGTGTTAACGAATTATCTCAGTATATGATTAATGAAAATAAGGAAAAGAGTTGTGGATATTATTTGCATCAGACTTTTGTTACGTCAAAACTATTTTAGAGATACATCGCAGAGAAAGAATTTAATTACTGAGAGGACATTCCAGATATTCTTGTGAAGCAAACCTTCACGCCAAACTCTATTAAAATGCCGTGATATATCGAAATCCATCGCCCTAGCAGCAAAGCCCCCGTCGATGGATTCATTGGTCTGATACTGCACGAGCTGTTGCAGCACAAAATCCATTTTGCTTGTTACGAAGTAGATTAGCATTAAACTAACTCCTTCTCAAAGAGAAAAGGCAAAGTTTGGAAGGATGGACCTCTTGGAACTGCAGAGAACTAAACTCCCACCGCAAAATTAAAAAGGAACCACATCATTACAGAAATGCTCTAATCTTGATTTAGGGGACCCAGCATAAAAGTCTCTCATCATTTATAGATTAAACATAGTGAACATATGATACGTTAGCATTTTCTAAAACACATCTAATTTGTTGAAAACAATTAACATCATGTTTTTTTCTGGACAATAGTGATGGCACATTCAGAAGTGCGTCATGGTTGGTGGTTTTATCTCTATTGGAATATTTTGGAGGGTATGAAGCTTGCTATTACGCCCAAGTTTAAAATAATATTTTCAATGCCCTCTCAAGTTTAATTTAAAATATAATTTGGGGCCGTGTCCCGCTTACATATGAAACATATTCTTGTTAATCTGTCTCGTTAAACTTTAAATAGTATGTTTGGCTGGCCTGTAACGATTAAGTTGATTTGTTATGATTTAATAAAAAATAGCATTTTGTTGATCTGTCGCTTAAATATATTTTTCATTTACCATATGCATTCACGTCGATACACGTGCAGATTGAATTGACGCATCTTAATAATAATCCAAGTTTGTTTATATTAGTGGAAAAACAATTATAAGCCTCCTACATTTGATTTGCTCGCTCACGTATACGTTATGTTTTAGAACGACTGGAAAATGACATTCATGTTCTTCATTCAGTTCTAAAAATATTCTTCTATTATATAATAGGTAATTGTCCGTGCGTGTGCGTACGTTTGTAAATCCGCTTACAAGTAAAAAACTACAAAACAAAGACCCATAAAGTTAGTATATTCTTGATCGACATTACCCTAGATAAATAATATCTACCCCCCCAATTCATTTTCTAACTGTAACTTGGTGCAGATTTCGTCACGGGGGGATTTTTTTAAACGTTTTTTTTTATCAATAATATACTTCACGTAGGCCAACTTATTTTTCTAGAAATCTACATAAGAGTTGCTTTATGCAACGCCGGGTAAGTCTGCTAGTTGATAATAACGACGAAATATAAGATATCTCAGCATATCAGTGAATTAAATGGTATTGTTTTGGCCTTCCATATTTTGGCATTAATCTCTATCTGTTTAGCCTTCTCCCTCTTTGCACATACCTATATGAATTCCTCATTTCAGTCTTGGGGACAATGGATACCCCCTGTAAGGATGGACTCACGGGAAGTCTCTAACGAGGCATTGCATGATACCTGTTGGAAACAGAAGTCTGACAATCAGAAATAACGACGACATCATCACATTGACACACGGGTCCTCGTTAGATGATTGAACTGTAGTGAAATGGGGACAAAAGTGGTTGGTCGCGTTCAATGCTGCCAAGACTGAACTAGTTTCATTCAATAATTACAAGAAACCCTCTCTACCACCCATAGCAATGGCCAACGACTCTTTATCTGAGAGTCCATCTTTCAAAGTCCTTGGCCTAACGTTCACAGGAAACATGAGTTGGAACAATTACATTGAAGGCATTGCCAGGGCCGCTGCAAGAAAGGTGGGCTCTCTCTACCGTGCTAGAAAACTACTTACACCCGAAAGTATCCTGTACCTCTATAAGGCCACCATTCGCCCATATATGGAGTATTGCTGCCACATCTGGGCTGGTGCATCTGCTACTAGTCTCTCGCTCCTTGACAAGGTTCAAAAGAGAGTCGCAAACCTGATAGGCCCTGAACTGGCATCTAAGCTTCAGCCTCTCTCCCATCGACGAAATGTTGCATCCCTCTGCCTTTTCTACAAGTATTTTAGTGGTGAATGCTCTGACGAACTGCAATCACTTGTGCCCCCACGACGTGAGCACCCTCGACAAACCCGACAGGCTGCTAAATCCCACCCCCACACTGTAGAGATCCCTAGATGTAAAAGATCTTTTTACTCCAATAGTTTCTTCCCCAGAACCGCTAGACTCTGGAATTCCATTCCAGGTCCCTGCTTCACCAACAGTACTGACGTGCAGAAGTTCAAGTGTAACGTGAACCGACACCTTGCTGCCCAAATCCCTACATAGTACCCCAGTAGTTGTTGCCCCTGATAGTAGCCCCCTACACCAAAGTGGCAATTTGCCTTGTTTGGGGTGAAAATGTAATAAAAAAAAACAAAACAAAAAAAAAACGTGGAACCTGGCCAATACTAAATGGGTGATCATTTGAGAATACCAGGTGCTGTATGTACTCTCTGTTTATTTTGGAATTGCTTTCAGTCATCCTGAACTTCTTTTCACTGGAATAAAGCAGTATAAATTTAGAAGTGTGGGTGAGGATTGCTCAATCCATGATTCACATTTGTAGGCGCAGTTATTACAGTGGATATTTATTCTCTCAAGATCTATAAAGGTCATTATAATACAGAGAAAAACTAGTGTTATTTCAGTGTTTACAGTCCCCTAGACTAACTGCACAACGAAGCCTTGAAGGTTTTGTTTACTTAACTATTTAATTCATAGCTAATGATGGAATATATGAATTCATAAATACTTTTGTGGAAATCGCTACAGACAAGGTATGAAGCCATTTAAAAATGACGTAAAAACGAAATATCATAGATTACTATTGGTCAAAATATTGAGGAAAACAATGGTGTAAATAGGAGAGAAACAGTCAAATGAGTCCCACAAGCCTGGAGTTTTAGGGAAGAAGTTACTGTAATAAGGTACTACATTGTAATAGAAATATTAAAACAGTGACTTGATGCCGACCATTAGACAAGCGAGCAAAATAAAAATAAAGCAAAGGAAGCAAGTAACAAATCAAACAATACTTATACATATGCCGTAATAGTAGTTATAGAAAATACTGAGATTAGCAACATCACGTCTCTGGAAAGAAGAAGAAATAGTGGCGCGGATCAAATTACAAATACGTTTCTGCATCTATTGAAAGATAAGTATTAGTTAAAGTGAAGTATTAGATTTTGTATTCATTAAGCTGTTTTGATACAAAACTCAGCAAAGAGTTCTCTATTTTGAAGCTAAGCTAATATTCTATGCACAAATTTTAGAACATGTACGATAAATAAAGCGTCTTTTTAGAGGCGGCGAACTTGAATAAAAATAAATCTCTCCGAAATATTTTTCATCATACAAATATGTGGTTTATTTCAAAGATAATTTTCCGCATTTATAATTTAAATATAATTTCAGACATATGCACCCCCACACCGTAGTTCGCGCGTATATAGCATAACATAGAGTTCTAAGTTTTACAAACTTTACGTATTAAATTAGACTGTATTTCAGCAGTAACGTGCCAAACCTTATCGTCCAAGTAGTCTACCGTGTCTGGTTTATCAACTCCGACATTGGACTTTACATATCACTAAGGAAAATAATCTAATGCGGTTAAATCGCACGAACGATGCGACTAGTGACGGATCCATTTCGAAAAAAATTATTCGTTCATCAAATGTTTTTCCTAGTAAATTGGTCGTGCTATTATTTGCAATTTTCAGACACTACACGACTGTCAGTCTCTTCATGATGAATTGGCAATCTAATCTAAACTCCAAATAACCGATATTTGCCAAATCTGCAATGAAAAGAAGATAGCGTACTCAATATGAATCCGTCGTCTCTAAAAACTCTATATATGATTCCTTTTTAAAACCTTGTCTATAATATATTTAAGCTTATATTTTAATAACTTCTCCTTAGACGGCGCGGATGTTGGGAAATAACGTATAAATATTAGCTTTTACTTTAGTTTATCACCCTCATTCTTGGAATCGTAAATGTATCGAATATTGGCTTATATTTCTCCACTGATGCGGTCTATCTTTATAAATAAAGCCTACTCAATTTCAGCGATCAGTTTCATTGCAGGAAAATAACATTTTATGAATTTTATTGCATTCCTTCTTAGCATCTGAAGAACTTCCTCTTATATTAACAAGTGATCTTAGAACAGCAATAAGAAACCTCGACATGAGGAAAAGCCCAAGGGATTACCAATATTTAATCTGAACATTTCAGAATAGCCGATGAGCTTCTAATCAAACCACTATATTATGTTTTTCAGCGCACTGAATAGATTTCTCATGGTTATAAAGAGGCAATTCACGATGACTGTCACCATCGGACCAGCAGTAATCAAAACCAAGAGCCATTCAAGAAAAACGGTTATTAAAATGGAAGAACACTATGGAAGTACTAAAATTGTGAAGTCATTATGAGTTGATTTAATACACGTATATGCTGGCGCGGAATGAGAGTACGATTATGTAGTAACATGCAGGGAAGCAGTTCAAGAGTAATGTATTCCATAGATAGAGTCGCACTTCAAAAAAAATCTGTACATGAAATTTCCGCCTGGCACTAGACACATGGCACACTTTCTTTTCTTTTATGGTAGATAAACAAGTTATTGCTGTGAATGTCTACAAGAAGAAACCACAAATGACGATAGAGTAGAGACAAACAAGCAACATCTCTTTCTGAGAAAATTCTGTAAGAAAAAGAAGTGATAATCTTCCACTAGATTTCGAAGTTTATTTTGTACTTTACCGAAGCAAGAATTTATAAATCACCGCAGTTTGATTGTTTGCGTACGTTTATTTTTTTTTGTCTGGAAGGAACAGCGGAAGGATACAGAAAAGCAAGTAAATAACCTAGAAGATGACGTCATAACTGATGTTTCTGGATATTCCAGATTAATTATTGAACTAAAAGTAAAAAAAAAAAAGGGAGAAAAGTCTTAGAAATAGTTTCTACAGGATAGCTCGTGTATTCACTATTTTGCGGACTCTTATCCTGATCTTCATAGTTGTTGCGGTTTCACCACGTTTCAGCAAACTCATCCTCTGGCCTTCTTCAAGTGGTTAACCGCAACAGGATAGAAATGCTGAGTCTTGTAACTGTATCTCCAGTATTTACTGCCTTCCATAGTTGTTGTTGTCTCATCACGTCTTGGCCAACTGATCGTCTGGCCTGCTTTGGGTCGGATTGAAACCGCTATCTTCAAACAATGCTCACCTGGAACTGTAGAGACTCAACACCTCTATCCACTGCGCCACGAGGATAACAGTCCGCAAAAAAAAAATGAACACACACATTATTAAGCCTCATCTCAAAGAATTCTGAAAAAAGATTTAAAAATATATGATATGATAGCTCGTATTAATTCATTTTTATTTCGGACTATTATTCTTATCTTTATTAGTTGTTGTTTTCATCTTTATTGGTTGTTGTTTTTCACGACGTTTCGGCCAACTATTCCTCTGGCCTTTGTCAGGTGGTAACCGCGACGGATAAGAACTTCGAATATCCTAACTGCATTCTCAGCAATCATTGCCATCCGTAGTTGTTGTCGATGAAAACAACAACTAATAAAGATGAGAATAATAGTCCGAAATAAAAATAAATTAATATATATAATGCTCATCTCAAAAATGAATTCCAATTAAGGAATAATATATATGATAGCTCGTATTTTGTAGAATACAGTTTATTATAATAATGGTAGCGAAGAGGCTTAGCAAACTGAATAAAAGGTGACTTTCTGACTCGGTTTGAATCTCATGATCGACAGGAATTGTTACCTACAATGATGATTAAGTAAGCATGAAAGATTAATTTACTGTATATATATATATATATATATATATATATATATATATATATATATATATATATATATATATATATATTATTTTCACAAAATCAAGATAACAACGGTTGGATTGATAGCAACAAGTAGTGTATTTTTATTGTTCGTTACAAATGTTTCGCGACCATTCGGAAAATTTCAAACATTATATCGTTCGAAAATATTCACAGGAACGGCCTCTCTTCAGACGTTGAGAAAAACACTTTTTAATGAACAATATGAAATCCATTTTGCTTTTAAGGAAAACTATGCGATAAAAGATTTACCTACATTTCTTCCTTCAGAGGTATTTCTGTTTTCTTATGAATAAGATATATATATATATATATATATATATATATATATATGTGTGTGTGTGTGTGTGTGTGTGTGTGTGTTGATTAGGTAATTGTCTAAATGTTGAAATGTGTCAGGAAATACTGACAGTCACGCGTTTAAAGATAAGAACATGTAGTTGTCTCCCATTAGAAATCATTCGATATTTATATTTAAAAAGTCTGTTTATGGTGTTGGGTCTGCACTTATTGATACAAACGATGTTACTACCAATAACACTACACACATTATTATATTCAACTAGATGTAGCTACCCGAGTTTTTTCTCACGCTAACATTGATATTAGAAAGAAGCCTACTTTTCTATTTAAAGAGACATACTTAATATACTCAATCATGGATATGTGAGAGACTTTATAAAGATTAAGTATTGTGCACATTCCTTTGAAAAATGAATTTCATTATTTTTTTATGATTTCTTTATTGAATGATTGCATTCATTAAACTATAACACCCAGTTTTATTCATATATAGTTTTATTCATATATAGTTTTATTCATATGAAGTTTTATTCATATATAGTTTTATTCATATATAGTTTTATTCATATGAAGTTTTATTCATATATAGTTTTATTCATATATAGTTTTATTCATATGAAGTTTTATTCATATGTAATTTTATTCATATATAGTTTTATTCATATATAGTTTTATTCATATGTAGTATAATTCATATATAGTTTTATTCATATATAGTTTTATTCATATATAGTTTTATTCATATATAGTTGTATTCATATATAGATTTATTCATATGTAGTTTTATTCCTATATAGTTTTATTCATATATAGTTTTATTCCTATATAGTTTTATTCATATGTAGTTTTATTCATATATAGATTTATTCATATATAGTTTTATTCATATATAGTATTATTCATATGTAGTTTTATTCATATGTAGTTTTATTCATATATAGTTTTATTAATATGTAGTTTTATTCATATATAGTTTTATTCATATGTAGTTTTATTCATATGTAGTTTTATTCATATGTAGTTTTATTCATATGTAGTTTTATTCATATATAGATTTATCCATATATAGTTTTATTCATATATAGTATTATTCATATATAGTTTTATTCATATATAGTTTTATTCATATGTAGATTTATTCATATGTAGTTTTATTCATATGTAGTTTTATTCATATATAGTTTTATTCACATGTAGTTTTATTCACATGTAGTTTTATTCATATATAGTTTCTACTTCGTGAAATGTTGCGTAGCATTTAGAATGAAAAAAATCATCAAACGCACACACATATGTATATATGTGTGTGTGTGTGTGCATATATGTACATATATGTGTATGTGTGTATGTGTGTGTGTGAACTTGTGTGTGTGCTGAAAATCTTTATCAAACTTCTCTCTAAATCTCTGGTCTCTAGACTTGAAATTCTTGGTCTTCAGTCTTGATATTTAGAAGATTTGAATCCGTGGAACTATTTCGATTTAAATTTTAGCCTGTAAAAATAGCTAATTAGAGACTATATCCCCCCCTAAAAAAACAAAAACAAAAAGCAATTGGCCTTGGCAGGAGCATGTCGAATGAAGCTGTTACTCATGCATTTATTTTTGCACATGCGCAAAATTAAACCTTCATAGCTTAAAGTCACTAATTTTTAATCTTTTGTATCCTCTGTTGCTAGCTGCAACTATAAAGATGCTGGAGTGATAAATAACGCCTAAGGCGGAAGCGCTAAACGTTTTAGTTGCGATTCTAATGGATGGCACCTAAGTCATATTTGTTTTATAGCTTTTGAAATCATTATTATATATTGGAAAATAATCAATAGATTTGGCGCTATAACAAAAATACAAAATCTGCGAAAATTAAAAAAATAATACTAATGCGTATTTTACGACAGGGCAGCCTGGTAATTAATAAATATATTAAATCTTTGTATTGGAATCATATAATTCTTTTTTGTTTTATTCATTGGAAAATTCTATTGATTGAAAATTACTCACACATTGTTCATATCTAATCAAGCATATTCTTTTCTGCTGTTTTCTGTTGTTTTCTTTTTCTTTCTACCATAACAAAGTAAAGACAGTTAGTCTGTCGATTCTTGTCATCGATTACTTTAACCCACACAAAATCAATATTTGATTCTGTTTTGTTAGGTTTTCAAGTGGATAGCTGAAACATGTAGTTAAGAAAAATAATGTTATTCGAGTTAATATCTCACAGAAAATAATCTAGCCGCTCGAAACTAATTTCATATGGTCGCCATTTTAAGTAAGGGAGATAATATGTGTACACATGTTTACTTTCATTTTGTTTGGCAAAGAAGAATGATATTTTCGAATAATAAAAAGAGGTAACTATGCGTTTCTTTACACTTACTTTCTTTCTTCAGAAGAAAAATTAAATTTAGTCAAAAAACTGCTTGCTTAAAAATAATTACAGCAACAAATGTGTCATAAAAATACGAGACAAATAAATGAATTCGTAGTTCCGAGTGGTAACGACTAAGAGAAATACACAATAGATTAACCAATAAGATTTAGTGTGAGAAAGGTACACGTATCAAGGCTTCATACAATAAACACTATAGAAGTCGAGCGTAGGGATGACCGTACGTGTAATTCTCGGGTTAGGGTTAGTAGTCTTTCTGTAGAAGGCTGAAATTCGTAGTTCGTTGTGTTGAGTTTATAATGGATAATAGCTCAACGTTATAAGTGACAGGTTCTTCCATTGCAACAAGAAAATAGGAAATAAATATACTACACTGCCAGGCTACGCCGTTTAAACACAACAAGTGCATAAAACTTTTGTCTGCAGTTGTATTTAATATTATTTACGTCTTCTTTGAAAGGTCAAGTGAGGTTTTGAGTAGCCAGCGCACTAAAAGACGTGTACTCTGGCCAACAAAAAATGCCTGCGTATCACCGTCGAGATTCTCCGATAGATATGCCTGAGACAATTAGCAATAAACTAATCCCTCTCTTATAGTAAGATGGATTTGAACTGTCAGCGACTTAGAAATTTGGCCTGCTGCTCCTGTATCGGCGCCCCAGGTAATTAGCAACAAACTAACCCGATTTTTATCTCTCTCCCACGGTAAAATGATATGACACCGGGAATGGAAGACGGATTTGAAAAGCCAGCACCATAGAGAAAGAATCCTGTAGCATGCCAACGATACACGTGTCGCCTTCTCCGACGGCATTTCCGATAGGGCTCTTCAGGTGAGTAGCAATAAACTAAATCATTTCTCCAAGAAATAAGACTGGCCTAAACCTTACTCAGTTCAAAACAAACAAAACCACTGTCCTATCATCCCTTCTTATGAACAACACTTATTTAAACTGCGCCAGACAATTTGAAATGTTATAAGCAGATGATCTTAAACGATAACACCTTTCACATTTGACATTTCTTAGAAATGCCAAGATAATAAATTGGAAAATTGAATTAATTTGTACATTAACGGACATAAGTTGAAAGATAAGTAGAAAAGGCCTTGTAAATGATTTCTGTAAAAGTATGAATTATTATCGACTTATTCCGCACAATGGTTAACGTTTGTTAATAAGCCAGAAGAACAGTGTTCAATCCTCGGTTTCTTCATACCAAATACTAAAAATTATACTTATATCTCCATTGCTAAACGCAACATTCTTGTGGACAATTCTAGTATGAATTTTCGGAGCCTTAAACCTATCCTTGATTTTAGACGTGCAGCCTTACTACATAGCACCATAAATCACTTCTTACTGCAACATATTACCACGCACACGCGCGCGCACCCCATTTATATATATATATATATATATATATATATATATATATATACTAGCAGGACCCGTTAACCGGCATTGCCCGGTGGAAGCCTGCCGCACCCTCTCGCAAAAAAGTAAACTACGGTTGCTGTTAGTGGCAACTGCCGTCCATGAACAACTGTGAACACTGACAGCCGTGGCCGAATTGAAATAATCTGGCTTTCACTGGCGATTAGTGCTGGTTTGGGGCGATGACATGCAGGTACTGTTTGAATTAAAAAAAAAAAGCAACTAAGGGAATGCGTAAATCAGTTTGAATTAATAAAATTACGAAAAATAGCCCAATAGAATAAACTTTTCAAGTTAGGAATTCTCACTGTATATGAATATTTTAGAGTGATCGAAATCAGTGGTAGTAGGCGTGGCTGTTTCCGTTTGTTGTTCAAGTCTTCCTCTTCTTTTACAAATCTTCCACAAATAGTATTAAATTAAACTCGAGTTATATGTAATATATTCCATACATGTCGTTTTTTTAAACGTATAACACATAACAATTACGACTTTTTTTCACTTCACTTTTTTGAGTATTGTACTGTTAAGAACGGTGTTTGGAATAGACACCCCAAACTCCCCATGTTAAGAACGGCTTTTGGAATAGACAACCTTTAAAAGTCATCATTTTGAAGAAAATTGTGGAGTAGGACCTAATGTACAAATTTACCTTCCCACCCCAAAAAACGTTAACGTGTGCGCAATCTCGAGAATCAATCAGGGGGGGGGGGAATAATCCACACAATGCAAAATTGGTGAAAACACAATTATATATCAAATAATTGTTTCTCTATGTAATAAAATTTACGATAAACTGTAGCGTGGGTTATCGGTGTTAAAAATTGGTAATTGGGCATAAAAGCAAACCGTCACTTTCAAACACGCCGGCAGGTCTATCACTTGAGGTATGGAAGCGCAGAATTGATACAATACTTCCGCTATTCTTAAAAACTGCATACTTATATGTTTAGTCAAAATATTAAGATATGTTTTGGTAATATATTTTTTCAAACATATTTACGTTTTTTTTTTCAAATATAGTTACTTTTAAATAAAAAATAATGTAGTTTATCTATATATATTAAATATAAATATACTGTATTTAATGTAATTTATCTATATATATTAACTATAAATATACTGCATTTAATGTACTTTATATATATATTAAATATAAATATAGTGTATTTAATGTACTTTATCTATACATATTAAATATAAATATAGTGTATTTAATGTACTTTATCTATATATATTAAATATAAATATAGTGTATTTAATGTACTTTATCTATATATATTAAATATAAATAGTGTATTTAATGTACTTTATCTATATATATTAAATATAAATATACTCTATTTAATGTACTTTATCTATATATATTAAATATAAATATACTCTATTTAATGTACTTTATCTATATATATTAAATATAAATATAGTGTATTTAATGTACTTTATCTATATATATTAAATATAAATATACTGTATTTAATGTACTTTATCTATATATATTAAATATAAATATACTGTATTTAATTTACTTTATCTATATATATTAAATATAAATATACTGTATTTAATTTACTTTATCTATATATATTAAATATAAATATACTGTATTTAATGTACTTTATCTATATATATTAAATATAAATATACTGTATTTAATGTACTTTATCCATATATATTAAATATAAATATACTGTATTTAATGTACTTTATCCATATATCTATATATATAAAAATGTAAATGTTGGTTCGTTCGGAGTTAATTGTCTAAAAAACCACTAGACGGATGGCTTCCACGTTTTGGTATAGTATGTTTACTATATTCATGTGTGTTTTTATATATTTCTTTTTAATTATAACATTATACTTAATTTTTCTATGATAAATAGCTGGATTTCTTTGTACCGAGAGGCCATTTTTTTTATTTAGGGACAATTATTTATTACCGCTTCCTGTCACGTGACCAGTGTTACAATTTAGCGGTTTTCCTGCTAGATCTGGAGATTTCGTTTACAATCTAGCGGGAAATTCTAGAAAATCTGGAGGTATTTGGCACCCAGACACCCGCATTAGATTGCTTGAAAATACTTTAAAACATAAAATAAACTCATTCATGTAAGTAAAAAAAATTAGCATTTATTGCCTTTGGTAACAATTATTTATTCATTATTTGTTTTGTTTTTCACCTTTTTTTCGACTGACCATTCTTAAATCTCACTATAAAATCGATTTTTCCAAGTACATTTAAGGTGGGGGGCATTCCAATCTCCCCGAAGGGGTTTGTATTACTGTACACGGGTTTGTATTACTGTACACATAGATTCGAAAAAGTTGTCAAAAAACAAATATATAACAAATAAATGTTATCAAAGGCAAGATAAGTTACTTTTCTGCCAAACTGGCTAGCGATTTTCTGGACATTTCTTTCTCCTGATCTCGCGGGTTTTTTTTAAATCTCAGTTGACAACATTGCATCACTAAAAAAACACCACAGGCTTAATGTAAACAGAATGTGTTTACAATATCGGTAAATTTTCAATGGGTTTATTGATAATGTAACCATGTGATTGAACTTTAATTTAAATTAACCACACGTGGTCGCAAAATGAATGCCGACCCTCAAAGTGTATACACATTTTGATTCCTCCCTTTACTTAAAAATTCACCAAAAATCAGGAAATTAACGAATTTTAATGAAAATTGCAGTATTTTTCAAATGATGATCGCAGAATATAATGAACTAATTATTTTTACTTAACTCTTGGTGAAAATGTTTTATTTTGTTTAAACAAAAAATACCTTTACTAAAGTTATGGTTTTCAGTAGTAAATAAAAAACGCAAGAATTTATTTTTGCTTTTTTTAAAGCATCGTAATTTGTAACAATAAAAAATAATTTTTACAGTAACATTACGAAAAAGCCCCTAAAGTCCGTATTAATGTATTCGATATAACTCGAAGAAAAGTGAATTATCGGATACTATTCAGGAAATTAAAGATTCAATTAGATTCCTATTTCAGTCACCTAAATTATTTAGGGTGAAATGAGTTTAGGAATTTATAGCCAAACCTAAATATTTTTTTTTTATAAATATCCAGATACGCTCCTACAGAACACCGACCACTCTAATTTGTTTGGTGGGGGGATGTGATGTTGGGGCGCGCGCGCGCCAACATCACATCCGCCCCCCCCCGCTCGCGCCCCAATGTACAAAGTAAAATCTTCGGAAAATGTTAAATAGTGTTCTAATTGGTAAATGTCGGTGCGTTACTTACGGAAAATTTGAAAATTCGATGTTCCAGGTAAAAAAAAAAACCAGATAAATTACCCCCCCCACTCCAACTTGGTGTGCTTTCCTTTTCTTATTTTATTTCTTTTTCAGCTAATTTTAAATTTTCCACCCAAAAAGCGCTATAATGTATTTTTGAAAATTAGAAAATTCTATGTCCTGGAAAAAAAATCCCCTCCCCCCAACATAGTTTGCTTGGTGAAGCCGTCGTTTATGCTACAGCGTGCATGCGCGTAGCATAAACGGATGCTGCAAAATGGTGGAAAGAAGTTCGTGGGTTCAGGGGTAAATACCATGCAAACGGTAAATTTGCCCCAAGTTTGACTATCAGATTCGTTGTCAGCGACCTCAATGACCTATACAAAAACAAATTAGAGTGGTCGGTGTTCTGTAGTAGCGTATCTGGATATTTACCTTTTTTTTTCTTGCTTAAAAAAATAGCATTAATACAGTAAGTTAGGTAAACTGACTTTTTCGTTTAAAAATGGAATTATTTCCCTTTCGTTATTAACTTTAAAAAAAAAAAATTTTTTTTTTTAATAAATATTTTGTGGGGTTTGTATTACTGTACACATAGATTCGAAAAAGTTGTCAAAAACAAATATATAACAAATAAATGTTATCAAAGGCAAGATAAGTTACTTTTCTACCAAACTGGATATATTTTTCGTGTTTTTATTCAATGTAACATGTTTATTCAGCTCGAAAACCATACAGTGTTTACCGATGTATTGGAACATTCAAGATGGCGTCTGATTCTCTCTTTAACACGGTAAGTGTGGGAAAAGATGTTATAAATAAAAAACCGGATAAAATACTGTTAAAAACACGCTCAATATATGTTACCGTGACATAGGTTGACATATATTCGGCGGGTTTTTAATAGTATTTTGTATAGTTTTTTTATTTATAACACCTTTTTCCATACTTACGGTGTTAAAGAGGGTGTGAGACACCATCTTGAATTTTCGAATACATCGGTAAACACTGTATGTTTTTCGAGCTGAATAAATATGTTACATTGAATAAAAACACGAAAAATATATCCAGTTTGGCAGAAAAGTAACTTATCTTGCCTTTGATAACATTTATTTGTTATATATTTGTTTTTTTGACAACTTTTTCGAATCTATGTGTACAGTAATACAAACACCCATTTTGTGTTTTATATACATAAAGTACAATTGTTGAATGTTACTGTTTTGATTATATTCGTTTGGGGGGCACAATTAAAAAATTAAGAAAGATTAAAATGAAGCGAAATTTAAGTTTCCGTTCCATTTTTACAACAACCGTAAAACAGTGCATACTCAGCAAGTTTTATCGTAATTTATAAGCATATTGAAACACTAAATCAACATTTTATTTATTTTTTTGCATAATTAATGATGGAAGTATTTTTCTGTTTATTTTCTTAACATCTGTTAAAAAAAAATAAATAATTTGTACATTCTCTTGAAAAAAAGAATCAAACTTTTCTCTACTTTCACATGTGTTCCATTTTAACAAACTGAGCCACAGCAACGCGTGGCCTGGTACAGTTAGTATTAAATATAAATATACTGTATTTTATGTACTTCATCTATATATATTAATTATAAATATACTCTATTTAAACCTGCGCTATTTAATACCATCGTCGCCGATATAAATTTATATATTTATATATTTCGGCAATATCATATACTGGATTCGTACTTATTATGTTATTTGAATTTATTTTTTTTTACACTTGTGAAATATTCACACTTTAAAACTGCTAAACTATTTTTTGGAAACTGCTGAAACTGTAAAACAATGTGACACATTCATTGTTTTATTTTCATATTTCTGTAAATAAATATATTTTTAAAATGCATAAACAGTTTGACAAAATATATAACATATTAACTTTAATAATCATAGTCATTTGAAAAGATATGCGATTAAAACATAAACATCAGCTGATAAAAAAGTTTACATATTTTTATATATTTTATTATAAGGGGATGAAATGAATACACATAAAATATAGTTAACTTTAAAATAGCTTAACAGTTTTAAAATGTGAATCTTTCACATATGTTAAAAACCGTTAAATTCAAACAACATAATAAGTACGAATCCAGTAGATGATATTGTGGAAACATTTATTTTTAAATCCGCGACGATCGTAATAGATTTAAATAAAGTATATTTAAATAAAGTACATAAAAAGGCGTAACTATATTTGAAAAAAATATATTAACAACAAATATCTTAATACTTTGCGCAAATATATAAAAACCAGTTGTGCAGAAAGCGGAAGCATTGTATCCATTTTGTGTTTCCATACCTCTATTTACAGACTTCTCGGCGTGTTTGAAAGTAAGGGTCTTGTCTTATGCACAACTACCCAGTTTTTATTCCGCCTCTCTCTCTCTCTCTCTCTCTCTTTCTTTCTCTCATAGTCAAAAACCCACGCGGACAATATAAGTAACATGATTGAAATCTAGCTGATCTATAGAAAATATGGAAGTAAGTTAAATCGCCCACATAAAAAGTAAATGTGAAAAAAAAAAAACGATAAAAAACGCCCCGTTATAAAATAAAGTAAAAAGAAAACAAAAATAGCATCGTGTATTACTAGCTAAGTCGCACTGAAATCGAAAAATATACAATGGTACCCGTAAGTATCTTTTTTTTTCAGGATTTGTTTTTTGGGGAATAGTGGTATGTTGTAAATGTATGCATATGTAAGTGTAAAGGTTATCAGTATTTTATGAGCAGTTATTATGTTTGTATGTAGTTTATTTTTTTTTAAAACGTTGCCTCTTGTAGAAAGTGCCGCCATATTTGAAAAGTTCTGGAGTGCCCGTTTATGTAGTAAGAGGGAGATTCCGGAATAATCAAATTGTGAGCTATTAGCCAATGAGAATGAGCAGAATTTGAGGAGGGAGAATTTATTATTTTCGGATCGAGAAATGTAAAAATTATGTTATGTCTATGAGTTTATGATCCAGCTACGATTAAGTGCAAGCACAATATCTGTAGAATGTGTATATTTCCTCCTAGTCTTTACTATGGTGGTAAGCGGACCTAATATTGAGGGGAAAATAAGGAACTACATCCTCTAAAGATGCCAGTGATGCTGTTGCTCCTAGGATGAAATATAAAATTAAATTATAACGACTAAATGTGTCTAAAATGTCGTTCTAAAGTTACATCAGATAGTGGGTAATAGACAATACATAATAAATTTGTATATAGCATTTGTTTTGATCCAGAAGGGAATTTCAGCAATCAAAATATTCTATATGGAGATATAGCATCCAATGATGTTGCAATATAGAGAGTTAGGAGGAAAAAGACAACGAAATACGAAGGTCTTATGTATAACATGAAAATAAACTGGAATCCTAGAAAGATCTCCATAATTCCAGTTATTATATATAGAAAATACACATAATTGCACTTAAAAGGACTGTTAGAATCTTAAAATGATCTCCCGGTTGGTGTCTCTAAAATAGTGGGTGAATATCTCCATCTTCAGCTAAAGCAAAATAATATTTTTTTTAATAATTTATGGTTCCCATATTCTGTATAGATTCTCGAGCTCGACAAAATACACCTGAAGAAGGTCGAAAGTTGTAAGCACCGAAACTTGTGAGAATAACACTCAAGATGAAAACAGTAGTCTGAATAAGTTATATACGATAGCGTGTGTGTTCTTTTGCGTGTGACGCTTTCCGGCAAATTTTCTTGGTTTAGATTTAAGAACACACACGCTAACGTATTAATATATAGATTATACTAGATGTGAGTTAATGAATTTGGTGAGTGTTTAATGCGATTCCGGGCATAGACTCATACTTCTTTTCGAGTAGGGGGAGGGGTGATAGTCCGACATGTTTACTTCCGGTGATGACGTCATTATCTTCTGTTAAAAAAGATGCATATAATATATTTATGATGTACTACATACACATCAGATGTCATATTACAAAAATCACATGGATGTACTGCTGATTAAAAAAATCAGGTAAATGGATCAGTGCAAGCTAGGAGCTTATTTGTAACATTCCAAAAGTCACGTAAATTTATTAAGTAATCATGAGTTCATATTTTCGTCCATAATGTCCTCATGGCAGTAATTGCAAAAACTTTTCTTAAGGAGGAGGGGGATTAAAGTCACTGGAATGCTGAGACTGATGCTACACTCAGAAACTCATGTTGAAGTAATGGTTTCCTAATCCCAAACCGTGTTCATGTTTTTATGTATAAATTTCGAAAAGCTGCTGAAACAGTTTATGATTTAAATATTACTTTATTTTTAGCATATTTTTAACAGTGGAGTGGGGGATATATGAAGTCAGTCCCGGAAATAGTTGAAACCGTTTACGATTTAAACATTACTTTATTTCATGTATATTTTTAACAGTTGGGTGGGAGATATGCAATCAGTCGCGGAAATGGCTGAAACCGTTTACGCATTAAACATTACTTCATCAGTGGGGTGGGGGATATGAAGTCAGTCCCGGAAATGGATGCAACCATTTATGTTTTAGACATTACTTTATTTAATGTATACATTTAACAGTGGGGTGGGAGTTATGAAGTCAGTCCCGGAAATAGTTGAAACAGTTTACAATTTAGAAATTACATTATATCATGTATATTTTGAACAGTGGTTCGGGGGGATATAAAGTCAGTCCCGGAAATGGCTGAAACAGTTTAGGATTTAAACATTACTTTATTTCATGTATATTTTTAACTGTGGAGTGGTGGACATGAAGTCAGTCCCGAGATTGAATGAGATAGATGGGGAAAATATAGTAGTAGAATATACAGCGTCGTCAGGGATCGAATAAGAAAGGTGGAAGATATATACTAGCAAAATACACGGTGTCAGCCGGGATTGGATAAGATAGTTTGAACATATATACAATGGAAATACCCGGAATTGATTCATGTGTTTGTAATGAAATAATCAGCTCCAGCAATACATCAAAGTTATTATTTTAGCAATGAGGGGGCGATAATGTGGGTCAAAATTATAAAAAATGTTGTTGAAATAAGTAACATATCCAAGAATTATGAAAAATGATAAAATGTGAGTTAATTGCTTGGTGCATTTGTAATGAAATAACCAACACAGGGAATATATCAAAGTAGTTATTTCAGTAAGGTTGGGTGATAATGTGGGTTACAATTATGAAAAATGATTGTCGACATTAGTAACATTTCCAAGAATTGAACAAAAATGATGAAATGAGTAAATTGATTAGCGTGTTTGTAATGAAATAATCAGCCCAGACAATATATCAAAGTTACTGTTTTAGTAAAGGGGAGGTGATTAGGTTTTTAATTATGAAAAATGATTGTCGAAATTAGTAACATATCCAATATATAAAAAAATGATGAAATATGAGGAAATTGATTGGTGTGGTTATAATGAAATAATAATCCCAGACAATATATCAAAGTACATATTTTAGTAAAGAGCGGGGCGATACTGTGTGTTAAAATGATTGCTGGAGTTAGTAATATATCCAAGAATTATGAAAAATGATTAAATGTGATCTAATTGATTAGTGTGTTTTTAATGAAATAACGAACCCAGGAAATATATCAAAGTTATTATTTTAGTAAGGGGGAGGAGCGATAATGTCGGTTAAAATTATAAACAATGATTGTCGAAATTAGTAACATATCCGAAGATTATGAAAAATAATGAAATGTGAGTAAATTGATTGGTGTGTTTGTCATCAAATAATAAGCCCGGGCAATAGATCAAAGTTATTAGTTTAGTAAGGAAGAGGAGCGATTATGTGGGTTAAATATATTAAAAATGATTGTTGAAAGTAGTAACACATCCAAGAATTATGAAAAATGATGAAATGTTAGTAAATTGATTATTGTGAAATAATCACCCCAGACAATATATCAAAGTTAATATTTTAGTAAGTGGGAGCGATACTGTGGGTTAAAATTATAAAAAATGATTGTCGAAATTAGTAACATATACTAGCATTATGGAAAATGATGAAATGTGAGTTAATTTATTGGTGTGCCCGTAATGAAATAATCAGTCGAGAAAATGTATCCAAGTTATTATTTTAGTAAGGGTGAGGCGATAATGTGCGTTACAATTATGAAAAATGATTGTCGAAATAAGTAACATATCTGAAAATTATGAAAAATGATTAAATGTGAGTTAATATATTGGGGTGCTTGTAATCAAACAATCAACCCAGACAATATATCAAGGTTATTATTTTAGTAAGTGGGGAGGCGATAATGTGGGTAAAAATTATGAAAAATGATTCTCGAAATTAGTGCTATATCTAAGAATGATGAAAAATGATAAAAGTTAATTGTTTGGTTTGTTTGTAATGAAAAAATCAAGCCAGACAATATATCATAGTTATTATTTTATTAAGGGGGTGATAATGTTGGTCAAAATTATGAATAATGATTGTTGAAATAAGTAACATATCCAAGAATTATGAAAAATCATGAAATGTGAGTTAATTGATTGGTGTGTTTGTAATGAAATAATCAACCCAGATCGAAGTTATTATTTTATCATTTTAGTAATGGGACGATACAGTTTTAACAAAAATGGCTAGAATAATATGATGGTGCTTTATTCATGCTAAACGTTCACGAATTGGCCAGGGGCAATATATTACATATGGAAGATGCCGCTGTGGAATTTCTACATGTCCTGCTAGTTAAAATAATACTAATTGGATAGAAATTTAGCAATATCTTTTTAGGACGATACACGTTATTTTTAAATGCATAAAACTATAAAAAGGTTTCGCATGGCGTGTCCAACAAATACAAGCCCTCTATTATATAGACATGTTATAACAAAGCAGATTGAGAAAAGAAACAAAATCAGTTAAAAAGTTAAGTTACAGCGAGAGATTAGAAACACGGAATGACCTTATTTAGCAGAAAGACATGGAATCGATTTCATTGAATCCTTAATCAATTTCTGATTATGGCGTACATTTTAAAACCATTCTTTCTCTCTGGAAGACATTACTATTGCTAATACATTCAAATAATTATTCTTTTTACTCATAAGTCACCACTAATCAAGGCTAAAACCGAGCCGAGGGTAAGATTTATTAATAGAGAAAGACTGTCAGTTGAATGTGTTTGATTACTTATGGGGACGGATTCGGAAAAATATTTCATAATATTAAATTTAACTATGACTATGTTGTAGTCTGCAAGGAAGCAGTTCCATGTGAATGTGCCCCAGAATGTGAAGTTAAAAGTTAGAAATTGTTAATGGAGATGTCGTCTGACGCTAGACACACTGAAGAAACAAAGAAAAGTGTTTTGGTAGTTGTAAGCGGATAAGACCTTGCCGCGAATGTCTCGCAGGAAAATGAAATTGAGATTGAAGTTTAGTCGGTACATCCCATGGATATAACGAAAGAGTGGAGAAAGACTAGCAACGTTCTTATATGAGAAAGGAACTGCAGACAAGATAAGAGATATTTCCTTACTAGACCAAGTATGATTTTTACTTGATCTGAGCGGTACTCCCATCTTAAGAATATCTGATTCTAATATGTAATAAAGTTGTGTATGTGCATATACTTATTACTATACATGCATAAGCTAAATAAGATGAGCTATATTTTATTTTATTTTTATGGAAATCGCTCTAGGCAAGATACGAAGCCACTTGATGTAAGGAGTTAAATAGTACTACTTCAAGGTTAAAAATAATGCCAATTATAGGTGTTAGATCGTTTAGATTCTAACCTAGAAACAGCAATTTCCCCCTTTTTATCAGAAACATCGTTGATGGAATGAGAGAACTAAATAACAAAATAAGGGAAGCGAGAGATACAAGACTGTCGAAAGTAAACCCAATAGTCACTTTCTACTCTCCTTAATTTTATCTTATATAATGAAACAAATAAAAGGCAGAAGCTATTCGTAACAACTCAAATATGTCTGATTTTTGTGCAATTTCAACAATAGATATTAGGCATCAATTAATAAATATTAACCAAAACTCAGTTTCTTTCCAGGATTTTAAAAGGATTATCTCATCTGAAAATGAAATTATTTCAGATTTGCATTCAATTTGATTCATAATAATTAGAGACAAATTAAGCAAGATTTCTTCTGCAGTTTAGTTTAAGTCTTGAATTTTAGACATTTTCTAGAATAAAATTCATATAATGTATTTTGATAAAATCAAGTTAAAAAAAACGATTCTAGCCATAAAGTTTAGTAAGATTATACTTTAAATTTAATCCTCATAATGAGGCATAAGATTGTTTCAAATATGTTCTGTTCTAGGAGTTATTGTTATTAGCGATTATTCCTCTAGTATTAATATATTAATCAATTGGTATTTCCTCGATAATATATGATTTTCAAAAAAGTCGCAGATTTAATGAACTCCCAATAGTACAATAGTTAGCGAATGAATAGTTGCGTGTCACTAATATTTCCATTCCATGCGAACTCAGGCCTCACAATATAATTGTACCACCTTGGTTCAAACTGAAACATATCTAAATAACGTGTTTAATATTGTTCAGAATATATTTGGTTGTAGCGGTCTGTCTGCAAAATCCTTGTGGAAATTAGCGACATATTTTCATCTTATGGATGTGAGGTGCGAACTCAGAAACTATGATAATAATGTAGCATCTTTGGACAAAAAAGAAATTACACTCTTACCATAGCCCGATAGCTAAAAAAAAATATTTTAGTTTGTTTCATGTTGAACACAGCATAACAACGCCATTAGATCAACGATCCCATCTTTTAAAAAAGGGTTAAGGTGGGTACGAATATGAAATGGACTTTGTGCGTTATTATATCATTGCCACCGTTCAATCTCGAAAGGCAATGGATGCCCCATATAAAGGCTGCTGCGCGTGTCATTGTAAGGCAAGGGTTTCGTGATTCCCAACCACACCTCTCCTG
The DNA here is from genome assembly GCF_053919585.1 of Euprymna scolopes. Classification (NCBI taxonomy): domain Eukaryota; kingdom Metazoa; phylum Mollusca; class Cephalopoda; order Sepiida; family Sepiolidae; genus Euprymna; species Euprymna scolopes. The sequence goes on from NC_136494.1 coordinate 73,901,713, forward strand.
AATCGGCATTGCTTGAGTCCAGTTACAAGAAGAAGTCCAGGGATACTAGATACAATCCTGAGCTAAGTGGAGAGCATACACAGCACCTGGAATTCCCAAATGGTCACCCATTTTAGTAGTGACGAGGCTCAACATTGCTTAACTTCAGTGATCTAACGGGAACCGGTATGTCAACATGATTATGGCGGATATTCATTATTATATAGATTCATGTTGTACATATGCCTTACTGTTGTAAAGCTAAGTTAAGAGATGCTTAACAAGGGGGGGTCGTAATATAACTAGTAACAAACAAAAAATAAGGATACATAAGTGTTAAAAAGCGACCTGAGTTAATATTTATTTATTTATTTACGAGTTCGTATATGCGTAAATTTACTCAGATTCCAAGTAACACCAACTGTAATAGACAATGAGCAATTATTTATAATATATCGCGTGAGAAATTGGAGAAGAATATACACGTACTGCTATTACTACTATAATAAACACATGTTAGTTATGGACGTACCTTGCAGTATTTCATCCATATTTGGCAATAGTAACTCTTGGAATGCCAGATGCCGCATATAGGTTTATACTACTACTACTACTACTACTACTACTGACGATAATAAAGACGTATAACATCTAAATTTATCTAACATCACTGAACCCACATTCATTAAGATTCACCTTGGAATTCCAAATATTGCATACGGCGTTTACTAATATGGTTGCTTTGGAGGAAAGTCGTTCCAAAAGTAAAGATTCCTACTGATTTTACTCAAAATGTCGGAGAGCTACGAAGACCTGAGTGACACCATTAAAACTAGCGACCTATTTTGCCCCAGCATTTTTTTTTACATATAAACCACCATTTTTCTTTTGCACTTTTGCCACGAATGGCACATCTTTGCTTCTGACACACATCTATAAAAAGGGTTACTTTCTTAGATACTCACACCGTCAATATCTAAAACAGAGAAATGAAACTTTGTGGCCAAGAATATATAAGTTCTATCATTATAACAATGTAATTTAAAAAATCCTCTGCTCTATTCTATGAGCGGAGTGAAAAAATAGGAGGCATTACTTTTGGAACGGAGTTCATTTTCGTTTTAGTTAAACTGGTAGGAATAGAATGAACTTTGTGTAACTATACTTAAAATTTTCTACACCCACATCGATAGGATCTCCAGCTTTTTAAAAAAAGATGTCAAGTTTTGCGAGAGGAATTGTATTTCGCAGATGAAAACTGTCTTGTCAGAATAAAACGCTGATAAGTTACGTAACTGTAATTTAATGATGTCTCCTATGTGACGCTTCAAAGTTTGCAATACGATTTGGGTTAGAATATCCGAGTAGTTCATGTTCGTCTCCTGACTCATGCAAGGAATTATTTATAAGCTAATATGCATATTCCTTCGATCATGATAGTTTTCTACAGGTGCTTGTAAAAAAGAATATACTTACATTGCAATTCAACTGCTTTTCAATTTCTATCATAAAAAAACATATTTGTACTTTTATGCATATGTACCTTTTTGTCAGACCTTTATGCCAAGATGATAAAATGGTAGAAGAAAAAGATAAGGAAGGAGGGTCAGAACTACTAGGTAATATACAGAGTGGAACGATAAATATATCGACCTAAAGAAAACGACACTATAACTTTATTGTAAAACTTATATTGAAAAATCAATTCAGGTAACTTGATTATGTTGTAGAGCTGATATCTATACGCTGTAGTTGCTTCACTTTCAATTACCGCCTCGATACGGGTCCAGAACTGAGAGTATGCGTTTTCCACAAGCGTTGGCGGGAGATCGGCGAATACTCAACGGATGGCGGCGATCAGACTGGCTTTAGTGTTGTGAGAAGTCATGTTTGTGATGTTCTCGACGTATGATCAAGCGAAGTAGTCCAGCAGGTTCAGCTTGAGGGATGAGAGAGACACAGAGAGAAGGATATAAAGTTGGAGCACCTCTTTCTGGAGTCAAGCCTGAGTCTCTTTGAACTTGTGGGCCGGTACCTAGTCCGCTGCCACACCCAGGATCTACCAGTGGCCACCTGATTGCACTAAGGAATTGCCACACTTTTCAGCACATTCAGGTACACTTTGGTGTTAAATTTGACTTTCAAACCGACATCTAAAATGTGATTGGTTGTTTGGTTGGTTGTTTTTGTCTTACGGCATATCAACCCTTTTTAGGATATTTAATGCCGAATCCAGTGATTTTGAAAAAAAATTTTTTTAATAGAATATTTGTTTTTTTTTTCAAGTCGGTTTCTATTTAACACAAAGTTGGGACCCTAACAGGTATTACTACTCCGAGTTAGAGTGGACCTGCGAGCAATGGCAATTAAGAGGTGGCCCCACACTCCCCAAAGCATGCAAGCTGGGGCCTCCCCATCGGACATACTTTAAGGTCATAACCAGGACCCGAAAATGTAAGGTGGCAGGATGTGTCCCTCACTTTAAACCATACTAAATACCATAACTGTGGCCTGAAGCTTTCTCCCTGTTATTCATGTCAATCCAGCAGTCGATAACAGTCGATACGTATAACCCTATATGATTCGTCACTTGGTAAATGAAAGCGAAATAAAATGAAAACTCAATGTAAGCCAAATAACACTGGCCAAAAACAAATTTGGTGTCTTCGTTTTTCAGTTGATGGAAAAGGAATCTTAGGCGACTGATCAAAAAAATCACATTAGCTTTGCTCAACGAGACTAAGCTTTTGAGCTATGACCAAATGTCGTTTTTTACGTTTTTGTTCAGATGTACGCATGCCTGGAACATTTTAGAAGTTGGTGGGGTAACATACCATGTTTTGATTATTCAAGTATTCAGGTTCGATAGTTCTGAGTGATTATGTCCAAAACGAATCAGTTTGAAATCATAAAAGCTCGAAAGCTTTCAAACATTGGTGCTCAGCATACACGAAGAAGGACTGGCATGTGCGGCAAGAATTGGTGCCTTGCAAAGAAAGAAACGTCATTAACGACCGTCTGGTGGGCATAGACAGAAGACTGTTCTCGTCGCTGCACATCAAACTCGGCTTAATCAAGCAGTTCACAAATCCGATAGACAAGGATGGTGACTGTTGTAATTACTTGCGCCAGGCTTTTCTAGGACTGTCCACGGAAAGGTTGAAAGCTGGCATCTTTGACGGTTCTCAGATCTGGCAGCTTATAAGAGATCCAGAGTTCGAAAACGCAATGACGAAGTGGGACTGGAAGCGTGGAAGGCATTTGTTCTGGTAGTGAAGGACTTACTTGGCAATAATAAGACCAGAAACTACGCAGAACTTGTCAAAAACATGCTAACTGCTATCAGAAACCTGGGCTGTAACATAGGGGTCAAGATGCAGTGCCTATATTCACATATAGATCGGTTTTCTGAGAACCTGCGTTACATGACCAATGAACATGGGGAGAGATTCCATCAGAACCTGAAAGAGATAATGACCAGGTATCAAAGTTGTTGGGATTCAGTAATGATGGCTGTTCGAATCTAAAAACAGACCTCATTGCTGCTGAGCATTCCAGGAGTTCGAAGAAACTGAAGCCCTGAAATTTGAACAGTGGTGAAACAACGCGCAATTTGTGTATACTTACCTTTATCAAAGCTTGCCATTCAGTATACAGCAATCGATGTTCTTGTCAGGTAATCAATATATGTTGTCAAAAGAGTTTTTCACTTAAAAACATATTCTGAACGTTAATAAACGGATAATAGCACAAAAATGTAATCGATTTCGTCATAAGTTCTGATTTTTTTTTCAAATCAATTTAACACAAAAACCTGACATAATTGAGAGACACGGATGCTATTTCCTGATTCAGCCGTGCAAAGATACCATAAATCCGCTGTACAAATTTAGACAATATTCAAAACGAACAAAACTTTTGCTCAGTGTAATCAATGCCTTAATAGTTAGCGGCAATATATTAGGTTGACAAGAAGGTTCTTGAGGAATTTTAAAATTTGACTTCAAATGATGTATTTTCAAAAATGTTTGGAGTATAATACCTTTATTCTATATATTATTTTAAATAGTGTTTTTTCGCTCTAATTAATCGTTTAAATTATAATCGTTTTAAAACAATTACGTCTTCTTTTCAAAACGTTGAATACAAGATAGAAAAAGCAAACTCGCACAGCATACTTGTTTCAATTCAAACTAGGCCGAAAATAGCTCGCGATATTAACGAAGTGTTTAGCCCAAGAACAACTACTGAACACACAGCACAATAGGGGTTTTAAAAATTTCGTGGCGGCGACAAGAGTCTTTAAGATGAGCGTAGTGGCCAGCCATCTAATGTTGACAATGATTAATTAAGAGCCTTAGTCGAAGCCAATTCACACACAACTGTTCGGGAACTTGCTTCTGAATTAGACGTAACGTATTCGACAGTTTCCAACCACTTGAGAGAGATTGGAAAGGCAACAATTCTGATAAATGGTTGCCGCATGAATTGAACGACAAGCAAAAGAAACACCGTTATGAAGTGTCATCTTTCCTTTCGAAATCAAACAACAAAAACAACCCGTTTCTCGATTGGGTTGTGACTTGCGAGTAAAAGTAAGTTATTTACGGCAACCCCCACGACGCTTAGTTAAGTGGTTAGACGTCGACCAAGCTCCACAACACTTTCCGAAGTCAGAGTTGCTCCAAATGAAAGTCATGCTGACTGTTTGATGGTCTGCAACCGGTCTCATCCATTACAGTTTTTAAATGCAGGCGAAACCATTACGGTGGAGAAGTACTGTCAACAAATGAATGAAATGCATCAGAAACTTCGACAACAACACACAGCGTTAGTCAACAGAAAAGGCCTCATTCTCCTCCATGACAATGTTCGACCGCACATTGCTAAACTGAAGTTGAACAAATTCGGCTATGAAACTCTGTCTGATCCTTCATACTCTCCAGATCTTTTACCTATCAACTACCACTTTTTCAAGCATCTCAACAACTTTCTGTGTGAGGAATACTTACATAACCTAAGCGATATCAAAAACGCCTTCAGCGACTTCATCGCCACCAGAACGTAAGATTTTTACGTTACTGGCATAAATAGACTTGTTTTGTGTTGGCAAAAATATGTTTATTCTGATGGTGCTCTTATCGATCAATACATTTTTTGTTTGAGTCAGGATATGTTCATCTGAATTTAAAAGTTGAAAATCACAATAACTTTCTTGTCAACCTGAGCCTGTTTTTTGTTGCTCAATGAAGACTTTATAGACTGAAACAGTAGATTTATATTTATATATTTATATGTACAGGTTTTAATTCTCATTTTAAATGTCGATCCTTATTAATTATAGAATCCAGCTGCTACGCGTAGATATCCTAATGTAGTCTATATTCTGTTCAATTAAGTTTAAGGCAAACAGGTGATAAGAGAACGCAAGCCCTTGGTCAAAATTCATATATAGCCAATCATCATGAAATTTTAACAATACGTATTAGACATGAAGTATTAAGAAGGCATAATACAGGCATGACTACCAAATTAAAAATTTATATGCACCAGGTTAATATATACTTTTATCTATACTAATAAGACATCAATTAAACAAACCTTCTTAGACTTTAAGTTTCTTTTTCAGACTCATAATCAAAAAAATTTAAATGATATACATTTTAAAACGTGGAATTCTCCCCATATTTCCACCTCTACAATACTCGAAAAGGATTTTGAGAATACTTACTTACTAGCAGGACCCGTGGAAATTCCACGGAATGAGAAATATATTTAATCAACAAATATATTATCATAAAGCCAATATTTCTTTTGAAAGGCACAAGAAATTGGATTTTTTCGACAAAACACCCTAATAATACACAGAAAATATAGATCTATTAACATTTATATGAAAATAGTGTTGTACTTTAAATCTACAACTTGGCAGACAATATATATTTTTTTTATTTTGCTTTGTTTATTTCGAATGCCCCTTTTTAACGTAACGTTTCGCTAACTTCTTCTTTCAGTGAAGAACAGCTGCAGGTCGTTTTAATTCTATCACACTATAAAAAGATTTCGAAGGTTGTCACAAGTGACAGTGGAGATAACCCCACTCCCCTGAAAATGCCCTCATGATGTGCTTCTCAAATAACCTCTGACAACCCAGTCTAGTGTGACCAAGCGAAAGTATTTCTACAACTGAAAGAAGGACACAGGCGGGTTCACTGGGGTCTTAAAACCATACATTTCGGACAGTTGGGGCTCATCAACTTTGAATAGTAGCCCACCTGGAAGAAGGCCACCCTTAATCGAAACCTCCGCTTCGGGATTACCTCATCCAAGGAAAGGATAAGAGAGTAAACCCAACAGACAAAACCGGAGATGGAGTCCCTAAGGCGGTCTGACTATATTGTCATCACAGCCAACTCCTGCGGGGCAGTTAGAGCCAAGTTACATCGACTCTGTTTTTCTCACGGATCCTCCAGCTTTATGGAGTAGGGGTAAAACTGATGCACGGCCAACAACTATTATCCCATATTACCATGTCTAAGCTCTACTTCACCGGAGCTAAACCATCGTCTTCCAAGACAAATTCGGGAGCTCACGACGACCACAACAACACTATAAAACAGGGCCTCATAATTGACCGCATAACGGGTCTCATGATATGTATGCAGATATAGAAAATTATCTCATATTACAGGATGACTTTTTATTCTTTAGTACCAATTAAATGCTCATATTTTATATAAGGTTTAACTGATTTCTTAACTAGCATCTGTATGTTTATGAAGAGAACTCGGAAAGTTTATTTTTGAAATTCATGTGCATAATAATGCTCAAAATAAAAGCAAGAAAGAATTCCCAAACGTTTCTTTACTAATTTCAGAAGTAAAAAAAAAAAACTAATGCGTATTTAAAAAGCACGTGTTCGATTATTTTAAGATTTTTCGCTTTTTTCTCTTTAATTATTATCGCAATTATGACGGTTATTTTTATCATCGACTCTGAAACGGTTAATTATTGTAATGGCCTTCATCGAAAACAACTCTTCGAATTCTTCCTGTGGATTGAAGTTATACGTTAAGTTTATTTTAATGCACGTTAACCTTGAAAATATAAAGTTATAAAAACGAAATCAAGAAAATTCTATTTCCTTCCTCTCTTCCTTACTTTCTTTTACTATGCATCTCTCTGTCTGTTTGCCTCCCCGCTTTTCTTCATATATATATATATATATATATATATATATATATATATATATATATATATATATGTATGTGTGTAAATATGGAGGAAGTGAGGAAGCATGTCTTCATATATATATATATATATATATATATATATATATATATATATATATATATATATATATATAAAGATGGAGGAAGTGAGGAAGCATGGCTGTGGAAAACTTTTTAACCGAATACGATGTCCAGCATGTTAAAAATATACCATTTGTTGTAAAAATCTAATGGATAAACATCTGAAGAAGTTGGTGGGGGCAGGATATTTTTACGGAAACATAAATCGTGAAATTGCCAACTCATTAATGAAACGACTGTAATGGAAAAATACAGGAAATAAACGAACGTTATAAAAAGAAAACGTGAGTCTTTGAATTGTCAACAGAATTTTGCACTATATATATATATATATATATATATATATATATATATATATATATATATATATATATATATATATATATTTCTAGCCGAAAACCGATCACAAAGATTTTCCCAAATCTCAGTACCCTGTATATCAAATTAACCGTCTGTACACTGAAAATTGACAGAGTTATTGTGTAGGGAAATGTACACACACAGACATAAAGACACACACACAGACAACCCGACACGGTCACTTTTATAGATATACTAGCATTTCAGTCCGGCGTTGCCCGGGTGTTTGGATCTGTGTGTTGAGCAAAAAAAAAGTTGTAGTGGGAAGGCAGGCTCGAACCCGTAACGTGATGGAGGAAAAGAACGGGGAGGGGGAAACCTGACGTCTTTGCTGTTACGACCACCAACAAACCGGAAGTGACTTATATTTTAATTAAGGCTAGACAATCGAAAGGAGAGGATGACTTTCAAAAATATCGGCGAAAAAGCGACCTTCCCCCTTTAGAAAACTGCCCAGTTGAAAGTGAAGATATTAATTTTTTAGCCAATTTTTCGATATTTGTCGTCTGAAAGGTCGAACTTAAAAACGATACTGATCTTGGTAAAATCCGTCGTCTCCGTCGAAAGTTTGAGGCTGACATGCAAACATACATACATTTATATATTGGTAACTAACAATTTTCGACTAAAACCGATTAAGAAGCTTGCCATATCTCTGAATACGCGTTATGTAAAATTTCAAATGTTTAGACCAGAAATTGTCTGAGTAATTTGATAGAGACCACAGAGGTCAATTTTTAAAAAAAGGTTTTACCCTTATTATGACCCCTTAAAATTTATTGTTTTGGGCTCAAATCAAGTTATTAAGTTAGATCCATGTCCAAGGAACCTATATCTAAAATTTAAAGTGTTTAGATCCAAAATTGTCGGAGAAGTTTGGAAGAGTTCTGAAAGATCAAATCGTTTAACTTTGATACCTTAACAGCCAAATTTCAGGCCGAAAACCGATCACAAAGATTTTCCCAAATCTCAATATCCTGTATATCAAATTTCGAGTCTGTAGCCTTAAAATTGAGAGAGTTATTGCGTAGGGAAATGTACACACACAGACACGTTCACTTTTAGATATATACTTGCATTTAAGCCCGCGTTGCCCGGGTATTTGGAGGTGTATTTTGAGCAAAAAAAAAAAAAAAAAAAAGGGATCAATTTTTTTTTAATTTGACCCCTATTATGACCCCTTAAATCTTATTGTTTTGGGCTCAAATAAATTATTAAGTTAGATTCATGTCCAAGGAACTTATATCTAAAATTTCAAGTGTTTAGATCCAAAATTGTCGAAGGAGTTTGGTACAGTTATCAAAGGTCGAATCGTTGAACTTTGACCGCTTAATCGCCAGATTTCTAGCTGAAAACAATCACATAGACTTTTCCAAATCTCAGTACCCTGTATATCAAATTTTGAGTTTGTTAAGTTAAAATCGATAGAGTTATTGCGTAGGGAAATATACGTACACAGACACACAGACACAGAAACAGACAGATACACAGACAGATACACAGACACGTTCACTTATATATATATATATATATATATATATATATATATTAAAAAGTTTGACTCATGCTCAGGTAACCTACATCTAAAATTTAAAGTGTTTGGACCCAAAATTGGCGGAGGAGTTTGGTAGAATCTGCAGAAGTCAACATTTTCAACATTGCTATCTTGGCAGCAATTTTTTGCCCCAAATCTGATTAAAAAACTTGCTGTATATTCGAATATCCTTTATGTAAAATTTTAAAAGTTTAGACCCCAAAATAGCTGAATAGTTTGCTAGAGACCGCAAATGACAGGTCTTTTTATGTTTGACTCCTTTGCAGCTAAATTTTCGACGAAAAAACGACTAAAAAGCTTGCTTTATGTCTGAATACACTTTATGTAAAATTGCAAATTTTAAGACCAAAATTGGCTGAGTAATTTGGTAGAGGCCGCATAGGTCCATGTTTTTTTAAAAAACTTTCACCTATAATTTTGACCCTTAACATTTATTGTTTATTAGTTCAAATCAAATTAAAAAGTTTGATCGACGTCCAAGTAACCTACATCTAAAATTTCAAGTGTTTAAACCTAAAATTAGCGGAAAAGTTTGGTAGAGTTTTTAAAGGTAAAATTATTGAACCCCTTGACAGCTAAATTTCTGGCCGAAAACCGATTAGAAATATTGTCCCGACTCTTAATACCTCTTATGTCAAATCCCGAGTCTGTAGTCTGAAAATTGACAGAGTAGTTTAGTGAGAAATGTACACACACACACACACACACACACACACACACACACACACACACACACACACACACACACACACAAATAGACAGACAATTTCACATCATAAATTTCTGTGTGGATTTAATCGGTCTAGCCTTCATAGGCCTGGGAGAGCCAGCATGCTTCCACTGTGTATTTATTTTGGTATCTTGAACTCTGGATTATTACAATAGATCCAGCTTTCATCGCAAGTCACCAGAGTACAAAGAACTGTGGGATCTGAATTCCTAAGCTCGACCATCTCCCTGCTGTCATGGCAACGTCTTTCTTTCTCATCTTTTCTGAGCACCCTTGGGACAAACTTCACGAAAATTTTCAACATTCTCAGTTCCCAGCGAATAATTTTGCTTAGAGTTTCCACACATCACACTGTGAACTTATTGTCTCCATAGACACACGACGATTTTTATCCATGAAATTCTTTATTTGTCCGATCAACTCTGGTGTTCTGACTTCCTTACTCCTCCCGCACCTCTCATCCTCTCTAACTATCCTTGAATTTCTTCTACAGCTTAAAAACTGTTGCTCGATTAATACAAGATGACTCAAAAGCAGGTTAAAGCATTCAATACGTTTTTGTGGCATTTTTTCAAGTTTAAAAACGGAATTTTATTGCATATCGTTCTAAGGTGTCCTCATGTCCAGATTGCATTTTTGAAATTCATCAGCTGTGATTATCACGCTTTAGTAGTATGCATTCCAGTTCCTGTTGTAGCTGTTCATTGTAACCTGAAATCATAAAAATTGGCCAGTCATCTCATAAGATGTATAGCAATAACATATAAAATTGTCAAGGGTCTACGACAATTTTGAATGGTTGTACAAAAATATCTGAAAACTTATTAAATATACTTCGTATACATTCTGAGGGCAAATCTTTATTTACATAGACTGGAATATATATATATATATATATATGTATATATATATATGTATATATATATATATATATATACTAGCAAAAGTACCCGTCGTTAACTGGGTTCAAAAACAGCCTAAAGAAAATGGACTCTGATTTATGAAAGTATGATAGGTTATGAAGAGGAAGGGTTGTAAAGAGATAGCTTCGAATTTGGGGGCATCAAAACCAAAGCAGAATATGATGAAAGTAAAAATAAAATAGATAAACCCCATAATTTATTATACCATACCTGTTCACACTGAAACACTTATCATAATATTCTGTATGCTTCTCTTGCCGCACTGATGATCTGTGAAAACGTTGTTAAACTTTGTGACATATTTCCATTCTATGAAGGTCAGGTGCGAACGAACACCCCATAATTTTATTATACCAAATTTCCTCAAACTGGAACATAATTATCAAAGTATACTTACGCAGATAGATATGAAAAGTCTTTGTCAAAGTTTGTCCTTATTTCCATTCCATGGAGGTCAGGCGCGAACGCAGATCGCACAATTTTATTATACCATCCCTATTTAAGTTAAAACATACTTATCAAAGTATTCTTATGTACATCTATATCAAAAACACTTGTAAACGTTTTTTTTATTTTTAATTTTTTTTTCCATACTTTGTGGACCAGGCGCGAACGCAGACCCCGCAATTTTAATGAACCACCCTTCTGTCAGATCAAACATATCCATTCATGTGTCTCGATACATCTATCATTATATGTAATCAGTTTTTAAAAATAGTCAACCATATAGGAGCCTATTTGTGACCACACACACACACACACACACACACACACACACACACACACACACACACACACATTTAGCTTTATATATATATTATATATATATATTATATATATATATGTATGTATGCATATATACTTTGAAATCAATTAGATTACAGGTTAATGAATCTAATATTGTGTAGTCTTATAGAATACTAGAAGTAAATATTAATATAAGAATTCCAACCAAATAAAATTACTCAATATACCAGATAGAGCAAATAAAAATGAATCTTGAATATATATATATATATATATATATATATATATATATATATATATATATATATATATATACCATACTTTAGGGTAATTTCGCCAAATCCGGGGGTAATCGCGTCAACTAAAAATGTGCTTTTTCTATACGTGGTTGCCAAAAAAGCACTTTTATCTAGTTGGCGCAATTACCCCGGACTTGGTGCAATTACCCTAAAGTAGGGTATATATATATATATATATCTATCTTAGGTTGAGCATATTGGGAAGTGCCATTACCATTAGCATATTAAACGATGTTCTTAGTGTAAACAAATTGAGCTTAGGTATTTGGACAATGTCAAAACATTGTTCATTCACTGCTCGCATAGCGACAGATCTATAGCGCAACGGTTAGAAGCTCCGACCGTTGTTTAGGCGATCGAGATTCGATCCTGGCTTGAGGTAGTTGCTTTCTCTTGCCGCACTGATGATCTGTGAAAAAGCGAAACAGTACTGTATGTGGATGACTCTACACACACACACACACACACACACACACACACACACACACACACACACACACACATATATATGTCATTAATAACAAAGAATTCATCTAGGACATATATTTATCATGATAGTAGGACATTTATTGACGATCTTATACTTATAAATGATAAAGAGGAATTTGACAAAATATATACATCTGGTACAGCGAAAGAAGTTAGAATTAAATTGTGAACATAAATGAACACAAGCTACATTTCTGGATTTAGATATAAAAATTGAGGATGGAATGTTTATCTACAAAATCTATATATCTATAAAAGTGAACGTGCGTGTGTGTGTGTGTGTGTGTGTGTGTGTGTGTGTGTGTGTGTGTGTGCGTCTGTGTATATTTCCCTACGCAATAACTCTGACAATATTTAGTCTACAAACTGGAAATTTGATATACAGGGTACTGAAATTTAGGAACATCTTTGATATCGGTTTTCGGTCAGAAATTTTAAATTTAAGGGTCAAAGTTCTACGATTTGACCTTTGAGAACCCTACCAAACTCCTCGGACAATTTTAGATCTAAAAAACTAATCAGAATAGATTAATGAAGAAAATCCAAAACGACATTAGTAATGTATAAATATAATTTCACGTATATATTTATAATATTTTTAATTTTTTGTGTGTTTTTAAATAAACTAGTAAATATAAAGAGATTATTAGTATATACAAGCGTAGATGTATAAAATATAAAATTAATAGCAAAGAAGGGGAGTTGATAAGTATGTATAGTAAATTCATACGAAGCATATAAATGCAAAAAAAAAAAGAAAAAAAAGAGAATAATAAATAGTTCCTTTTTTGGAGACAAGGACGAATGACACAGGTAAGTTAAAAAAATATAGCAGTAATAGGTGAGCCTAATTAATCTGGAGAAAGAAATTACGTGATCCAATATATTTTATTCTTTGATTTAAGTGGGGTGGTGTTTGATCAGTACTGCCGAGGAGCCGTGATTTAATATCCTGTATTGTTTTAAATCCTCGAAACAGTGTTTCATAGTAAACAATTGATGATCCCTGAAAACTATTGTGAATTTGAGAAAGCACGTAGATTCCGCGATTGCAGGAGTCAAAATAATTTTCCAACGAAGAGTTAATGTTTTTTTTTTTAACCTTTAATGTCGTTTTCACGGTTAAAATACTTATCAATCCGCGCGCGCACGCACACACACACACATACTATGAAATCAAAAGCGGATTATCAGCTGTTTACAATGTATCTGTTTTGGAGATTTATAAACAATATATATATATATATATATATATATATATATATATATATATATATATATAAGCAAATACATTTTATTTCCATGACGCCACTTTTGCTTATTTGTCATTCATGTGTCAACACGCAAAAGCAGAATGTACAATTATAATTACATTTTACTTTTCAGATTGGATTGGAACACATTCTAAATGGATTCCTTATATAATAAGCGACCTTTGTTGCCAAGACAACCAAACGTTGTCCGACGATCAATATCTAGTTACTAAGATCCTGGAATTCATTTTCTAGTATTCCCTAATAATACGTCGTCATCGCCGATGTGTCTCTCACTGGTTTTCGGACGGCAATTCCTCGCCAGAAAAATGACTTGTCTTACCCATATACTTATGTCCGAAAGGATAACCTTTAAATAATTACCAACTTGCTGCGATAGCAAATGTATCCATGCGGAAGTCAACATGCGTATTAGCCAGTTACAGACATCCTGAGACTAAATTGCCCATTTAGTTGTATTTAAACGAGGAATAAGTTAGACACAAGGTCAATTTTTCATTTGGAATATATCTAGATGACACTAAACAGGCACTATGGACGAGTGTAAGAACAATGATGACTACACCGACTATCGATTCCAATCAAATAATGAACAATGGGGAGTATCTGTTCTGGTGACGTTCTTTTCTTTTTTGTTTGCCCTCAGTCTTGCTAGACTGAGGCTATTTTTTAATTTTTTTCCCCAAATTTAGAGTGCTATTTTACTTCACCTTACAAAAGCAACATAAAGTATAAATTCTACCCGCATGGGAAGCCAAGTAAATAAGGACAATGTTATATAAATGGACCACTTTCCAGTACTTTACCAGAAAGGAGTTGTTTCACGTGGAAATCGCTCCAGACATGACATGAAACCACTTGATATAAACAGCCAAAAAATGTTACTTCAAATTAAAATCTAACTAACGATTTATTATTCTTTCTTCAAAGTCTATATGTACACATATAAAAGAACCCCTCCCCCACTTAAAAGGGAGAGAACCAACTATCCAAACTCCAAAATCATCAACTGAAACAACGCGATCTAAATACTCATCTGACACACATTCACCTAAATTCTGATTAGAAAACTCTACTCTACCTAATTTTTAACCTTATGTGGAAATTTACAATAATAATCCTATTTTTTATCTTTAATTTTGCTACAATTAAACATTGAGGTGAACATTTTTATTCATCGAATATAATTATATACTGACACTCATTTTGCCGTAATGTTTTTGGCGATTAAAACAATAGTAGACAAGAATGTATACGTTTATGTGCTATGATATCTCTATCAAGTTATCTAGTGTAGTTTCATTACTCGAAGTGTTTGACTGCAGTTACTATTGTCGCAGTATCTAATTCGTGAATTTGTATTTGATGCCTTTCCGTACGGACTAATGTCACAATTCTATCTTTCCATCACCAACGCTCTAATCCCCGTTTGGCATCAATCGAAATGAATGGCTTTTCTCTTGGGAAGACCCTTGCTTTGACAAACGTCTCGGTCTCATCTTTATTTCTGATCTGAGGTGGAACACGTACATCAAATCCGTTGCTGAAAAAAAATGGTAGGATCGCTTTACCGCTCTGATAGATATCTCACTACTGATGAAATTCTCTACCTGTATAAGAGTCAAGTACGTCCAATGATGAAGTACTGTTGCCACATTTGGACAGAAGCTGCTAGACGCAGTTTATCCTGCCTCGACAGAGTTCAAAATAGATCGTAACATAGTGGGGAATGCCATTTTCTCTTCTCGGCAATCTCTTTCCAAGTAAAGAGACGTTGCGAGCCTATCTCTGCTTTATCGTTATTTCCATAGCAAGTGCTCGTCTGAGCTCCAATCTATAGTCCCCCTGGCCTGAATTTCACGAAAAACACTCATCTAACTAAAACCACTATCAATCATTCTCCCCACTCTTTATCTGTGCCTAAGCCTAAACGTAGATTCCATGAACCAAGCTTCTTTCTTAGAACTTCACGAATGTGGAACTCTGTTCCCTTTTCCTGCTTTCCATCTGACTACAATATGGTTGTCTTTACGTTCAACGTGAACAAATTCTTTATGAGCCATCCCCTTATGTAATCCAATTCATCAGATTTCCACTACTAACGATTACTACGAATTGTTTCCCTTGACTACTGTACACTAATTAACCCTTAACCTCGAGTGGCTTCTGAGCCTTGATAAGTGGTGACTCTTTCGTAAAAAAAATATTAAGATATTTTTAGATTCATAACTCTGCCCATAACATGATTAAGCAAGGCAATTTCAATTAAATGCAAAACAAAGCAATTAAAGATGTTACAAATAAAAATGGGGCAAAAATTTCAGTATCAGTGACATTTCAGAAATGTAATAACAGCTAATAATTCACTAATAAAATGCCTTTCTTCGAAACAAATATGCAAATGCTAGAAAATTTCATTGGCAAGCTTAGAAAAGACTCAATGCAGCGATGAAGAAGCGTTTATTTTATAACTGTGGTACCAAGGCCAAAAGGGTTAGTGTGAGTTTTACTTTGGTCCATACGCAGTAATATAAATGGATTGAGACTTTAACGAGATTAATAAAACAGGACGACATTAATGGCATTTGTTTAAATTGGACCTGAAAATAGTCATGTTACACTTTGTATAGAAACGTGAATCTTAGTACAAGAACCAACAAAAACTGCACAGAAAATAATATTGCGTATTACTTTGCCAAGCAATAATAAAACACATTAACGAAATTGCGGCGGCCATATTGGGTTATATGTAAATGTAGGTGTTTCATGTGGCGGCTTAACTTGAAGGAATTGTATATTTTTGAGAAATTTGCTACGTCACAAAGTAACACTGAAAAAACAAGAAGAAGCGTTTATTTTATGAACGCTTCTTCTTCGCCGCATTGAGTCTTTTCTAAGCTTGCCAATCAGCAGATTATCTGATGAAAGCTAAGTTAGATTTTTTGGAGTTACCACATTGTTAGTTTATACTAAAAAAAAAAATGTCGAATTTAACTAATATTGGTTTACTAATTGTTTCCCAGTGTTACTTTGTGACGTAGCGAATTGCTAAAAAATATACAATTCCTTCAAGTTAAGCCGCCACATGAATACACCTACATTTACATATAACCCATATATCGTTCTCGATATTCTGTCCGACAGAAATTAACCATTTCAGTGGCCTTTTATCTGTCAGGCTGAGGTATAGATCCTGGGTAGTAGATTGAAAATGATCCTCCTAGGTCCCTTATTAAGGGGAGAGTTAATAAATTGCTGTCTGAAGCATTCAGACTGTGGAGTGCCAATGGGGTTGTCGCAGAAGTTGTTAATAGGCCAGAGTGCTGTTTCTTTAGGGATGCTAGCTTGATTCTTCCTACCTTCCGGCTTTGCATCGCATCTTCATACGGTGAGAAGGAAGTAAATACTAGCAGTTTAAAAGTCTTTGCTTACTATTGTGTATTGTGTTAATACATTAAGGCTTCCTTCAGTCTTGACAGACTATGGATACCCACTGTAAGGGTGCCTGCGCGTGAAATTTGTGTGGCAAGAGTTGCGCAATATCCAACCACGCCTCTCCTGAGTCAACATTGTTGCATACCAGTGGCAAGTTGAGGTACAAGACGACTGGAAACAATGCCGAGATAAGCGGAGAGCACATACAGCTCCTAGAATTCCCAAATGGTCACCCATCTGGTATTAGCCAGGCTCAACGTTGCTTAACTTCGGTGATCTGACGAGAACCGGTGTGTCAACGTGATTATGCCGTGTGTTAACATACTCTTATAAATATACCACTTTTTGTTCTGATAGAAATTATCTAAAATTATCTTAAATTAGATAGAAAAATAATTGGTTACTTCTATAATGTTAATAAAGATAATTTAAATCTACACTTAGTAGTTAAATAATAATTTCTTAACAAATATGTTACAGCTTGGGAAATTTCGAAATCACGAATAACAACTAATTGTTACCTAATGACACTCATAAAACACCACGCTTACACACACACACACACACACACACACACACGCACACACACACACACATACATATATATATATTGAGTAAAAAAATTAATTGTAAATTATGAATCAATTCGGAGACAAGGTACAGCATCATGGCCAAAGATATACTGACTGAACTTAAAACAAAATTTCTAATGGAGCTCAAGAAGGAATATCCGCCTATAAAAATACTGGTTTTATGTTGGTGCCTGTAACTTCCCCAACCCTCCGCTTATATTTTGCTGATGAGGAAATTATATTCCAAGACAAATCCTGTGCCATTTATTGTCAATAATTATTGTCAATTTTAATAAAATCAATATCGTTTCTAAAACGATCGTACACTCAAGTTGATTTTGTTTGTATTTCCTTTTGAAACTGATTCATAATTTACAATTATTTATTTTTTACACAATATTAATATAGCTCTAGGATACATATACCTACTGAGCTTACTGTATATCTACAGTACTATGAAAAGTGTTCTTTTAAAAGTATTACTACATTTATTAATCCATTAAAATAAACTCTGCTCTTTAGACTCCAGGTCTAACACTCTCTATAAAATACAATATATATATATATATATATATATATATATATATATATATATATATATATATATATATATATATATATATATATATATATATCGCAATAATGAAGGGAAGACATATAATTCATGATTAAAAGCGTTTTAAAATAAAGAATAAGGGGTAGAAATAGAAGAGAAAAAGGGGGTTGGGGTCGGCTGACCGGTTTCGCCCTGTCTTTCTCAAAACTGTATCGGGGGATTGTTTTAATATATAAAAAAAGGGGTAATCTAAAACATGTAAAATTTAAAATAAAATTACGTTGCGTTCCGTTATATTTAAAGATCTTGGAGATTGTTCACGTTCGGCTGAGAAAACAGAGGGAATGCCTCTTGGGTTTGAGCGTTATTAGTCTCTAGGATCTTCGGATAATATAACGTTGCTTTATTTTAATCGCCTCCCTCCGTTTAAAAATGTTTTCCCCTCACACATAACGAAACGCAACGTAATTTTATTTTAAATTGTACATATTTTCGATGTCAGCTGACTCCCCCTTTTTTCTCTTCTCTTCTTTACTCCTTTAATCATGAATTATAGCAGTCCTCCCTTCATGATTGCCATATTTAAATTCTGTATTCCCCAAAGAATCACGATTTATTTATCTATATGCATGTAGTTATTTTTTTTATATAAATTCAATATATTGTTCATCGCAAAGATATTCTTAGCTGTCCTCCATATTTAGAAAAGCATACCCAGGTCGAATAACATCACTTTGGAATCTAGACTGGAAAATATAAGCACTAATATCCGGCAACGTTAATTGTTATCAGGTTTCACGTGGAAATCAATATGGTTGATATTTTTGAAGTTCCTCTCGTCGTCTGGGGGTGGGATTGTACGGATATGCTGGTTGTTTTGAACAATGAGTTTAAAGTTTTTGAAATGAATACATGTGGGTCAAACACTTGCACGGTGATTAGTGGTTATATTACTGATACACTTTTGAGGCGTCGTTGTTTTTGGGCAGGGCGATATAACTAATTATTAATAAATACCCCTAAATATAAACAAATAATAATAATAATAATAATAATAATAATAATAATAATAATAATAATAATAATAATAATAATAATAATAATAATAATAAACCAACAAAAATTGCGAATACCAAGCAATAACTTTGATGCTGCAAGAGGCATAAAAAAAAGAAACACAAGATCACAAGAAACCAGAAAAACCGAAACCGGTAACTACTATACCACCACCCGTTTAAAAATAGTGGCGTCTATATCGGATGGCGCCACACGAAAGAGTTTTGAGGACTGAGGAGGGAAAGTACTAGCCAGATCACCATTGAAAGAGTGTTAAAAGGATTGGGACATTTGGGAAGCATTTTGCCACCCAAAATCCAAAGAATACTAATGACCGAGGCTAGCGAGACATCAATGCCAGGCGTCTGTTGAGATAACGTGATTTAGGGGCATCACGAACACTGCCGGTGTTTTGATGCTTTTTGCACAATCATTCGTATAGTTTTCTAATTACATTTCAATCTGCTACAGATTTCTCGATTAGATAAGCCAGAAAAGTGGATACCAATGAGCTCCTAACGGTTAATAAGAGAAAGTCGAGGCATATGGACTAAATGTTACGTTGTATAACCTGGAATAACAACAATTACGATTAGAGAAGTTTTGTCGCCTAAAATGGGAATATTTTAAGCTGGTTTTAAGCTCATTTGTTGCTGCGGAGTTTCTTTTGCTTTCTCGATTTGAAGTTAATTTTTAAAATTGACCTGAACACTATGATACTTTAATTAAAAATGAAATATGAACAGGTAAAATCACAAAGGAATAAAAAGAGAATCAAATAAGATATAGGTTGTTTAAACAGTTACATTAAATTTAGCTTAAATTTGCCGTTTTTGTAAAAATGATAAGTGCGGACATTTTTTTTGGCGCTGTACGAACCGTCATTTTTACATTTTTACATGTATAAACAGGGGTTATGTATCTTTAAGTAGATCACATATGGTTATTATGGACAGCATTTTAATTTAAGGGTCCAAGGATGGAGTACTGCTGCCACATCTGGGCAGGAGCTGCTAAAAACAGTCTATCCTGCCTTGACAGTACAAATTAGACTTCGTGGCTTGGTGGGGGATGACCTTTTCTCTTCCCTACAATCTCTCTCCCACAGAAGAGACGTTGCGAGCCTGTCTCTGTTTTATCGTTATTTCCATGGCAAGTGCTCGTCTGAGCTCCATTTTCTGGTCTCCTCCGCCAATCTTTCACGAAAAAAACCCGACTAGCTGAAACCACTGTCAATAATTTTCCCACTCTTTATCCGTGCCTAAATCAAAACGTAGATTCCATGAACAAAGTTTCTTTCTTAGAACTGCACGGCTGTGAAACTTTCTGCTGCTTGCCTGTTTCCCCTCCGAATTCTACTTGGATGTCTTCAAGTCCAACACAAACAAATTCCTGATGAACCGCCCCATTAAGTAATGACACCTATCAACTCCCCAATACTAACTATTACTACGATACTATCCCACTGATTAGTGTACACACAATAACCCTTATCCCGGAGTGGCTCCTGGGCCTTGATAAGTGGGGACCCTCATGTAAAAAAAAAATGGTTATTTACGCCATTTTTTGTTCACTTATACTTTAGTTTCCCTTTTTTTAAAAATTTTTCCATCATGGTTGCTCTTTTTTTTTAACGATTATTTTAAGAAATTTTAACATTTAAACAGGGCTATTTATACCAATTTTTTTGCTTTATTTTCCATTCATCTGTTTTTTTTTTGTTTTGTTTTTCCGATTTTAAAAACTTTTTTTAACATTTAAGCGGGGTTATTTCGTTCGCTTATTTTTTTATTTTCCTTTTTAGTATTGTTTTGATTTACCCCCACCCCTCACACACACATACACCTCACCACACCCGGGCAACCCTGGGTACCCCCCTCCCGCTAGTTCTTCATATGAGCAAGAGTATAGCAGTGTCGACGGAATTTTATTTGAGCTTTGAATTCTATGGTATTTTGGATATTTGTTCAGTGTTTATTAGTAGTAATAAAATATCCTCCTAACTAGTTGCCCTTGTACAAAGAAACTGAACACGCTCTACAGTTGTTGCTGCTGTACAGCGTTCACCCTCGGCAGGTTGAACCGGCTTTCTCCAAAATAAATGTAAAGAGATTATTAAATTCAGAGGCAGTGCCCAGTCACCTCCCATAAGAGATTTCAGTCCCCCCACCCCGCGGGGACACCATTGTGGCCTTCGGGCCAAGCAAAGACAATCACAGTGTAGTATCTGTTCCGGCAGACGCTGCAAGCAAATACCATTGCCCTTGTGGCAATCTTCTGGTCCATGTAGGGGCAACCCTACTTGGGCCAGCTGGAAAATCACTATCCAGCTCCCATTTCCCACCTCTCGGGAGCTGGTCCCCTTTTCCCTTCCCCTCCCCTTCTCTCTCCACATTCAAAAACAGCCTTGTGCCTAATTTGCTCAGTGGGGAAGCAAATAAATACAACCCATAAGAGATTTCTTGGCCTTTGGGCCAAGATCAAAGTGTAGTATCTGTTTTTCAGATGCTACACTTCAATTTCTTGTTCTCTCTCAGTGGAGGAGAAATCCTTCACAACTGAGACAATTTTTTTTGTTTCTTTTCTCCACATTAAAAGAACGACTCTGGTGTCTAACTCTGTCCTCGTGGGGAGGCATTGTAAATAGGAGCTCTCAAGTATGAGAAAGATGTAGGAAAAATGTTGGTGCATATACTTTCTATTTTTTCATAGACAAAAACTCGATGATTGCTAGTATATAACAACAGTGCATATCTAAATAGATAATATTAGACTGGATTCTAGCGACACAAAATTTTATTTATTTACTGTTTATTTTTTTCCAAATCAAACATTGGTATATTTTTATAGATCGTTTCATTATCAGATGACAAACCAAAATTAGTATATCACATCTGAAAATTTAATCTATGTAAAATTTTTGTTTTCTCTGTTTGTGTGTGTGTGTGTGTTTATTTGCTGCCTTATGATGTATTTTCATGAAGGAGAATAAATGTAAATACTTAGAGTTATCGAACATACTTTCGAGTTTACCGGGCTTAACTACAAAACTGCCTGTTTTTTTTACGATTAATTATGAACACTGTTAATCCGTAGATTAAATTTGCCTATCGTCAGTATCGCAGAAAATCTTTGTGAACAAGGGAATGCGAGTCTTACGATAACCTAAAACATCTTTCTTAATTCAAATGAGAACTGGAAATACGCCAGACACGTGGAAATGTTTCTTAATTCTGTTGTCAGTCGACATTGCAAACGTCATTTCATTACGATTGTTTTCCTACCAGGGTTGCCAGAATATAATAAATGTTTGAATCCGAATTTTTCAGGGAAAAAGGCCTAAAAAGGGCAAATTAAAACCTGAAGTCACACTTTTAGGGGGGAAAAGCCCCAAAAAGGCAAAATGGAAAAATTCTTTTGTATTAATCATACACTCCTATGGTTAACAAAAACAACCCTTTTTTAAATAGAGAGTAGATAATGCACAGTAGATGTGTTATCGGCAGCTCCAGTAACTCTCGCTTCTCCTTTTTTGCCCCTCAGACCTCATTTCCAATGAGTGATTTTTCTGACAATGGGCGAAGAAAAAGCTGCTTTCCAGGTCGGCAGTACTTCGTGAACAGTAGTCTGAGATGTCGGAAATTTTTCTGTTTCTATGTCTACCCTTGTGGCCATGTCACTAGTAAGGGTGCTGGAGGTAAACGTTTTATCTGGGATGGCGTTATCCGCATGATAGTCAGGGACCAGGACCTTGGATTAACCACTCAGAAGGCTGTCCTATTAGCAGATGCAAAGTACTGATGCTGCTGTATTGCAATTTAGTGAATGGATTCTAAACCATGCAGTAGTTTCTGGTGGGGCCTCTCGATGCTATAGTTGGTAATTGTTACGGATTTACCTTATCATGTGCTACAAAAAAATTTTTTTCCCTGTCATTTCTCTCTTACTTTCCCTCTCTGTCCTGCTCTAACCAAGTATGCCGACCTGTTCCACAAATCCCAAAACCTTAACAGGAAATATCTCTAGAAAAAAACACGAATAAATCTAGAACCAACGTAACCCCCGACTACCATGTCTCCTTCTCCAACATCAGGGGTCTACGTTCCAACATTCCAGAGGTTGAAACACAATTACAGGAGACGAAACCGGACATATTCTTTTTTTTCTTTTTTTTACACAGTGATCACCACTTATCAAAGCCCGGAAGCCACTCAGGGATAAAGGTTATTGCAAGTACATTACATTAGTGTGGAGATTTGATGAAGTGTTTACTTAAGGGGGCGGTTCATTAGAAATTTGTTAGCATTGGACTTGAAGACATCCAAGTTGTAGTCCGGAGGGAAGCAGACAGACGGAACAGAGTTCCACAGGCGTGCAGTTCTAAGAAAGAAGCTTTGTTCATGTAATCCACGTTTTGATTTAGGCACAGATATAGAGTGGGGGAAATTTTTCACAGTGGATTCAGCTAGACGGGTGTTTTTCGTGAAAGATTGGCGAGGGGGCCAGAGATTGGAGTTCAGACGAGCACCTGCCATGGAAATAACGATAAAACAAGGAAAGGCTCGCAACGTCTCTTCTGTGGGAGAGAGGTTGCAGGGTAGAGAAAAGAGCATCCCCCACTAAGCCACGAAGTCTATTTTGTACTCTGTCAAGGCAGGATAGGCTGTTTTTAGCAGCTCCTGTCCAAATATGGCAACAGTATTCCATCCTTGGACGTACTTGGCTTTTTATAAACAAAACTGAAATAGGGTCGACCACTTCCCTAGATGAGTTCATAATTAAAGAATACTCTAACTTAACAACTAAATCTGACACCCAAGATCGCCATGGGCATGGAATATGTACCTACATTTAAGATTGCTTCCCGTGTGGCAAGGATATCTTCAGAGAAGACCCTAATTTACCTTATATGTGCTTCCGGGTTGCACTTGCTTACGCCACCGCATTTATATTTGCCCTCTATCGCCCCCACAACAGCGGAGTTACTATCGTTAAGAGTATATCTGAGAAAATTGACCACAACCAGTTTGCTCATCCCTCGGCTAACATTCACATTTGCGGTAACCTCAATGTCCATAATGTGGAATGGCTGACCCACTCAAATAAGACAGATGATCAGGGGATGTTCTGTCATGATTTTGCCATTGCCTATGATCTCACTCAGATTGTTCGCGAGCCCACCCGTGTGCCCGATATTACCGGTCAGTATGCAAGCCTTCTAGAGCTTTTTCTCTCAACTTCCCCTGAACTATGTTCATGTTCCGTTCTATCTCCTCTGGGATCCTCCGACCACTCCGTTGTATCAGTTAAGATAAAAATGAAATGTAATAAGTCTTCAGACGTAGTGTATACCGATGCTCCATGGCTGACTGGGATAGCTTCCGGACATTCATACCTGATCTACCTCTGCATTCCATGTTTAAAAAGGATGTGTCCTCTATCGTATCAGACCTGACGGAATGGTTAATTATAGGCATAGACCGATTCATACGATCCAAAACATTCCAACAAAAACCTAACAGTCAGTCATGGTTTTCTCCTGAATGTGCTGCTGTCATCGCGCACAGAAATCACTTTTTCCATAGCTAGATGCACTGAGACTAAAGCTGCTTTCAGGACCGCCAGCAACTACTGTAAAAGAGTAATAAAAAATGCAAGAGAGCTATATGCTCAGTCCGTTAAATCCAAAGCAGCTGAGCAGCGGCTTGGTTCCCACCAGTTTTGGCAAATAAAAAATTGGACCCTGAATAGAAGCGTGTGTTCTATTCCAACCATTATCAATGGACCAGAGATCATCTCATCAACATCAGACAAGGCCAAACTATTTGCCAAGAACTTTGCAGCTAATTCTAACATATGCGACAATGACCATCAACTCCCCGTATTTCCTCCTGTAACACACAACACGCTAGGTAACATACAAATATCCGTGCTTGAGGTTGCCAAGCTAATCAAGAACCTTGATTCCAGTAAAACAACTGATCCTGACGGCATTCCAATTATAGTGTTAAATAAGCTTCAACCAGAACTTGCCCCCATATTTACAAAACTGTTTAAGCGTTTCCTTACGGAGAAGTGCTTTCCAACACCCTGGAAAACCTCATTAGTATGCCCTGTATTTAAGAATTCCGGTGATAAGTCATCTCCCTCTCAGTACAGACCAATAAGTCTCCTGTGTCTGGAATTCATATTAGATAGAGAAGTAGTCAACCACCTCAGCAGAAATAACCTTCTTATTGACACGCAATATGGTTTCCGTTCTTTTGGATCTACAGCAGATGTGCTAACGGTTATATCTCATCAGATTAGCGAATCCCTCGACAAAGGCTTCTTTTCTATGGCAATTGCTCTTGACATATCAAAGGCCTTCGATAAGATATGGCATAAAGGCCTACTTCACAAGATTTCCATCTAGGATATAACTGGAACTGTTTTCTCAACCATTAAATCATTTCTCTCCGATAGGCTCATTGATGGACAAAAATCATAGGCCCGAAGTATTAATGCTTGAGTCCCTCAGGGGTCCATCCTGGGCCCAACTCTCTTCCTGATCTACATCAATGATCCCCTAAACACATACTTAAATCATTCGTTGACAACTATGCTGATGACACGACCATCTATAGCAACACATCAAACGCCGTAAATAATCAAGTTATCTAATTCTCTCTCCTCTGATCTTGAGCGCGTGATACAGCGGGGGAAGATGTGGCTGGTTACCTTTAATGCATCTAAAGCCAAGCTCCTATCTTTACACCATCAACGCTCTGATCCCCATCTGGCATCAATTGAAATGGATGGCTCTCGTCTTGGGGAGGCTACATGTTTTGATAAGCTTCTGAGTTTTATCTTTACTCCTGATCTGAAGCGGAATACGTACATCAAGTCTGTTGACAAGGTCGCTGGGAAAATTAACCACCCCTTAAGTAATGACACTTTATCAAATCTCCAATACTAACGAATATTACAACACTATCTCATTGATTACTGTACACACAATAAACCTTGTCCCCGAGTGGCTTCTGGGCCTTGATACATGGTGATCTCCATGTAAAAAAAAATATTTTTATTGTTGCTAAAAGTCACCACTTAAAACTCTCAATGAAATGAAGAACAATCGGTGGAATTTAAAAAAATATTTATGTTAAATAATCAAATACAATTATTACTAAACATTTTTTAAATCTATTTTTCTTAAATTTAGATTTTCTTTTTTATTAATGAGTCATCACTAAGATGCTTTTACATGAAGATAAATGATTATGAGAGGATTGGAAATTTTTATATACGATTCACTCAAAACAAATACCGACCCAAAAAGAGTAATTCTTCTCACTGTTATTGAAAAAAAACAACAACAAAAAAAAAACAAAAAAAAACACCGCTCATTTATATGAATAAATAAGAGTAGCAAGAGTTACGATGCCGGCAGAAATATACCCGACGTCTATTCGCAACTCTCTATAAAAATGAGTTCATAGCAGACAATTGATAATATCACCATACACTATTTTTATATGAGTTTTTTTAAGTTACTATTTAGTAACTTAAAAAAACTCATATAAAAATAGTGTATAACAGGTAATATTTTCTAAGAGTAATCATTATCTACCGAGAACCGGTGTGTCAACGTGATTGTACCGTGTGTTAAATACATTTTTGTAGTCAATTATAACAATCTTTTATTTAAGAACATATTTTAAAAATAATTATTTCACAAGCATTTTTAAAGATAATTTGCAAAACTTCTTTTATTAGTCACTTTCCAATAGCACTCTAATTATTAATATTGATTTATTGAATAGTGAAAGTGCTTGCTTTGTTTCAGGTTCCGTAACATCAGTTGATCTTTACATCTACCCTGCTTCCGGTTCTAGTACGACGCCATCTTGTAAACAGCATGGTTATTTCAGCCTATTTAACTCATTTAAAACATGTTTTTCCTTATTACATGCGTAATACTAAATAGATGTAAACTTGAAATAATTCATTTTCGGTTGTCTCTTAAAAAACGACGTAAAATCATTTTATCGCATCGCATTGATATAATACATCGACGCATTTATGTTTTCCACAAGCATTAAGAAGTACTGAATAAATCAGCAAATGATTCCATATATTCGTGCGTAAAAGCAATTGCTTTAGAAAGTCGAGAATGCTTTTAGTAAAATGGTAAAAGAATATTTCACTTAAATCACAATGTCTGGTAACCATTTCTTCGCATGAAAGCATCTTCTTATTAGTACAAACCATTATGACACATATTCAACCTAATGGAAGTTTTCATATTAATTATATATGCCACGCAATATACCACGGCGATGAACAATTAGAGTACTGAAATACTAGGTATTCCCGTGGCATCACGATGATGTGTCTTCTCTTGGTCGCAATTATTTCCTGGCTTACTATGAACAAAAGAAGCAGAGACACCAATTGTGATAGTGTGTATATTCGAGTGCGTATAGAAGCTTAGAACGAGATTTTCCGTACTGTTAAATTACCATCGATCCAGCGCTTGTTCACGTCCACTGGATAAGTACTTAGTCCAGGCATTATATTACACCCCTGATACATCCATATCAGTCTTCCTGTGACGTCATTCCACGCTGTCCATGATACAGTTTTCCTTGCTCCCATCAATCCAGTATTTTCAGCTATCCAGATTCTGGAAACGTCCTTCATGTAATTCAGGTTCCAGCTTCTTATTTCCCCGTCTTTTATGTGGTTATCCAGCATTTACTGCTATCCAGGTACAACATTTTCATTGTCCTTCCAGCTTTTCTTCTTTCTTCCAGAGACATCGTCTATCAACTTTCTATATTTCGTCTACATTATTCCCACTTATATTTATAGTAAAATAAATGCAATCATCTATTTTAAAAATATTAATTTTCATCTGACCGCTCCTCTTTACCAATTGCTGTATTTCTTCTTGTGTACGCTTTCTTAGCTGTATGAGTGATCACCCCTAAAGCTGAAGTAGTCTCGCTATCCCAGCGTCCGGCTAAAACTCTTATGATTGAACGGTTCTCTGCTACAAAATTAACCGCTTTCTTATTATCTAAATGAATAAATACGAAAGTTGGACTATTTCTTGTCTTCATAATAAAGTCAAAGCGTTATATTTCAAGTTAACTCAACTTTATACAATAACTAGCCAGGGTGCTCAGCGTTGCCTGGGTGTTTGGAAATGTCTGTTTAGCAAAAAAAAAAAAAGTGTAGTAGGCAGGAAAATTCGAACTCGTAGCGCGAAGGAGAAAAAGAACGTGAAAGAAACCCCACAAAAAAACGTTACCTGTTTACTGTTTCGCCCATCACCAAACAAGAAGTGACGTATGGTTGGCTAGTCAATCGAAAAGAAGGGATGGCTTTCAAGTTGATATCTGTTTTTTAATTACAAGTGAAAAAGCAAATTGATTATATCTAATGTTTCCGCTCACATCTAAAGAATAAGTAAAACTTTTTCGAGTAATGTTTATGCTTACATATGTGAATGAATGAGAAAGATATTGTTTGGTGTTTACAATAAAAGTTATTAATTAAATACTTATTTTAATTAATCCTTAAAGTATATCCAATACTGAACTTTGCAAAGCTATAACGAACGACAAAGCCAGCTATTATATGAGATTGCCAACTTTCTGATTACATAGTTGAAACTTGATTATCTGGTGCGCAAAATACGCACGCAACTAAGAACCGATCACACGACAGAGCCACTGAGACTTGACTTTTACAAATAATACAGTAGAAATGAACTTAGCCAAACTGAAGAGACCGTAGCTCATTACCCCTAGGACATTGTACGGTTGTTAAAACATCACCCACAGTAGGTAACTCTCATTCAGGAGACTTAACTTCGCTTACATAACACTTAACGCATAAATGGTTATATTTAAATTATTATAGATTATAAGATCATATACATTGCACATAAAAAATACATTTCAATATGTATTCCGTTAAAGTCACTCTTTATCCATCTACTTATAATTATTATTATTATTATTATTATTTTTATTATTATTATTATTATTATTATTATTATTATTACTCTTATTATTATTATTATTATTTCATCTTATTATTATTATTACTCTTATAATTATTATTACTCTTATTATTATTATTATTATTATTATTACTCTTATTATTATTATTATTACTCTTATTATTAATATTATTATTATTATTATTACTCTTATTATTATCATTAATATTATTATTATTATTTTTATTACTATTATTATTATTACTCTTATTATTATTTTTTTCATTATTATTACTCTTATTATTATCATTATTATTATTATGATCGTTCTTCTTCTTCTTCTTCTTATTATTACTCTTATTATTATTATTATTATTAATACTACTACTATTATTATTATTACTCTTATCATTATTACTCTTATTATTACTCTTATTATAAATGTTATTATTACTCTTATTATTATCATTATTATTATTATTACTCTTATTATTATTATTACTCTTATTATTATTATCATTATTATTATCATTATTACTATTATCATTGTTATTATTATTATTACTCTTATTATTATCATTATTATTATTATCATGATTATTGTTATTATTTTTATTATTATCATCATCCTTATTATTATTATTATTATTACTCTTATTATTATTATTATTATTATTATTATTATTATTATTATTATTATTATTTCACTCATTAGGAGTTGTTTCACAGACCACCATCCGTGATCATCATCACTGATCGCTCACTGGCAGTAACCTGTGGGGTTCTCTGGAGTGATAACAAGTCTCTCCAGATTTCCAGTGTTCTCCACCTCTTGACCACAAGTGCAGAGGATTTCATGTTATCGCATGAGCTGTTGTCATCGATTTCTTGTTGGCATCGGGCCATTAGTATTTCCTGGGATTTGGGTGACAGAATGCCCCCCCAAGGTACCAGATTCGAACTGCACACTTCCAGTGAAGATCTGATAAGTACTCTCCGACCTCGGTCTTTCCATCCCCCCTGACCCTTCACAACTAGTTGGTGAGGCACCTGTCGATGTCATTTACACTAGTTTTTATTATTATTATTATTATTATTATTATTATTATTATTATTATTATTATTATTATAATAATAATAATAATAATAATAATAATAATAATAATAATAATAGAGGTGCGTGTGCAGTGTAGGCACATGTATTTTAAATAGTATTTCCAAGTTAAATTAAATTTATATGGTATCTTTTTGAGTGTTTGTTTTACTGTACACGGATTCGAAAAAGTTTTCAAAAAACAAATATATAAAAATAAATATTATCAAAGGCAAGATAAGTTACTTTTCAACCTAACTGAATAAGTTTTTAATGTTTTAATTGTCCTTTTCAAATATATCGATAAACACTATGATTTTCGAACCAAATAAACATTTCACATTTATTAAAAACACTAAAAAATTTATCCAGTTTGGTAGAAAAGTAATTTATCTTGCCTTTGATAACATTTATTTGTTATATATTTATTTTTTGACAACTTTTTCGAATCTGTGTACAGTAAAATACCCCCTCCCCTTCATTAAATTGTTAGATGAAAGTGCAGAATAGTTTAAAAACCCTCCTGTTAAGATTAGCTTTCTAAATAACGTTATTATTTCAGCACGCTGCGTACAAGATTTATTTATAAGATAAAACACAAGAAAATATGTTAACTAAAATTTAATGTATTCTTTATAAAACTATAATTAAATCTGATTAGTTGATGATGTTTTAATAATTTTGTGTTTTTCGTATGTCTCGGAAGAGAATAGAAAATTTCGTATTTTATTTCCCGTTTCAGTTATGTAAATTATTTACAGTTAAATATTAGAAAGCAAACAAAAACTTTAAGTTTTAAATATATTTCAAAGAAATAAATTACATCCGGTGCTTAAATATTAAATTCATCGATTTTTTTAGTTAAAAATAACAACAAAAACAAAAACAACAACAACAACAACAACAAAACTGTCGTGATAAATGCTTCTAACTTTAAAATATTTGGAAATACTCACTGAAAAGTTTATTCATTATTAAAAGAACGGACTGGAAAAGATTCTTATATAAAAATTGTTTGTTTTGCAGTAAAAACATAAACAAAATAAAATATTCGACTTTCTCCGATAGAAATAAAAGTTCAAAACCAAGTTCACTTACTATATTTTGTTAGATTAAAATTATTCCAATGTGCAAGTATAATAATTATCCAAACGGAGAAGTGTCCCTTCCCTTTAAAAGAAGAAAATACATGGACGTTGGAATTACCTTCATAAAATTACCATAGCCATATTATTTATGCCTATTAGCGTAACCACTTGGTTGAACACAAGAAACTTTAGGTACCCTTTACCTACATATACATTTGGCAATGCCGTCACGCTGTAATATTCACTGGCTTCCTTCTCCGTCGGTAGCCGTGATTAAGCCCACGTGCGCAGATCATGATGTTAAAATTACAAGACCACTGCCAGCCTTCTTGGTAAATAATATTTACGATTTACATAAATGTTAATTTCAACTACATTTCTCGCCGCTGTTAACGTTGCCCGAGCGGTGAGTTAGAGAAGGCTTCGCGTTTGAATCTCCCGACCGGCGGTAATCGTGACTTCCTGCAGTGATGATTCCCGATAGTATATAACACTAGTGTCTGTAGGTATTAAAAAAATTATATTAATGATTATATGCATATATATAGTAAGTTATAAAATGTATATGGTAATTAAGCTACACAGAATATTCCGCCATATATATTTTATAACTTATTATCTAGCTTTACCTACGTATTGAGCACTGTTTAAGTAAATACTTAAAGTTTACGCATAAATTTATACTTTCGTATATTAATTCATATGATTAAATGAAGTAGTCATATATATATATATATATATACCTTTATTACTTATTTATCTCAATATGTGTAGTATACACATATCTTTGTTGTGTAGTATACACATATCTTTGTTGTGTAGTATACGCATATCTTTGTTGTGTAGTACACACATATCTTTGTTGTGTAGTATACGCTTATCTTTGTTGTGTAGTATACGCATATCTTTATTATGTAGTATACGCATATCTTTGTTGGGAAGATATATCGATAAGCATACTGATAGTTAAAAAACTGTCAGTATGTTTATCGATATATCTTCCTAACAAAGAAATAAGGCATTAGCGCGATTGGATGTTACTGATTTAATTATGGGGAAAACGCAATGCCATTTATTTTCGTATTCCCTATTTGAAACTGCCTAACGAAAAAAAAAAAAACAAAAAAAACTTGTTCTACATGCCAGATAAATGGGGTGCACACATATGACGAAGGCGACAACGAAATTGTATTGAATAAACTAAGGATCTTGGAGAAAAAGAAAAGAAAAAAACAGATAAACTAAAATGTCACAAAACGTCAAAACTTCAAAAAGATTTCATAAAAGATAAATCTGTCGTTCTTGCGAGTAATCAATTTCGTCTTTGTGTGTCCATTTCTTTTCTGTAATTCCGGCTGATGGCTTTCGCGAAGAATTTCTTCTATAATTGCATCCGATGCAAATCTAACAGTTTTGAAGCTTTTCTTCCCTGCAGGCTTTTTGATTTGAATTCCCTCACAATGGACAAATAAAAAGTGTAAGCTGCATGGCTCATTCCGAAATTATATGAATTTGCTTCAGTTTGTGTTTATGCATCATACATCTGCATTGCATTCTATTAATTAATTTCATGTAGGCACTACAGAAGGATTCAAGGAATTTTTATTAAATTCTCATGAAAAATATCACAGTTGTCTATATACTTTCTATACGACGAATAAATACATACGAGTTGCTTTTTTTAATTTTTTTTACACAGTGATCAGCACTTATCAAGGCCCGAAAGCCACTCAGGGATAAGGGTTATTGCAAGTACATTACGTTAGTGTGGAGATTTGATGAAGTGTTTACTTAAGGGGGCGGTTCATTAGGAATTTGTTAACGTTAGACTTGAAGACATCCAAGTTGTAGTCCGGTGGGAAGCAGACACACGGAACAGAGTTCCACAGGCGTGCAGTTCTAAGAAAGAAGCTTTGTTCATGGAATCCGCGTTTTGATTTGGTTGCTGTTTTATATATACCTTAAGAGAATTCGGGCCAGGGAGGCAGATATATACTTTTACTTTTAAATTTATATTTGCTTGCTTATGTAATTTACCCTAAATAACGATTTCTATATTTTACACATCTTATATTAAAATTATTTACACTTAACAACTGAGGGCATCTATATTGTTCTCAAGTTAGGAACAAAACAGTGGGCAATCATTTTAAATATTAAAATAATTCTAGTATTCTGAGATCAGACAAAATAAAGCCAAATGTAAAGAAATAAGGAGTATTCTCAAAAAGCGTGCATTCAATCAGTAAGTTTAATCGAGCAAAATATTATTTCAATCATAATCGACTGCTGAACACTTATATTAACAGCCATTCAAGTTATCTCCCCTCATTTTAAACAGGAAGAAATGAGAATGATATCTAAAACGTTCAATTTGAAAAACCGTATTAATGAATGATTAAATGAAACGAAATCGATGTCTACTCGATGTTATTTTTTATTGACTTTTCACGTCGGGTCACGTGTCCGTTTGGCTGTCAACTTTTATCATGGTTTTAACAACATTGATTCCGTGAGATCAAATTTTGTTTATGTGTAAATTTGAACGTTTCCGCAAGCATTAAATTTATCTCGTAGACCCTGCATACTGACATTGAATTTGAAGTTTTATATTTCCACTTCAAACATTACTATTATTAATTTGTATTTGATAAGAATAGAAAATGAACGACAGCCTCGTTAATCTCGCTTTTTATCTGTGTATGGCCTTAACTGGGATAATCTGAATCTGAATATCCCCCCTGCTTCCGTTCAGTCTTGAAAGACAAAGAATACCCTTTAGGGACAGTAGCGCGTGTAATTGTGAGGCAAGGGTTGCGCAATCACCAACCACACCCTCTCCTGAATCGGCACTGTTTGAGTCCAGTGGCAAGGAGAAGACCAGGATGACTGGAAACAATGCCGAGATAAGCAGAGAGCACATACAGCACCTGAAATTCCCAAATGGTAACCCATTTATTACTGACCAGGTTCAACGTTGCTTAACTTCGTTGATCCAGCGGGACCAGTGTGTCAACGTCATTATGCCGAATCTGAATATACTATTCTGCATATTCTTCCATTAGTGAGTAAATTGCGCTTCTTTGTCATTTAGTCATCACATTCCATGAGCGATGTTTCTTACGAAAGGGATAAGAATTGTTATTTTTTGGGTCGAAATCTGTCGATCTAACATATTATTGTTGGTTATTATTGACCACAAATTAGTGTATTGTTTTCCTTTTTAGCTCCTTATATTAAGTGTCTGGAGCAATTTCCATAAATAATTTTTTTACTTTGGAGTTTAAAAGTGACAGATAAACATTTTGTGAGGAATAACAAAAAGAAAGATGCATGGATGAACTGATTATAATTTGGCAATAACCAAGACAAAAATATATTAAAACAGGTTCATCATAAGATGTATTTTTTTCAGTGATACAATCGTTTCTTAACCATTTGGACAAACTTAAACCTTAAATCGTAAAAAAAATATTTTATAATGGCTAATCATCAGACACAAAATACAACTGTAATACATATACAAAAATTTAGAAAAAAAAGAAAGAACAGTCTGCCAAAATGTGCTGAACTAAAGAAGTAAACACACACACACACACACACACACACACACACACACACACACACACATATATATATATATATATATATATATATATATATATATATAGAGAGAGAGAGAGAGAGAGAGAGAAAGAAAGAAAGAGAGAAGGAGAGAGATATGGAGAGAGAGAGGGGTGTAATTGATTTTGTAGTGTGTCGGTGAGTGGTCATATTAAATTTACTGCAGATGCTTTTTTAGATGCAAACTGCTCTGTCTAAAGAATGATTTTTCAAAGGTTTAGAATAACAATGCTTTAATCTGGTTTTATTCAAACAATCTGTCATTTTACTAATGCTTGAATATAGGTGAACGTAACTTTTATTGCAAGCTGGTATAGTCCCATAAGATATCAATACATTTGGAGTACAAACAGCGATAGGATCGCGACCGAGTTCAAAACAAGCATTGTACAGGTTTAATTCTAAATTGCTAAAATATTTGTGTCTGGCCTTGAATATGCTAACCTGAATCGACCCCTTATATTTCTATCTATACAATATTCTGTTTGCTTCTTCATTTATTAGACCATAGTTACGTTTTAAAAAAGGCTAAATACAATTTCTGAACGCAAAACTGCTTCAAAGAAGCCAAATTTGAAAAACTCGACTTTAAAAAGGCCAATCTGGCAACGATGAACAAAAATATGGCAGTAAGAAAGTAACCTTCCTTTCATATAGTTATATTTTCAAACATCATCATAATAATATATCATCACTATTGTAATAGTGTGAGGTAGGAATTCGAAGTAATCTCGATCTGCAGCGATTAATAATCGGATAAAGAAGTCAGCGAACGTTACGTAAAATAAAGGAAACATTCGAAAAAATCTATGTAAGAAATAACAAAACCATTGTCTGCTAAGAAATGCTGGACAAAGTAAATAAAAAATTTGTTTTTACAAGGTGATTTTATTATTTATATTGAACTATGTAGCACAATATTACTTTCTGGGTATTTATTAGTACTTTGTTAATTTGTCTAATTTGGGTTAGTTCTAGATTTAAAATACAATGGACAGAATCTTCACAGAAATGTCAATAAACTCATATTTACTGCAGTTATTGGTTTTCTGTTCAAAATAACTAATCTTTTGTGCTATCCAGAAAAAATATCAGCTTCATCAAAATATATTTACTGATTACATGTATTTCTTATTCCGTTGAATTACCACTGATCCTGCAAGTTTAATATATGTAAATATAAAGGGGACAAACTGTTTAAGTTATAGATTGGTTGAAAATCAACAGAGTGCCGGTGCAGCTTGAGAACCGGAAGTAGTAGAGCCCTGCTCTAGAGGTTTTGCTTAATAATACGGGGCCTCTATGCACAAAAACAGTGCATAGAATTTAAAATGCCTAACACTATTAGTGTATTAAATATATGTTACACTATAAGTGCATCAAAATATTTTCAGCACTATAAGTTTCTTAAAGAAATGCCTAACATTATAAGTGTACTTTGAACGCATGAGGTCTGAAATAATCCGAACCCATTTACGCGAGTACATTGTCTTCCACAGCATCTATTAACCTAGTGATACAGCAGATATAATTTCGAAGAGACTGAGGAAGATAAATGAGTTAGACAAAAGATCCAGCATCTTTTTATTATAGATAATCAGATGTACTAACTGACATACTCGATTACTTCTACATCTAGATATAAAACAGAGAATGACTAGACATTATTGAGTGATCTATTCTCGATGGTGACGTTTCTGTTAACTAAATCCAAAATACGTAACAAGTAAAATTTTAATTTTGTAAAAAGCATATTTTTACTGCTTCTTGTCTCTTTTTGTTGCTATAATATTATTTTTAAGTGCTTCTGATTGGATTGCACTTTACTGTGCACTTGAGAGAAAAAAAAACGACAAATTACTTATCGATTTTTCGAATCAATCAACACTTTTACGATTAAATGCTAAGAATTTAGTCAAGTGAATAATCGTAGTTTTGCTTCACCTAGGAAGAATTAATGGCCTATAAACTTGATATTGAAGCGACTCTGCAGCATGTTCTATGTTCTTTAAATCATGTTATATATATATATATATATATATATATATATATATATATATATATATATATATTATACTGAGGAGTTGTTTTAAAGTTTTATAAAGCAGCAACAAATCTTACATTTAAAACCTGATCACAAACGTGCATTCGAGTTGTAAGTTATAGTAGCTCAGTGGTAGTACACCGAACGGAGGATTCTGTCTTCATGAGTTCGATCCTAACGCATGCTGATAATGACCGAGAGCTAGAAACAGGCATGTTTTTTTTTTACACAGTGATCACCACTTATCAAGGCCCGGAAGCCACTCAGGGATAAGGGTTATTGCAAGTACATTACGTTAGTGTGGAGATTTAATGAAGTGTTTACTTAAGGGGGCGGTTCATTAGGAATTTGTTTTACCTTGGACTTGAAGACATCCAAGTTGTAGTCCGGTGGGAAGCAGGCAGACGAAACAGGGTTCCACAGGCGTACAGTTCTAAGAAAGAAGCTTTGTTCATGGAATTCGCGTTTTGATTTAGGCACAGATATAGAGTGGGGGAAATTTTTCACAGTGGATTCAGCTAGACAGGTGTTTTTCGTGAAAGATTAGCAAGGGGGACCAGAGATTGGAGTTCAGACGTGCACCTGCCATGAAAATAACGATAAAACAAGGATAGGCTCGCAACGTCTCTTCTGTGGGAGAGAGGTTGCAGGGTAGAGAAAAGAGTATCCCTCTTGCCCAGATATGGCAACAGTATTCCATCCTTGGACGTACTTGGCTTTTATATAGATAGAGAATTGCATCAGTAGTGAGATATCTTCTGGAGCGGTAGAAGGATCCCACCATCTTTCCAGCGACCTTGGCAACAGGCTTGATGTACGTGTTCCATTTCAGATCAGGAGTAACGGTCAAACCCAGAAGCTTGTAAAAAAACACAGGGCC
The DNA here is from genome assembly GCF_053919585.1 of Euprymna scolopes. Classification (NCBI taxonomy): domain Eukaryota; kingdom Metazoa; phylum Mollusca; class Cephalopoda; order Sepiida; family Sepiolidae; genus Euprymna; species Euprymna scolopes. Next base: position 73,939,724 of record NC_136494.1, read on the forward strand.
TCACCCAGACGAGAGCCATCCATCACAATTGATGCCAGATGGGGATCAGAGCGTTGATGATGTAAGGATAGGAGTTTGGTTTTGGATGCATTAAAGGTAACCAGCCACATCTTCCCCCACTGAACCACGTGCTCGAGGTCAGAGGAGAGAGAATCAGAGAGAACTTTGTCATTTACAGCCTTTGATGTGTTGCCGTAGATGGTCGTGTCATCAGCATAGATGTCAACGAAGGATTTAAGTATGTGTTTAGGGAGGTCATTGATGTAGATCAGGAATAGAGTTGGGCCCAGGATTGACCCCTGAGGGACTCCAGCATTTATATTGCAGGCCTCCGACTTTTGTCCATCTACCACTACTCTTATGAGCCTATCGGAGAGAAATGATTTAATGATCGAGAAAACAGTTCCAGTTATATCCTAGATGGAAATCTTGTGAAGTAGACCCTTATGCCATACCTTGTCGAAGGCCTTTGATATGTCAAGAGCAATTGCCCTAGAAAGGAAGCCGTTGTCAAGAGATTCACTAATCCTGTGGGATATAACCGTCAGCACATCTGCGGTAGATCTTGCAGAGCGGAAACTATATTGTGTATCACTAAGAAGGTTATTCCTGCTGAGGTGATTGACTATTTCTCTATTTAATATGGATTCCAGCAACTTACTCATAGCACACAGGAGACTTATTGGTCTTTACTGAGAGGGAGATGACTTATCACCTGAATTCTTAAATACAGGGAAAACTGATGAGGTCTTCCAGGGAGTCGGAAAGCACTTCTCCTTAATGCAGCGCTTAAATAGTTTTGTAAGTATGGGAGCAAGTTCTGGTTGAAGCTTTTTTTTACACTATAATTGGGAATCCATCAGGGCCAGTTGCTTTACTGGAATCTAGGTTCTTGATTAGCTTGGCGACCTCATGCACGGATATTTGTATGTTACCTAGCTTATTCTGTGTGAAAAGGAAGAAATATGGGGAGTTGATGGCCTTCGTCGCATAGGGTAGAATTAGCTGCAAAGTTCTTTGCATGTAATAATATTTAGTAATATATATATATATATATATATATATATATATTTAACTGCTATTTTTTAAAAGTGACTTTATGTGTGTGTCTGTGAGTTCCTTCCTCACAGGTTCCGAAACGGTTGATCCTGTATTCTGAAAATTTAAAACAAATGTGTGTGTTTTACTACATAAAAATTCTAGTAAAATTAAAGGAATTTTATAACTGAATAACCGCGATTAAATCTGAAACCCCTTTTTAGCATAGATATGTCAAATACACATTCCCTTACAGCTGTAATCTAGACACACTAGTATGTTTCAGATTTAGGGCGGCAATCACACACACACACACACACACACACACACACACACACGAATACTATTATTTCTAGTCTTCTATTACATCTTTCTCGATCTTTAACCGTCAGACCTTTCCCAGTCATTCCTATATCTTAACACACATTCAAATCCAAACTCCCACTGGGCCTTATTTACAAACAACCAAATCTTATTTTTCACAACATTTGATCGAACCTCCTGATATTAACTCCCAGTGAGTAGGAAGATCTGATGTTTTCATTGCTTTCGTATAAGCCTCGGAAGGTCTCTAGTTACTTGTAACAAGATGATCAAAAGATGCTCATGACTGTGTAGAAACGTATTACTGCTTCTGTAAAAACAAATAAAGAATATATATATATATATATATATATATATATATATATATAAGCTTTTTAATCTGTTCGGGATGATCCGAGTTTAACTATATTTTCGCTTTAGCATCGCCGTCGTGTATATGATATTCGGAAAAGTTTATTGTACGCTGAAATATGGTCCAGTATTTTCTCTATGACAGAAATTATATATTAATATCTGGAACCGAAAATTCCCTGTACAAGTAATAATAATAACAGAGATTGTCACACCTGTCTTTCTATCCATGTGCCGTATTAACTGCAGGGGTTGAGGAATGTTATTAAATTTGGTCGCTCAATCGCATACAGACCGTTATTAAATTCTCAGGCATTTGCCCAATCGCATAGAGAACGTTATTAAATTGACAAGCCGTCGATCAATCACATATTGATGTCTGTAAAGACTGATGTTAGTTTTTACAGAATTTTTGAATCGATGTGTCACAGGCTTCTAACATATAATACCTTATGGCCACATATCTGGTATTGAACAGGCTTCTAACATATAATGCCTTATGCCTACATATCTGGTATTGAACAACCTTCTACCATATAATGCCCTATAGCCACATATCTGGTATTCAACAGGCTTCTATCATATAATAGCTTTTTATTTTTGTTCATTTTATTTTTATTTTTGTTCCTTTTCTCCACATTAAAAAACGACCCAGGTGTCTAACTCTGTCATGTGGGGAGGCATTGTAAATAGGAACATATAATAGCTTATGGCCACATATCTGGTATTGAATAGGCTTCTTACATATAATAACTTATATCTGGTATTGAACAAGCTTCGAACATATTATGCCTTATGGCAACATATCTGGTAATGAACAGGCTTCTAAAATATAATGCCTTATGACCACATATCTGGTAGTTAACTGGCTTCTAACTAAGGCCACATATCTGGTATTTAACAGGCTTTTAACATATAATGCCTTATGGCCAAATTCCTGGTATTGAACAGACTTTTACGATATAATATCTTATGGCCACGTATCTACTATTGAACAGACCTCTGACATATAATGGCTTATGACCACATACCTGGTATTCAACAGGCTTCTTACATATAATAGCTTATGGCCATATATCTTGTATTCAACAGGCTTCTAAAATATAATGCCTTATGACCACATATCTGGTATTAAACAGGCTTCACACATATAATGTATTTTGGCCACATATCTGGTATTCAACAGACTTCTTACATATAATGCCTATGACCACATATCTGCTATTCAACAGGTTTTTACATATAATACTTTATGGCCACATATTTGGTATTAAACAGGCTTCTTACATATAATATCTTATAGCCATATATCTGGTATTGATCAGGCTTCTAATAAATAATAGCTTATGGACACATATGTGGTATTCAACAGGAATCTAACATATAATGCCTGCTGGCCATATATATGCTATTCAACAGCCGTCTAACACACTTGTATTGAACAGGCTTCTAGCATATAATACCTTATGGGCACATATCTGGAATTGAACAGGCTTCTAATATATAATGCTTTATGGTCACATATCTGGTATTCAACAGGCTTCTAACATATAATAACTTACGGCCACATTTCTGGTATTGAACATGCTTCTAACATATAATGCGTTATGACCACATATCTAGTATTCGACAGGCTTTTAACATATAATAGATTATGGCAACATATCTTGTATTTAACATGCTATTTCCACATTTCTGGTATTGAACTTGATTCTTACATATAATAGCTTATGGACACATATCTGGTATTGAACAGGCTTCTAACATATAATAGCTTATGGCGATACATCTGGCACTGAACAGAATTCTAACACATAATACCTTATGGCCAAATATCTGGTATTCAATAGGAGTCTAACATATAATACCTTAGGGCCACATATCTGGTATTGAACAGGCTTCTAACGTATAATAATTTATGGCCAAATATCTGGTAGTCGGAAGGCTTCTAACATAGATTATCTTAAGTCCACATATCCGGTATTAAACATGCGTCTAACATAGAATACCTCATATATGACCTCATATCTGGTATTGAAGAAGCTTCTAAAATACAATGTCTTATGTCCACATATCTGGTATTGAGCGGGCTTCTAAAATATAATGCCTTATGGCCAAATTCCCGGTATTTAACAGGCTTTTACCATATAATGCGTTATAGCCTCATATCTGGTATTCAACAGGCTTCTAATACCCTATGTATAATAATACCCTATGTATACATATCTGGTATTCAACAGGCTTCTAACATACATTGCTTATGGCAACATATCTGGTATTGAAAAGGCTTCTAAAATATAATGACATGGCCACATAGCTGGTAGTCAACAGGCTTTAAACATATAATAACTTAAGGCCACATATCTGCTATTGAATAGGCTTCTAACATATAATGTCATGGCCACATATCTGCTATTGAATAGGCTGCTAACATATAAGGCCTTATGGCAAAAATTCTTGTATTTAACAGGCTTTTACGATATAATGCCTTATGGCCACATATCTGGTATTGAAAAGGCCTCTAACATATAATGGCTTATGTCAACACACCTTGTATTCAATAGGCTTTTAACATATAGTAGCTTATGGCCACATATCTGGTATTCAAAAGGCTTCTAAAATATAATTCCTTATGGCCACATATCTGGTATTGAACAGTCACCTTGCATATAATATTTTATGGAAACGAATCTGTTATTAAACAGGATATTAACATATAATGGCTTATGACCACACACACACACACACATATATATATATATATATATATATATATATATATATATAAACAGTCGTGATAATGTTTATTGGCACAGTCCAATAAAACCTTATTTTGTATTAAAACTTCTTCATAAAAGGGTTAAATCAAAGGAAATCATAAAGTATAAAATATATTTTGAACTGTTCTTTCCAACTCAACAATCGAATTTAAAAAAAAAATGAATAATAAAGAAATTACAAACGCTATTTCAAAATTCTCTTGTTCAAATTTATTGACACCGTAATTCTAATGATTGATTGTATGGCCTTTAGCCTTAATTACTTGATGTAGTCGTTTATTATAGTTTTCCACTAACTTGTAGCATTCTTCAGAAGTAAATTTAACCCATTCCTCCTGACAATAATTCTCTAACTGAGCGAGATTCTTAGGCTTCCTCTCCATTACCCTCAATTTTAAAATCCTCCACAAATTTTCAATGGGATTGAGGCCCGGTCTCTAGGATGGCCACTCCAAAACATTGATATTGTTGTCCTCAAGCATTTTCTTAGTCAGATTAGCCGAATACTTTGGGTCATTATCTTGCATGGAGGCACCAAGGTCAATTAAGTGACCATCCTCTAGCAACGTCTTTAAGGTTTTTATTCACGATTTTAACATAAGCCTCCTTTTTCATGATGCGTGTGACTTTAACAAGTCGTCCTGGTCCAATGGCAGCAAAACATCCCCAAAATATCAAACTGCCTCCGCCGTGCTTCACAGTTGGTAGTGTGTTCTTAGACAAGAAGGCTTTACCAGATTTCCTGTACACAGAAGAAACACTATTATGGCCGAATAATTCGAATTTCATTTTGTCGGACTATATAACATGTTCCCAGAAGGCAGCATCTTTATCAATATGGCGCTTTGCGAGCTCTAGTCTGGCTTTCAGATAAGGGAGTATCCTCGGGCGACATGATTTCAAACCAGCTCTCTTCAAAACTCTACCAATTGTGTGTCGAGTCACTTCACTCCAGGGCTTCTCTGTTCCTCTGCAATCTCCCCAGCAGTGATCCTTGGGTTTTGCTTGACACGTCGAATTATTTTCGCTCTGCTCTCGCGAACAATAGCCTTTTTCTCCCACCCACCTTCCAAATTCATAACGTGACCTTGTGATTCGAACTTCTTTATGTGGCTCGAACGGTGGATTTGGGAAGGTTTAGTTTCTTAGAAATCCTATCATAGCCATCCCCTTTGGAATGACATGCTATCACACGCTTCCTGAGGTCTTCGCTCTGTCTCTTAGTCTTAACCATAACAAACATGCCTTGATTTAAATTAATTACAAGCAAACGCTGTCTAAAAATTATGTGAAAAAGAAAATGTCTTTTAAATTAACATTAAATAAGCATAATACGGCTACAAAAAGGTAAAGAAACCATGTCAAACATGAAATTGGTTGTAATTATACTGGTAATAGATGAAAATAATAATTATACTGGTAATAGATGAAAATAATAATTATACTGGTAATAGATGGAAATAATAATTATACTGGTAATAGATGAAAATAATAATTATACTGGTAATAGATGAAAATAATAATTATACTGGTAATAGATGAAAATAATAATTATACTGGTAATAGATGAAAATAATAATTATACTGGTAATAGATGGAAATAATAATTATACTGGTAATAGATGAAAATAATAATTATACTGGTAATAGATGAAAATAATAATTATACTGGTAATAGATGAAAATAATAATTATACTGGTAATAGATGAAAATAATAATTATACTGGTAATAGATGGAAATAATAATTATACTGGTAATAGATGAAAATAATAATTATACTGGTAATAGATGAAAATAATAATTATACTGGTAATAGATGAAAATAATAATTATACTGGTAATAGATGGAAATAATAATTATACTGGTAATAGATGAAAATAATAATTATACTGGTAATAGATGAAAATAATAATTATACTGGTAATAGATGAAAATAATAATTATACTGGTAATAGATGAAAATAATAATTATACTGGTAATAGATGGAAATAATAATTATACTGGTAATAGATGAAAATAATAATTATACTGGTAATAGATGGAAATAATAAGCCGTGCCAATAATTTTGAACACGGTCATTTAGAAATTTCGTTTGTAATTTCTTTAGTATTCAATTTTCTTGAAATCCAATTGTTTCATCGGAAGGAACAGTTCAAAATATATATGATACTACATAATAACCTACGATTCTGACCATTTTTATGAGATTTTATTAACAAAATATGATATTTATTGGACCGTGTTAATAAATATGATCATGACTGTATATATATATTCTACAGGCTTCTTACATATAATACCTAATAGCCACATGTTTGGTATTGAACAGGCTACTTACATATAATATCGTATGGCCACATATCTGGTATTGAACAGGCTTCTAACATATGATAGGTTATGGCCACATATCTGGTATTCAATAGACTTCTAACATATCATGCCTTATGACAACATATCTGATATTCAACAGGCTTCTAACATATAATGCATTATGGCTCAATATCTGGTATTCAACAGGCTTCTCACATGTAATTCCTTATAGCCACATACTGGTCATAGTATCGGGTTTTGAAATCTAAGGAAGTCATGCCTATGTAATATTTCTTGTTATTCGGGTTTTCTTTCGCAAATATTGTTGCTTGATAAACTACACTTTTTTTAGACATTTATTTTGGACTGGGCAAAGTGTGCGGTGTCTACAATTGCATTTATCTTGTTCGTTATTAGTATTTTTATTTATGGTATGGTTGTTCTTGTCCGGGGTTGGTTTGTTATTATTATTATTATTATTATTATTATTATTATTATTATTATTTTTGCTAGTGTTGGTTTTATTTCTGTCATGGTGTCTACTTTTTTTATTGTTTATTTTGGTGTTGTTTACATTGTTTTCATTTAGTATTTTGTTATTATGTGCTTTAATTATCATCTCTAAATTTTCGCAACAACTGTAAGATAACTTCAAGGTATTTTTATTGAAGATTTTGTGTAAGGGATTGGTTGCGGGAAAGTGTTTTTCAATAAGATCTAGAAATTTCTTGCCAAGTTTTGTTTTTAACATTTGATTGTATGGGGCCGTATACCAAATTATAGTTCTTTTTCTTCTATTTTTAATTTTATTATAGTTGTTGGTGTTTTGTTGCTTATGTTTGATATCGATATTTTTGTATCCACTATTTTTTATGGCTGTTTCGTAGATATTGGTTGACCTGTTAAATGCATTTTCATCGCTTGAGTTATTACTGAGTCTACTTACGATCGAGTTAGGAATGTGTTTTATAATTGATGGTGGGTGGTTGGACTTAGGGTTTACGTAAATTGGAGTAGCGTTATCTTTTAAGAATGGTTCATATGTGTTTTTATCTAAGTTTAACGTGACGTCCAGGAAGTTTGTTATTTTTATGTTAGCTGATACGTCCGCTTTTAGGCCTAATTTTTTCATTTCTTTGTGTATGATTTTCTTAAAGTTTTCTCCCTCCCGGTAGTCGAATGGAAAATAATGAGACAAGCTACCACGTGCAGACATTTAGACGACCCATGTAAATTATGCCTCCATGAAAAATTTGCTATCTTGTACTTTAAAGAACCTCAAAATCTATTAAACTGTAGACGAGAAATAGCAAACAACTGTGTTCACAAAATAAAACTTACTCTAGGATAGCGATACAAAATAGCTTTAAAATTAACAATAACAATAGAAAACAAACAAATAAATAAATTAAATAAACATGAATATACATAAACGATCACACATATGTATATATATATATATATATATATATATATGTATATATATGTGCATGTATGTGTGTACACATAGGTATATTTATATATATAAAAAAAGAGGGAAAAGATCTACCTAAAACCACTAACCTAGTTCAAAAACAGATCCTTTGTTCGATAAAATGCATGCCCATTGGCTGATAGGAAGGGGCGCGGTGGATACTAGAAAGCTGATTGGCTAACTAGAAATCCTCAACATATATAAAAACAAGAAGCAACCAAAGAATTCGCGCATAAGCCTGACGAATCCTACAGTGGATGAAACGCAGAATATTCAGTGTAGCTTAATCGCCATATATATTTTATAAATTACTAACTAGCTCTACCTACGTATTGAGCACTTTTGAAGTAAATACTTAAAGTTTACGCATAAATCTATACTTCCGTATATTAAATTTATGTAAGTAAATGAAGTAGTTATATATATATATATATATATATATATATATATATATATATATATTCCAACTCTATGTATCTATCTCTTATTTAACTCTTGTGTACACGTATAGTCGTATGATGCCAGAAGCATTAATTTAGAAGAACGGTCATTCCTTGTATACACGCCAACATGTCAAACTGTTTTTATTAAAGCGTAAATAGCGTGCCATGTCTTTGCATCTTCCCCGACGCCCTGCTTTATTAATCAAGATAAACATTGTTTGGGAATGACCGGCCGTAAGATTACTCCGCAGGAGGCAAATAAACCGCATCGAATTGGACATGAAAATCGAGAGAAATCAAACACCAATGTGAACTAAACTGATTTCCTTGCATAACACATGGCCTCGCCTTCTTTTAGATGCAGTTGTCTATTGCTTTGTTAGACCATTTGTAGATCGGTTTGATTGTCTGTCCGTAGATAAGTCAATCAGTACGTTATGGCTTGTTACTTCTCCAGCTTTGAACGATCAATAAGCCAAATAAAATATAATGGAATATATATATATATATATATATATATATATATATATATATAATTATTTGCTATGATAATTATTAAATACCTACAGACACTAGTATTTCATCCTTTCGGGAATCACTAGTACAGAGTGTCACGATTAATACCAGTCGACAGATTCGAACCCGGCGACAGATGCCATCCCTGGCTTCATTAGCAAGGACCTAATCCATTCAGCCACCGTTAACCGTGAGAAATGCTGTTGATTTTAAACATTTTTAAATGTTTTTAACATCTGTCAGAGTGATCTAACCATTATATGATGATCTGCACATACGAGCTAAATTCACCGATTTTAATTCAACTTAAAGTGCTTAACGATAAGAAACGAGTTTCTTAAAAGAGCTGACATCATTATTTACTATAATAATTATTAAATATAATATATATATATATATATATATATATATATATAATTAAACAAGTGCAAATGTATTAAACTAAAAAATGATATTTTTACAGAAGTGCTTAATACATAGAGGAGCCATTATAGGTGAAAGGACACGAACGATAAAACTCCCACGCGAATTTATCTAACTTTGACGATATTAGGAGGAGACAATTAAATATCGTTGAAACGTAGATCGATCTGCGAAAGTTCTTTATACTTATATAATTTAACATATATACACACATTATATATATATATATATATATATATATATATATATATATATATATATATATATACGTACTAGCAGGATCCGTTAACCGGCGTTGTCCAGTGGAAGCCTCTCCCCTCCCTTGCAGAAAATGTAAACTGCGGTTGTTGATATCCTGCAGGTAATGTTTGAATCTGAAAAAAAAAGAAGCAAATAAGAGAATGCGTAAATACTTATGCAATAATAAAATGGTCCATTAGAATAAGAATATAAATTATAACCAGAATTTTCAGAATTTAGGGCTTCTCACTGTATATGAACTGTTTAGATTGATGGAAACTCCTCATGTTAAGAACGGCTTTCGAAATAGACCCCAAGTATGGTAGATAAATAAATCCCCCAAGTTTAATCATGAAAATCGTAGGCAGCATACCCACTCACATATAATATGTTTGGTGACAGTGTCGATAGGAGAGGTGGGATTTTATATCGCGCACGCGTGTATAAATCTGGCAGATAGTAAATGTCCATATCGGAATACCCTGGTCAAATCACCTCTTAAAAATCGTCCGCGTCCATAAAACTTCAACATCGAACTGGAAACTCGAAAACAAAGTGAAACGAACTTTATTTTTATTAAGACCAGAATAGATGCATTATCCCATTTATTATTATAGTGATAACGAATTACTAATATGTTATTTTTATTACTAAAATGAAACATAATCATTAATGACTTTTTTTTTCCATGCGTACCTGAAAAATCACTGTAAGTAGAAGAAATAAATATTGGTCAAATAATACGACCATAAGTAATAAACAATAATTATGTGATCTTGGCCCGAAGGCCAAGGAATAAAAAGCTCCTATATGTTCTAATTAAATGGGAATCTGCTAAGAATTTTAAAGCCATGGCTTTTTATTCGACAGTTTAAAGGCTTGATCTATTTCATTTATTGTTTGTAATTTTAATCGTTTGTTAATATTTACTTCGTGACTCCTCCAAAACCTTTAAACAGTAGAATAAGAAGTTATGATTTTAAAGTTCTTAGCAAATTCTCATACAAAAATAAAAGCCGTGACATTTTTTTCGGGTTTCCAATTAGAAGTTTAATTATGATAGATGTGGATACTTTTTTATCGATGATTTGGCCAGGGTAATCCAATATCGACAATCATCCGAACATGTTTACATTGGTACACTAGTTTTATTCGACAGTTTAATTACTTCCCTATTTCGTTTACTTTTTGTAAACAAAGCAATTGTGTGTTTATGAACGGTTAATAGTTAATATTTTCTTTTTCTTGCTGGTGTATCCTGTGTATAGCGACAGAAGCGTAGGCAATCGATGTAGGAAAGTACGACCGTTGTTATGTAAGTTATTAGCTGTAACTGACTGTTGCCTTATATGAGGCTAGCAATATGTAAACGTCGGATTCTGAGTGGTTAATATGGTGTAAGTGATATTCTCTTTAGCGTTACTGTCTCTTGTGGAGGAAGACGCCATATTTGGCAACTTTTAGAATTTGGTTAATTCTAAAATATAGAAATGTCCGGTTTCAGCTAATCGTAATAGTCGGAACATTGTCGAGGAGAAGTTATTAATTTTGATTCGGATAATCGGAAGGAATATGTTAGCTCTTTGTAGGTAAGCATCCAGTTACGGAAGGTGTAATCTCACTGCAGTAGGAAAATGCAGAATAGTACCGGGTGACAACTGGTAGCAGTGTTAGGACTAAATATATATAGAGAAAATAGGAACTTTTTCCTCTGATAATGTTGCGATTTTGAGGGTTGGTCTCCACGGATGAAGCATAGTATTTTAATATGTGCATGAAACGGCGTTCAAAAGTTAGATAAGACGGTGGGTAATATTTTAGGCATAATAACGGTAATTGGGTCAAGAGAGGATTTATTTCTGCAATCAAAATATTATACACAGGGTATATATATATATATATATATATATATATATATATATAAGAAAGATAAAGAGAAAAACTGAGAAAAAATATAAATAACCTTGCAACATAAATATGGATGCTAAGTAAAACATTTACTTGAAGTTTTCTGTGCTTCCATGAAGCTCAATGCACTTTGCTAATCTTTCAGACTCTTATCAGCCGTACAGCTCGAACGGTATGCCACCTACGGTTGTCCTGGCATCTACCGCCCTTCAGCTGAACCACCACTTCAGGATACCCTCTCTGTTGACCCTATCCTTTCACTAGCCATCTGGGTGACTTCGATGTTTGAATTTTCTTTTTGTATCATATTCAATTATAAACAGCTAATTCCAGCCGTCTCGTTGCTCCCAATCTTTATCTTTTTTCAATAACAACGACACTTTAGCAATGGCGGTTCAGATTTATTCATTGAATCTAACAATGCTATAATATGCACTATTTCTCCTTTAGAATAGAAGACATAATTTATAAAAACATTTCAAATTTCTGCAATCAAAATATTATACACAGGGTATATATATATATATATATATATATATATATATATATATATATATATATATATAAGAAAGATAAAGAGAAAAACTGAGAAAAAATATAAATAACCTTGCAACATAAATATGGATGCTAAGTAAAACATTTACTTGAAGTTTTCTGTGCTTCCATGAAGCTCAATGCACTTTGCTAATCTTTCAGACTCTTATCAGCCGTACAGCTCAAACGGTATGCCACCTACGGTTGTCCTGGCATCTACCGCCCTTCAGCTGAACCACCACTTCAGGATACCCTCTCTGTTGACCCTCGATCTCGAACATTCTTGCTTGTATCCTAACTAATCCACAACGTCTGGCCATCGTAGGACAGGAAGAGACGGTGGTGTTTCTCACAATCTTGGCCGTAGTATTAATGTTGTTGTGGACGTCGCGTCTGAATGAAAATCGAGAGATTAAATCTTTTGCTTATCACATTCTCCAAGCATCAATTGATGGTAAACATCAGATGTGCTTGAAAAAGATTACATTTTGTGGTTTTTGAAAGAAGGTAAATAAAAGTATCAAGTTTGTGTGTACGCAGAGGAATCAAGTATGGGAGAGCTGGGAGGGGGCGTCTACATTAATGAACCTTGTGCCTAACTTGGTCTGTACGTGTGAGGTGCAGATATGTAAGCAAGTGTTTGTGATTTTTAAAATGTTCTACTATGACTCAAAGCAAAATGACAGCTTGTTTATAATATTGAACACGGCAAAACGATATAAGACCTTAGAATTTGAAAGGGCAAACCCGAAAAAACTAATGGATGCAAAAACATTATAATGTTTTAACGTTATGTATGAATATCTCCCCTCTCTGACTCTTTCTCTATTTCTCTCTTTCACTCCCCTTTTCTCTCTTTCAATGAAGAAAGAGAATTAAATATAATTTCATTGTTTTAAACATTTGACGCTTACATTCTTGGGTCGGCGGATGCGACATAGCATGCGTCTGGTTTCAACTGGTCTTTATAAAAATATGCTCCTCATTGTTAAATCTTAAATAAATTATATATATATTTTTTTTTTATAAAAATGCATTTGTTCGCTATTTTTGTACAAGCGTTCGATTTCAGCATGCCATTAATGCCGACGATGGGAAGATGCATGTAACGTCGCAATGAAGAAGAGATCCATGCCAGCCCGTTATAGCCGACGACATATCGACCCGTTTTTGTTGATGTTTCCAACATGTGTCTATCGTTAGATATCGTTGAATATCGTTTATTCCCCGGGAGCTGGTTGCGTTCACAGGACGTTCCTCAACCAAGTAACCGACTAGGGGAAGCGATAGTATCATATGTAAAATGACGCTAATGTTATTCAATTTTCATAACATCAATTGTTAAGAGTAAGGGCGAAAAATAAAAAAATAAAAAACGCAGTGGCGTTGCATGATTTGGTTTTTGCCATATCAACAAACGTTTAGAATAATAAGTAAGGCTAGGACAACAGCATATTCTTTTCATTGTTTTGCCCCTCGAGTATGCATACGTAGTGATCTTATATGCTTTAACTGCGTCGGATATATACTCGTTTTTTGAAAAAATATGCTGTTCAAACTTCGAAAGTGTGCTTACATCTCTGAAAAAACAGCAGTTCTATCAACTAATTGGGGCCGGGTATTGGGATTATCAAACAAAAAAAAAAAAGTTTAAAAAACACAGAATGTGTAGAGACTAACGTTAAAAGGAGGCATAATGACGTCATGCATACTCTAGCTCAGTTAAAAAAAAATGAAGAAAACCTAAACTAATCTACTCCAGCTAAATCAGATCGATACAGTGTCAATTTATTAAATCGAGCAAAATGTTTTGAGCAAAAAAAAAAAAAATGACTTTCAACACGCTATTTCAAAGTAGAATCCTACTTTCCTATGTTAAGAATGGTTTTCTAAATAGGAAGTCATTCTTAACATGGATAATTAATCGCCTGGTGGTGTTCGCATAGGTACCTTCCGGCTGCTTATATAATCCGCCGGGAGATGCCGACTAGAAGTTATCGGAGATTGGGTCGTAAAGTGGAGAGGTACCTGAATTTATATTCAAATGTATAAAGTCATTTAAGATTCTTAGTTATATATTCCTGCCGATCAGATTTTCTGCAATAATTAAGAAAAGTCACATTACAATGCTGTATCTGAAAGGATATCCTCACTTCCGTGTACAAATTCTGTTATCTTGATTCGCCTCTATTCCGATCATGTTACTGTTATTATACCTTTGTCTAAGTGTTAGGACAATTAATCGGAATCGGAAAACTCAGGATATTTTGGGATATCGGAATCGCTATCGGCAATGCAAACAATGTGCCTATTTTGCGATGCCAAAAGGATTCCTATAATTATCTATTTTTATTTGATTTTGTTTAAGGCAAGATCTTCCACTGCTGGTAGCAATAATAAAATAATAAATATTTATTGACTTTAAACTACCAGTAAAGTTAAAATTTACATATCACCACCTCGCAAGTATGTTTTTACGTTTGATAAAATATATGCATATTTCACATTTGTTTTTAGGGTAATCGGAGAAAAATAACAATTGTATGGTAAAATATTTAGAGACGAATCGGAATCGGTAATTGTATCGAAATTGGTAAAAATATGCGAATCGTCCTATCGCTACTATGTATATATAAAATTGAACTAGTCTGTTTGACTATCTCTGTGTGAAACGGTCTCTACAATATTTGACATATATTTTTTGTAGAGACCGTTCCGGCCACAGATAATCAGAGACCAGGTCAATTTTATATATACGTAGTAGTGATAGGACGATTCCAATATTTTTCCCGATTCTGATATAATGACCGATTCCGTAATGAATTCCCAATTCCGATATAATTATGAATTCTGATTTCGATTCTTACAAATCTCCAAATATTTTACTATAAATTTTGTATTTTCCTCTGATCAACGTAAAAATACATATGAAATATATCGGAGATTTGAATCTGTGAAACAAACAAATTTGATTTGGTTTTTAGCCGGTAAAGATTAATGCTAAGGATTCAAATTTAAAAAAAAAAAATGGAACTTGGCAAGCGTAAGTCGACTAAACGAGTATCTTTTACGTAGGCACAAACGTTCATTTATATCTTTAGCAACGTTATTTTTTATATGTAATGTAACGAATAATGCCGGAGAGCTATATGTGTTGGTTTTGATTCTAGCTGTTCGTGCCCAAGTACTATTTCTTTTTAACTTTTGGAATCACAACTATATATTTGGTATAATATAATAATCGATAGAGAATTGGTTCTATTATAATAAATACGAAATATGCGCAAATTAAAATATCATATTGAAGCTAATTTTACGACCGAGCCACGTCGGAGGGCTACTATCATATATTGGGTACAATATAATAATCAACAGAGAATTGACTGTGATAATAAATACGAAATTTACATTAATTAAAATATCATGTTTAAGCACATTTTACGACCGGATAATATTTTATACTTGACAATGTATTTTCATAATGAAACTTAATAACTACATAATTGTGTGGTACTATCGCCCCACGTCTTGGAAACGCAACCAGCTCCACGGAGAATGAACGATATCCAACGATATCTAAACGATAGATACATGCTGGAAACATCAACGAAAAAGGGTTGATACGTCGTCGGCCATAACTGTCTGGCATGGGTCGCATCTTGTGTGGTCATTGCAGGCATCTTCCCATCGTCGGCATTAATGGTATGCTGAAATCGAATACTTGTATAAAATAGCGACAAATGCATTTTTATAAAAATATATATAATTTATTTAAGAGTTATCAAGGTGGAAGCATATTTAGTCGACCCATTGCGTGTACATCCTCCGCGTCTAGGGTGCAGGCCTCAACTGCCTTAAAACAATGAAATGATATTTCATTTCCCTCTTTCTTCATTGAAAGTGAGAGAAAGAGGAGTGAAAGAGCGAAATAGAAAAAGAGAGAAAACGAGAGAGAGAGAGAGAGAGAGAGAGAGAGATTTGCGTTTCATACAATGCTTTGTTTTTGAACTTCAGATATCCGCGTGTAAGTCTGACCTTTCTTGAATGATTTTGACACTGCTAAAAGTTTCATAACACCTGTCATTCAAATCCAACCGACATGATCTAACGTTCCCAAACCCACAAAACACCTGCATGAAACGTTTTTAACTTCATCACAAAGTCAGACACAAAAGCTAGATATAGTGGTTATTAATGTAGAAGCCCCCAGTTCCCTTAAAAAGGGGCTAGCCATTGTGCCACAATCGCGTTGACACACCGGTTATCGTCAGATCACCAGTTAAGCAACGTTGAGCCTGGTTAGTACTAGATGGGTGACCATTAGGGAATTCTAGGCGCCGTATGTGCTCTCTACTTATCTTGGCATTTACTTCAAGTCGTCCTGTACTTCACTTGCCACTCGTATTTAACAATGTCGACTCAGGAGAAGTGCGGTTGGGGATTGCGCATCTCGTGTCATAAAAATTTCACTCGCAGGCACCCCATCGTGGGTATCCATATTTTGCTGTTTTTTATGTTAATAACGTACGTTAAAGGCATAACTTGACCTCCAGTAAAAAATACATTGTTTTTCTCTTTTTTACCAGACAAAACATATTGCCATTTGGGCGCATCGAACTATTAACGATCGTATATAAAGCTAGGACGATAGGGAGTTGAGGAGTTAGATGTCTTTACACTTTACATTTAGACCTGCAGGTTGGTACAATCAGGGAAACCGGAAAACGGAGGGAATTTTAAAGTCTAGAAAGAAACTATTAGGGTAAAAAGTTTTCAGGCATCTAGGGACCTCAGCAGTGAAGAGGTGGGATTTTGATGCTTATCATGTTAATCCGGAGTTAGTACATCTAGGGGTGGGGAAGTGCTATGAATTCATCAGAGCACATTTCATTTAAGTAATTGTAAAACCGGCACAAGGATACAACATTGCGACGATTGGACAGAGTTAAAGACTTGACCGATAGTCCAGGATCTATGAGATTTGAAACTCTTTTTCGGATCATATCTAACAGTTAGAGATTAATGGTAGATGCACTAGCCCAGATGTGGCAACCGTATTTCATGCATGCGTGAACTGTGGCATGGTAAAGATATAAGATACTTTCTTTTGTGAGAAATTTTCTAGCACGATACAGGGACCGGATTCTTTGCAGTAGTCTTGGCAATGTCCGCAATGTATTTATTCTAATTCATGTTGTCTGTGGAGATAAGGAGTTTGAAGTTTGTCAGTTAAGCTGAGGAGTTTGAAAGATGAGCTCTCATGTTAAGTGTTATTTATTATGGCAGTTGGTGATTGAGAAGGCTTTTCTTATTTGTTAAAAGAAAGGAGCTTAGTCTTAGTAGCATTAAATGTTCACACACATTTATGAATTCATTTTAATACAGTCTGAAAATCGTTTTCTTGTGTCTTTACCATTAATTTGTATATATGTACATCCGTTTTCCTTTGTGTCTATCACAGAGTTTAGTGCACACGAGCAACTATACACATTTTGGACACAATTTTATTAAGAGGTAGACTATAATCATTTTGGTTTCATGTGTTTGGTGTGCCTGTTATGAGTTTATAGTTTTGTGATTGAAATTAGTTGATTGCTTAGTAATCTTACAATTTCAACGAATTAAATGTTAAACATCTGTTTAACAACATTCAAGTATGTGTTATTTGGATTCTTCGAACTACTGTAATCAATATTTTCGAACTATTGAAGCTTTCTGTCAAATTCAGAAATCTGCAAATAATTCAAAACAGAACCCTTTATACAAGGCGCAGGGAGTCGCATGCTGACTTCCCTCAGCCATGATCAAGTTGAAGTATTAAGTAATTCGCTGCAGTTGTATTCTTTGCATCGTTCATACTAAGGATTGCACCTTCAACTTCCTGATACGTGTAACTTTAGAATTGAATTTTACTTACTATTTTATCCATTACGCCACGAATTGCTTACGACTTCTACCCAGTCATGGCTGACGGAACAAGAGCATACTACCTTCCTTGATTAAATAAGAGGTACAAAATCCCGTACTGATTCCCGAGTTCAACAGAAAGATTCACGAGTTTGAGAAGATACACCTGAAAAAGATCGTCTGTTACACCGGCTAAAATGTTGTGGGAAAAAAAAACACTCAACGTGAGAAAATTAGTCTGAATAATCCAATATAAATTATCAATCCTCATCTAAAAACCTTCAGAAACTTAACGTTCAAATGTGTCGCGATAATAGCAACCAAGATAATGGTAACTCTAAAACATATCTAAATAATGTGCACTGTAGCACGAAATATTGTGAAGTCATCTATTTGTGGCGTACGAAGCTTGAGGAGAAATCACCATAAAAATTGAATTTCTCGAATAATATTTTATTTACTTTTTACATCGCCGGTGGTAACAGACAATGACGTTGTTGTCCTTACCAATATGACAGCTGGAGATATTGATATTTCTATTTGTTTCCTGGGCATCTTTTTTTGTTGTAAATTACCCTGCAAAACACAAACATTGATCTTCCTTTATTTTCTCATTAATTCTTTACACGTCGGTTCGAGATTAAGTTTATGTATTACGCTTATAGTTGTTTGTATTTTTGTTTCCTTTAGAAATAATAATAATAATAATAATAATAATAATAATAATAATAATAATAATAAATTTACAAAACGCAAGAAAATGCCATAAAAACAAATTTAAACTAGACTCTTAAAAGAATGAAAATCTCCACCAAGCTACAGCAGTTTTCTTTAATCCTGCAAGTTTCTCACACGTAAAAGATTATAAAATGTAGCACTTCCAATTTAACGTTACCCACGGGACCAAACACGTTGTATGCAATCAACGTCGCAAAGGAACATGCCGAGTCATGTCTTGACTCATTTTTTTATTTCCCGAATAAAACGTGATCGTGTTTTTACTTTTGTGGCATATGACAACTTTGTCTCCCGTCGTATGCACCCTGGGGAAACTGTCGACGAATACTTGGGTGTCCTGCAGGATCTTGCACGGTTAATAGAAGAAAACCCCTTTGATTGATTGCTCAGTTGCGCTTGCGTGTCAGGAGGACTCCCCAGTTCTGTTAAGCAACAATTGCGGGGATCTTCCAGATTGGAACGGATGACCCGGGAGCAGATTCTTCCAAGTGCCCGTGATCTTATGGCGGAGTAGGCAGAAGTGGAGGAACCTGCCGCTTCAGCAATCAGGAGACGCGGAATTCTTCCTCATGTACATGTGGACCAACCTTCAACCCCTGACCTGCAGGACGCAAAACTATAATCAACCAACTAAAAACTCTTTTCTACAAGCAAGGTCCACCGTCAGAAATTCTAACGGATAATGACACTGGCTATGTTTAAAGCTTTCATAGACGAAATTGGATTGGAGAATAAGACTTCGCTTTCGTTGTGCATACGTTTCATCTGGTAACAGCATCGTCGAGCGATATCATAGAAGTGTCAAAAAAAGTTGCAGGCAGAAAACGATGTACTACACTGGAGGCAGTATATTGGTATAACGTTACGCCGAAGGATGACTTGTCCTCTGCTACAGCACTTTCCAATTCAGTCAATCGGTACTGCATACGGCTTAAAGGAATTGACGAAGTAACGACACCGATAGAAAATCAACAGCAAACTGTCTACAAAACTGGTGACCGAATGTGGGTAAAAGCTCCACACGGACGATGTACTACAACGTGTGGAGTGGGACGTGTGACTGGGAATACCAGTACGCAAAATATATCGGTCGATGGAATGCCACAGCATGTGAAAAACTTGCGACCTATAGTAGGACCGGGTCCACCAATGGCCTGCTTCGATGCACTTTCTGAAACTTGAGATTTTTGACTATCAATGAGACGCTGGGTGAGCGGACACTCAGTGACTTAGCCGATTACGATCCAGATGAAAGCACAGTAAGTGTTGGTATTATTCCTGATGAAGAGACAATTATTGTACTGCCGCGAAGAAGCACAAAGCGCAAAAGACCAATCTCTTCATAGGATCGGGGGGGGGGGTGTAGTAGTAATTATTCTAATACATTCACCTCTAAAACCCAGCAACTTCTCGTGTGATTTTGCGAGGACCGGCTTCAATTAAGGCTTTCAAATGTTTGTTATCAACCGCAGCCTGCGATCCTCTTCATCTTCGAGGCTCTCGTCACCATTGCGATATTTCTTGAACCACCGTTGTGCCACACGTTCGTTAGTGGTTCATGAGTCAAACGCATTATTGATATCACAAACGGTTACGGCAGCTTTTCGGCCTAATTTGAACTGGAACAAGTAAATCGTCTGGACTCGATTTTTGTCTGTGCTGTCTAAAATCCTGCAAAAAATAAATGAAAAGATCAAGAACGATAACGAAAAACGCGCTTCAAAATGATACATAGCATTTATATATAAATTAATAAATATTTATTGTTTCATCATTACTAGCTGCAGTGGAAGATTTTGTTTTAAACGAAATGAAATAAAAAAGAATTTAAATCTGAAAATAGGTACAAACTTTTCCGATTCCAATACCGATACCGATACCCCCCCCGAAATCCCAATTATTCCTATTCCGAATAATCACCCCAACATTAGTTTAAATAAAAAAATATTCACATGGTCTGCAGTGTCGTGTATTGATTAACAATATATTTTTTAATCTACATACATTCTTTCTGCTAAGTTGTGAACATGCGCCATCCAGTACAACACACCGCACACACTTGACTTACACCTTGCCAGGCCTTATCTACTTCTACAAGAGGCTCGACGCCCACTCCCTTGGCATTAATATCGACGAAATGAAGGATAGAGAAAAAAGTCTTGATCCGAAGAAGCTATTTTTAAATATCGAAAGTCTGAGCATATAAAAAAAATGATCTAATGCTTTTTATACTGCATGCTTTTTTGCTACAGTTTCTATTTTAAATATTCGCACATATATGATCCTTTATGACATGTGAAAATTACTTATATATATATATATATATATATATATATATATATATATATATATACACTTGTGCCCGATATTATTCATACCCCTCGGATCTTTGAGATTTCTATAAGAATATTTCTCAAACCAGAAGGTAGACAATATTAAAGGGATTTCAAACAATAAATCAAGCATAAGCATTTAATTTAAACTCAACAAATAAATAAATTATGCAAGTTTGAAACATTATACAAAGAAAAACAATAATGGCACTAGTTCAAAATTATTCATACCTCTCTTACTAATAGTCAATAGCATGCCCTTTATTCTTAATAACTGCCTGTAACAGTTTGGGATATTTATCAACAAGGTTTTTACAAGCATCAACACTGATTTTTGACCATTCTTCAATGCAGTAGTTCTCCAAATCCCTCAAATTTCTAGGTTTCCGCTTTTTAACCTCAGTTTTCAATATGTGCCAGAGGTTTTCGATAGGGTTCAGGTCGGGACTCTGGCTAGGCCATTTCAAAACATTAATTTGATTATCCTCAAACCATTTCTTGACTATTTTGGCAGTATGTTTTGGATCATTATCCTGTTGAAGGACCCAGTTTGGTCCTAAATGGAGCTTCTCCGCATCCTGTCTAATGTTTTTCTTGAGTATCTCCAAATATTGCTCCTTCTTCATGGTTCCATCTATCTTGACCAAACTACCTGGACCACTAGCCGAAAAGGAGCCCCAAAACATTAGGCTACCACCACCATGTTTCACCGTGGGTATGGTGTTCTTTGGGTTGTAAGCTTCTCCTTTCTTCCTTCAAACGTAAGAAGCATCCATATGGCCAAACAATTCAATTTTTGTTTCGTCAGTCCACAAAATACTTGAGAAAACGGACTCTGGAGAATTCACATGGGTCCTAGCAAACTTTAGACGTGCTGCAAGGTGTTTTCCGGTGTGCAATGGAGTCCTTCTTGGTCTTCTTCCTTTCAGACCATTTTCATGCAGAGTCCTTTGCAATGTTTGCCTTGATATTTTTATGCCAGAAGACTCCAGATTTTCTAAAATGTCCTTATTAGTGGTGGTTGGATTTGCATTAACACTTCTTACAATATTCCTGGTGGCTCTAGCAGACAGTTTCCTTTTTCTTCCTCTACCAATCAAGTTGTTTGTTGTGTGGTGGCTCTGGAATTTTTTGATGATGCTCTGTACTGTTGCTGTAGGGACCTCAAATTTCTTGAAAATTGACTTGTAACCTAAACCATCATTATGTGAATTCACAATTTTAGTCCTAAGATCATTACTAAGCTCTTTTTTCTTCCCCATTCTAATAATTTTTATTCTTTTATTGGTTTTCAGTTGATATCATTTTAATTTCTGAAAAATGCAAAAAACGAAATGAAATTAATCAAAGGTTGTATAAAAGCATTCAAAATAAGAATCAAACAGAAAACAAACAGTCAGAAACTCGATTAATACTGAAAAAATAAGGGGGTATGATTATTTTTGAACATTGCAGATTTTATAAATAGCTGTATATTTCTTTTATTACAAGTATCCCGAGATTTTAAAATGACGAAAATGATCAGAAGAGGTTTATTAAGAATATGTATCAATATGGACGTAAACAATAAATTCTTACAAAAGTTACACCTAATAAACTCAATTTTCAAGGGGGGTATGAATAATATCGGGCACAACTGTATATGTGTGTGTGTGTGTTTGTGTGCATGTACACGAAAATAGAGGTATAAAAATAAATAAAAAAGATTGTGCCTATACGTAAAGTGCATAATGAAAGGATATTTTATAGTGATCAAACTATACAAACTATACACTAGACCAATATCATACCTTGATGATAGAAAACTATATAAACGACGTATAGCATATGTTGTGGTAAAAATATTGAATACTGAACTGTTGATGTAAAAGTCCTGTACATAGACTGTTGAGACTTTGAGAATTTGTTTGTATGTATTTTTTCGATGATCTGCCCAGATGGTATAATTATATGTGAGAGCTATTACATACTTAATTACCAGCTATGGGTCGAAACAATTGTACGATATATGTATGTATATATATATATATATATATATATATATATATATATATATATATATATATATATGTATATCCTTTACCGTTAAGACTACATTGCAAAAATGCTTTCTATTCTTAACAATGATAGTAAATTTATCTGTTTAGGTTTCCTGGACTCCGATGACACTCCTTCAATGGAAACCAAACTTCAAAATAAACTATTCCCATGGCATAAACTTAAATATTTATCTAAAGAACTTTATAATAATAATATCCGACCGGTGGGCTCTCAACGCCCCAGGATTTACGGACTGCCTAATGTACACTAAATTGATACTCCATTGAGACCAATCTTGTCGATGGTAGGTTCTGCCCAACACAATCTGGCTAAATGGCTGGTTTTAATTCTTGAACCAGTCTTTTATTTCTTTTCAACACATTGCACACCCGATTCTTTTCATTTCGCATCGACTATCAAGGAGCTTCCTCTTACCACTAACAACTGTTATTTGGTCTCCTTTGACATTAGCAATTTGTTTACCAATGCCCCTCTTGTCGATGTCATTGACATATGTGCTGATTTTATTTATAGAGGCCCTGCCCCCCTCCCCTCTTTTCCTGAGGCAGTGTTCGTTGAACTCATGGAACTTGCTACCAAGCCTGTTTCCTTTAATTTCAACGATGTGATGTATCGCCACTTCGACGGTATATCTATGGGATCTCCCCTTGGCCCAACTTTGGCCAATATTTTTGTGGACTTCTTAGAACTGACGTTGTTTGCCAAGTGTCCCAGATCATCATTTTACATGTGTTATGTTGACGACACTTTTTCTTGTTTCGCAACGCATGATGAAGCTGTGTCCCTTTTCCACTTATTAAATAATTTACACCCTTCTCTCAAATTTACGATGGAGGTGGAAAAAGATAACCCCCTCCTTTTCCTTGATGTGTTAGTTTCTAAACGTGGGCTTTCCTTTATGACATCTATTTATAGAAAACCCACTTTCACTGGTCTTTATCTCAGTTGTGATTCCTTTGCACCCACAACCAGGAAACAATATTATTAGAAACCTAATCCATCGGGCACTTGTTATTTGTTCCCCACCTTTTATTGATGTGGAAATTGAGAACATTAAAAGGATTTTCATTATGAATGGATATTCACCTCCATTAGTTAACTGAGTTATTAATAAGAAAATTCAATCCTTTTCCGAGCTACCAAAATATGGTCCATCTAGACTCCCGGTATACATTAAGTTACCCTGGATTGGACCTGAAGGCCAACTTATTGGTGATAAGATTTCCTCTCTGGCGTCTTCTAATTTTGGTGCTCTATCCCTTCGTATTGCTTTTTCCACAAAAACCGCCTTTCCCTCATTTCGTAAGGATATCTTGCCTATCTCTCAAACAAGTAATATTATTTATAAATTTCAATGTCGGTGTGGTGCCGTCTATATAGGCAAGACGACCCAGCGTCTTCAGGTCAGAATCGCCCAACATGTTCCCCTCTTCATCCGAGGCCATCAACCTACCACCAGAAAGTCTCAATTGATAGAATCGTCCATCGGCCAACACTTGGTCGATGAAAAGGAGTGTTGTCTTGCATTATCTCCAGAGTGTTTTTCTGTTTTGTACCGAGGACGTACAAAGTTCCACCTGTCTATCCTCGAGGCACTTGCCATCATTTCTAGCCCCCCTACTTTGTGCAAGCAGAGAAACCCCCGGCTTCAATTAGAATTATTTGGGTAGTCACAGTTTTTTAACCTCCTCTTCGCTCTTACCACTACCGAATATTCTAAACAAAAAATAATACTTTTCAGACTTATACCCTTGAAAAGTTAATCTGAACGAAAAGCGCCTCGGGTTTATTTTAACGATCTTGTTTTTAATCGACTTATTTATTTTATTGAATTGTACATTTGTTACATGTAACTTCCCCCATTTTTTTCCTTTTCCTCACCCCGTTTTCCATCTTATTTTAGTCGATTGAATTTCCGCTATGGTTCACTTCTTTATAATTATTCTAAAATTTTGCCAATCGAATAAAGATATATATATATATATATATATATATATATATTTATTTATCGACATGTCATAGCGTTAAAGAGACATTGGTAAAAGACTCTGTTCATATACGGCTCGACCATACAACAATATGAGTTTATAGTGTCTTTCCAAGAATAATTTAATTTCCGGAGTTTAAGACTGAAGTAAAAGTCAGAGAGTACCTCTCTAAACAAGCTTTATAACAAAAAAAATACTTCGTTTTTTTTCCTAAGATGTTTTAAAGTTCATGTTTTCGCCTCTTAACAAGTATTGACGTGTATATCAGCCAGTGCTTATAGAAGCCTGTTTCGTGACGACTCTCCGACAGGGAACGTCTCAACCGCTTAAAGGTTAATACAGCCGGGGTCTTGTGCTGACTCGGAACAAAGTAGCAATTTGTATTTGAGATTAATGGCGTTTGACTTTTCGCCAACTCGTCTGTCTTAATCAAATCGAAACTCTCGGTTGGCTTCTTCTTTCCAGACGGATAAGTGGCGCCCCCCTCTGAGATAGGAATCGAACGTGACAGCCAGCTGGCCATTACATTATCTCTGAAATTTACCCGAAGATTCACAGAAAGGTGATAGAATAACAAAAAGAAAAAAAAATCAACATTTATCTAAAATGGTTGACAATAGATGACATACCGTGAACATGTAGTTAAACGGAGTTTCTTTTGGTGGCAAATCTCCTTTTTTGGCAGTCTGCGCTTTTAATAATATTTGGTGGATTTTAGATCTATGATTTTTTAATAGGTCACCAGTTAACAAGGCAAATACCACTCAAGGGTAATAGTTAACAAATTTGATAGATTGTAAGCAGAACGATACAGACTACGATACAGACTATTATAATAGGATAAGATAAAAAGAGTTTGATTATTTTTTTACTAAATAAGTCACAACTTATCACGACTAAAAGCCACTAAAGGATAAGTATTAACAAATGAGAAAAAAACTGTAAGCAGAACGATGATAAATATTATGAGAGTATTTAAAATGACGTGTAAAATGGTAAAATGTTCGATAACTTATATGGACGGTTTATGAAATATTTATTAGCATTAGGTTTAAAAATAACAACGTTGTATTCTACACGAAAGCAATATCGTGGTAATATGTTCCACTGATGGGAAGTTATTGGAAAAAAACTTTGCTCATGGAATATTTGCAAATTAACTGTCTTACAAAAATTTACTCTCATCTACTATATCATATTATCACAATTAAAGGTAAGTGTGATAGATTTTTTGAAAGAAACTTTGTTCATGGAAATTCTATTTTATCTTAAGCACACATCATCTTGATAAGATGCATTAGCCGTCGATTCATTGCGCAATTTGTTAGTCTCTCATGCTAATAGCTTACATATTTTTGTCACTTAAGCGAGAATCTTAATGACTTACAGTGGTTCTAGCTGTCAGTTGACACATTTTTGCACGAAAAGTTTGAAACAGAATTTTCATGTTAAATGTGCAGTCTAAGTTTTTTTTTTTTTTTTTTTTTTTTACACAGTGATCACCACTTATCAAGGCCCGGAAGCCACTCAGGGATAAGGGTTATTGTAAGTACATTACGTTAGTGAGGAGATTTGCTGAAATGTTTACTTTAGGGGGCGGTTCATTAGGAATTTGTTAACATTGGACTTGAAGACATCCAAGTTGTAGTCCGGAGGGAAGCAGGCAGACGGAACAGAGTTCCACAGGTGTGCAGTTCTAAGAAAGAAGCTTTGTTCATGGAATCTGCGTTTTGATTTAGTAAGCTCATTTTTAAAGATGCCCTTCAGTTTATCTTTAAAAGGTTCTGTCTTTAGGTCTCTCGCTCTGTCACGTATTAGGTTTAAATAGCATGTTTACCGTCGATCATGCATCTATCTAATACGCTTTGTCTGTCCGGCAGTCGGTTAGTCACGGGATCTGAGAGAAGCACCACTTATCTAGCTGGAAAGAGGAGTCGATTAAGAGTTTCGATTTGATTTAGACAGACAAGTTGGCGAAACATTTTCGAATGGAAGGCACTATCATATATATATATATATATATATATATATATATTCCTATGGCGTCCATCAGGTGGAAACCGCGACGGGATAGGAACTCCGAATCTCCTAACTGCATCCTCAGCAATTACTGCCATCCATAGTTGTTGTTGTCTTACCGCGATTTGGCCAAGTAAGCCTCTGACCATCTTTGGGTGGGATTGAAACCGCTATCTTCAGACAATTCTCACCTGGAATAGTAGAGATTCAACGTTTCTATCCCGTCCCAGTTACCACCTAACGAAGGCCAGAGAAATAGTTGGGCGAAACGTCGTGAAACAACAACTAATAAAGATAATAGTCCGCAATAAATAAATTATTAAATAATACTTATCTCAATAACGAATCCCAATTATATATATATATATATATATATATATATATATATATATATATATATATATATATATATATATATATCATTCGGTACGGACCCAGCCAGATAATAAATTAACGTGGATTCATACGAGCAAAAAATCCAACCTGGATCGCCTTTCGGGCCCGTGGCGCAGTGGATAGAGACGGTGAATCTATACGGTGAGAATTGTCTGTGGACCGGATTTAAGACTGGCATGTTGGATCTGGCAAGGGGGCCATAGTTTGGTGACCCCTGAATAAGCCTGTTGTCTGTCATACTTGCTTGAAATAGCATTTTAGATGCACCCAACGATCACTATGATCTATATAATAAAGTTAAGTAGATTTTCCTCCATTTCACTGGCTATTATAGCTTTAAAACAAAAGCTGGGCAGTTTTACAACCCACTTAGGTTAATTCTTGATACGTATTTCAAAATGATGTATTCTTTCAAAATTCATACATTAGTTCCTAGAAAACTACGTTTCTCTACACAGTCATTTACGGATGTCGCATAATTTTATTTTACCCTTACACTAATATTTAATCTTACAATCCCAGAAACATCGGGGAATGTTGTTCATGAGATCATGTTATAAATAAAATAAAAAACGATGCTTACACAGAGATATTTCTCACGTCACAGTTTTTTAATACATGTTTAACTTTAATAATAACTGTGCGTTTCAAGTGGCGGGCGTTCTGAATTTTATTCAAAATGCACAATTCCACCTTCCAGTTTTATGGAATGTAAGGATAACATTTTTGTAATACTAACAGTTACATACGGCGCAACCATGTTGACACACCGGTTTTCGCCAGATCACCAAAGTTAAGCTAAGATAATACTGGCCAGTATCAGATGGGTGACAATTTGGGAAGGTTAGGCGTTGCATGTACCGCGCCGAGTCGTAGAACTCTCCAGGTTGGTATCTGGAGGCGCGCTTAACTCACGGAGGTGGGGATACCCCCCCCAGATCAAGACGGAAAGCAACGAGAAACAACCGTCTTTACTTGTCTTCCCAAAATTACTATGGCCTATGGCTCTACAATTTGGAGAGTCGTGGTTGTAACAGTTACTCATATTAATTTGTCTTTATTTACGTTTATTTCGCATTTGTAACATTATGTAATTTATATAGCAACAGAAATATCATTATCAGCCAAATCTGGGAAAATTAATTCAGACTTTTATAGAACTCGAATTTTATTTCGGAATACTAGATTACGCTTCACATTCTATTTACGAATAATTAAGTTGACTAAATAAATAAATGATTTCACAAATTACACCCTAAGATCATTTGTAGATGTTTATGCTGACGACAACATCATCTATTGCTATACATCAAAAGTCATAATCGACCAAGTTTTCTCTGATTCTCTCTCCTTTGATCTTGATCACGTGGTGCAATGGAGAAAGAGGTGGCGTCCGCTTAAACTTTTCTAAACTCATTTTGTACTTCATGCTTTCAGTTTCTTTTATTATGATTTTACTTTGATTCAACTTCACTTCAACAAGGGTTTGTTTTTAACTAAATTAGGAACCACTTCCCATGACTTCAGGAATCTAACATTGACCCGAGCTATTCGCTGTCATATGTAGGACCCATGTGCTGTATCAGGTCGTCACAGCATCTTGTTCTTGGTCTTCCCTTTGGCCTCTTAAATTCACGAGGTGTTCATTCCGTTGTCCTTATTGGCCATCTGTTATCATGTTGTCTGGCTACGTGCCCTGCCCATCTGATTTGATCACAGTTATAAAAAGGCGAGTAAGGTCTGAGTAAGATTAATGTTTTTCTGACAATTTACTGATACATCTTTAAATTTTTTTTATCGTTTATGCCCAAGTTCATCGATACATTTGATTGATTATCGCAAAGTTCATGCAACGCTTCTTAATCATATTTTCGTGTTTTTCTTTTCTTTTAAGAAATCATATTTTCACTACCATTTCAACATAGCATTGGTTATTTTTGCAAGCTTAATTGCTACATTTACAATACATATCTTTTCTTGATCATTTAAAGTGTACTTTGCATACTGATCATAATCTTGTTCCCAATGTCACATTTGATTTATTTTTATGGACACACAGAGAGAGAGAGAGAGAGAGAGAGAGAGAGAGAGAGAGAGAGAGAAAGAGAGAGAGAAAGAGAGAGGGAGAAGAGGGTCAAAAATCGGATCAGTAGTCTATAATGGTTCAAGAGCTAAAGTGCAGCTAATTAGGCTAGATGGTAAAACGCTCGAAACAATATGATGATAACAGAATAATAAAACCTAACCGAAGATTTGAAGTAATAATAAAAGTTCCTTATCCAAAAATTAAAGAGTTATTAATACTAGCTGACCTGCGTCCAGGTGTTGCCCGTGTAAGAAGATTACCTCAGTAAATTCCTTTCTAAATCTTAAATAATTTGTCATTATCAGTAAAAAGTGCTATCACAAATATTATATTTGTTATGCCGACAAAATGGATAAAAACTTTTGTCAACACATGTAAATGAGAACTAAAAACTTTGAAGTTTCCTGATTTCCAAATTACAGACATAAGGCGATGGATGGTATATTATGAATATATTAGCAACTTGTTATTTTTATGCATTTTTACCTTTAGAATGATTAATATTTTAAATTACTTTTCGTATTAGGTTAGTGAGAAAACAATATCGTTTTCTCACATATATTATGTTATATAGCATTTTGAAGCGCGTTTTACGCTCTATCGAATCGTGTTATTCGTTACCTTCCTTAATCTCTTCATTCATTTTTTGCAGGCTTTTCGACAGCATGGGCAAAATTCAAATCCGCACGATTTTCTTGTTCCAGTTCAAACTAGGCCGAAAATCAATGATGCGTTTGTTCTACTAACCACTAACAAACGTGTGGCACAATGGTGGGTCAAGAAATATCGCAATGGTGACGAGAGCCTCGAAAATGAAGACGTTGAACTCGAGGTCGACCACTCAACAGTCGTTCGCCATATAAAGCAAATAGGGAAATAAAAAAAAAGTTGCATAAACGGATGCCGCATTAATTAAGCGATAATAAAATAATCGTCGTTTTGAGATGTCTTCTATGCTCGTTCTACGCAACAAAAACGATCCATTTTTTGAGCGGATTGTGACATGTGATGAGAAATGAATCCTCTACGACGACCGACGAGGTTCGGCACAGTGTTTGGATGCTGGAGAAGCTCCGCAACACTTCCTGAAGCCGAAATTGTACCATAAAAAGGTTATGTTTACTTTTTGGTGGTCTGCGGCCAATCTCATCCGTCACAGCTTCTGGAATACGAACGAAACGATTACAGTAGAGAAGTACTGCTGACAAATTGACGAAATGCACCAGAAGCTCTAACGTATGTGCCCGAGATTAGTCAATATGAAGGGACCAATTCTCCTCCATGACAACGCTGGCCCTGCAGAAGTTGTATGAATTTTGCTACCAGACAGCCTCATCCACCATATTCACCGGACCTGTCGCCTACTGATTATCACCTTTTCAAACATCTCGACAACTTCCTGCGTGAAAAATGCTTCAAAAGCCGAGATGATGCCGAATCGACATTCAATGACTTCATTGCTTCAAGAACACAGGATTTCTAATCTAATGGGATAAATAAACTTGTTTCGCGTTCGCAAAAAAAAAAAAAACGTGCCGATTCTAATGTTTCTTATTTCGATGAATAAAGTTTATTATTTTGAAGTTAAACGTCAAAAAGCGACATTATTTTTGCACCAACTTTATTTCAATTAGAATAGTACGACTTTTGACCGACTCGATTCTGTTGTTGGAATTCGTTTTTATATTTTATTCAGAAATCAAGTATTTACGAGAAGTATCACATTAAGCTTGCCAACGTGTATAGTGTAACTATAACTAACACCTGACTCTTATACAGGTAGAGATTTGCGTCAGCAGTGAAATATCTATCGGAGCGGTAGAACGATCCCACTATTCTTCCAGCAGCCTTGGCAACGGATTTGATGTACGTGTTCCATCTCAGATTGGGAGTAAAGGTCAGACCTAGAAGCTTGTCAAAACATGAAGCCTCCCCCAGACGAGAGGCATTCGTTGCGATTAATGCCATACGGGGATCAGAGCGTGGATGATGGAAGCTTAGTGTTAAATGCATTAAAATTAACCAGCCACCTCTTTCTCCATTGCACCACGTGATCAAGATCAAAGGAGAGAGAATCAGAGAAAACTTGGTCGATTATGACTTTTGATGTATAGCAATAGATGATGTTGTCGTCAGCATAAATGTTTACAAATGATCTTAGGGGGTAATTTGTGAAATCATTTATGTAGATCAGGAAGAGAGTGGGTTAAGGATGAACCTCGAAGGACTCCAGCATTAATGCTGTTAGTTTCTTATTTCTGCCCATCAACCACTACTCTTATGAACCTATCAGAGAGAAATGATTTAATAATTGAGAGACATTTCCAGCTGATATTTCTGTGGAGTAGACCTTTATACCATACCCTGTAAATCTAACAGAACGAAAATCATATTGCATGCCACTAAAGAGGTTATTTTTGCTGAGGTAGTGGACTGCGCCTCTATTTAACACAGATTCTAAAAACTTACTCATGGCGCACAGGAGACTAATTGGTCTGTATTGAGAAGGAGATGAGCGATCAGCTGAATTTTTGAATACGAAACATATTGATGAAGTTTTCCAGAGTGTTGAAAAGCAATTCATCTATAGACAACGCTTAAACAACTTTGTAAGTACGGGAGCTAGTTCTGGTTGAAGCATTTTGAGCACTATAATATAAATTCCGTTAGGGGCAGTTGCTTTAGTGGAATCGAGGTTTTTGATTAGCTTGTCAACATCACGCACAGATATTTGTATATCGCATAGCGTGCTTTCAGGGTGAAGTACGATGTTATCTCAATTAACAACACTAAACTGGGTATTCCACCAGAATAGATGAATTCTTGCCTTGGAATCGAATAAGATCAAGAGACAACAACAAGATATACAGGGTGTCCCAAAAGAAGCTGATGGTTTAAAAAATTCATAACTTTCTTAATTTTTTATATTTTTCTTTTCTTTTTTTCAGATCATCTTGAGTAACCCTTCTAAGGTCATCTTGACTCGTTACACTATCGAGGAGCGGATATTTATCGTAGAGTCGTATTTTCGGTTGAATGAGTCGATATCAGAAACTCAAAGAGAATTTCGACAAAACTTCAACACAAGAAATTCCCCTACTCCCAATGCAATAAAAGCTATGGTGGCTCGATTTCACGAGCAAGGGTCTGTATGTGACATCGCTAAATCTGGTAGACCCCGAACGGCAAGAAGTGATTAGAATAGTCAGAGATTAGCAGATTAGAATAAATAGACTATGATATCTTACTATATCTCAAATAATCACGGAGAGGCTCATCTACCTATATATGAAAATTGGTAAGCATAACTTAAATATTGATGAAGTTAATCAAATTTAAAATCCGTCAGCTTCTTTTGGGACACCCTGTATTATAACATATTAAAATGGTCAATTGAGGAAAGGAAATTTATGTTCTCAACTTCTATACTTCTTTACTTCTTTAACTTAGTTTTTGAGAACTTTGAATATTTGCATTAGACAAAGATCAAATATTAGCCGCAACAAGTAGCGGGTTGAACAGCTATACAAGACCACAGTGAAACGTAAAGTTTTGAAGAAAAAATAATTGCATTTCTTGTTAGCCATTAATGGTTAGGCATTAAGATAAAAAGGAAGAAAAAAGAGGAAAGAAAAATGTAAATTCAATCTGCGAGTGCTGACTTTTCTAAAAGTCAGGTCGCAGCTGTTTCGGACCAGAACTGGCTACTAAACGATTATTAATAAATCATTAACATTTCTGCTATTTGATTCAAGAATTAAAACAAGCAAAAAGTACATTCTTCAGCTTGATTGTTAATTTTACTTTGAAAGCGCAGCCAATCTTGTGTTGAAATTATAGGACAAAATAAAAAAAAACAACATACAGTTTTCTCTTGTACAACTATGAAAATAGACATACTTCGTTTGACACTTGTTTACAGCAGAACAAAGTCTGGCTAATACTTATAGAATTAATGTTTTGCTTTAACAGTAATTTCCCAACTATTTTAAGGTTTGCAACGGTATTTTCAATTAAATAATCGTAATTTATAGACTAATAATCAGATTTGACTTAAAATTCATTTGAAAGTTAGTATTTTATAAAAGTTACATAGATTCTTTTAATTAGTGTTTGCATATATACGCCGAGACCAGTATTTATTAAGTGATGTGTTAGTTATGTTGTCGCAAGTACTTGCCGCTATTTAAATTTATAAAGTTTAATAAAAATAACTAATTACTCGTTAATATATTCTTCTGCTTCAAAACCACATACTATTCTATTTATTAACGTTTGGGCAGAACTAAACATTAATAAATAGAATAGTATAAAACCATTCAAATCGATATCGGCTATTCTCACATAGCCTTATTTTATTTGGTGTCTCATTTATTATCTTCTATATTTTATTAAATTCTAAGGTTATATTTGGGTTTGATTTTAATGTTTTGTTTTATTCTTTTTATCGTCAAAAGATGATTGGCATTACTACAATTTATTAGGCAATCCCATAATTTTTGCTCGCATCATAATTAAAAAAAAGATCAATGCGGACTTTAAATAAAAATGAAAAAGGTCGACCACAACTAAAGCGATCTTAAGATTCGTGTTTTATTAGCATACTATTATTACTACACAGAGGGTGAAACTCCTTTCTGGGAATTCTATTACTTACCTTTGGTCGTCAACTCGTAAATAAAAAAAAAGAACAACGAATGAATCAATTATATGTTCTACATATCATTACCAATCATCAAAACATTGTCTCACATTTGACACTCATTAACTTTTATCCTCGAGTTGCCCTTGGACCTTGATAAGTTATAACTCTTAGCCAAAATAGATATATTTGATCGATATGAAATGAATGAATGAATAAATAATTAAATTCAAGGCATGACAACCATATTGGCAAGAATTAATAATTTATTTATTTTCAAATTCAGACTTCTTGTCATAAAAAATTTACTACACAAAAGGTTAAATTCCTTTTCCAAAATAACACTGATTGTCCTTGGTCGCCAACTCGTATAGTTGAATGTATAGCAAGAGGACATCATGTACCATTTTGATTTTTTGGTATGACTTGAACCTAGACTTGAAACCTGGTCCATATTAGCAAACACTCTTAGCATTGTGCAAATTTTGCCCATTATTTTAGCCTAGGTACCCGGCATTTCCCGGGTGTTTGGAGGTGTGTGTCGAGCAAAAAATAAATTAAAAAAAAATGGTAGTAGGCAGGCAGGCTCGAATCTGTGACGCGAAGGCGGAAAAGAACGTGACAGAAAATTTGACGTCTTACCGCTACTCCATGACGCGACCGGAAGTTCAGAACGTTAAAATTAGGTAAAGTCAATCCAACCTAGACGATGTCTTGCAAAAATGGCTCGCAAAAAGTCGACCCCTCCTTGTAGAAAACGACATAGTTGGGCAGGAATTGCTAGAAGCAGCTTAACTTGCCTTGAAAAGGTTTTAAAATCTTTCCTAGTCTAGTGAAGGATGCCCTTGTTTCCTCCCTGCGCCCTGCAGCCTCTTTTCCACAGAAGAGACGTTTCGAGCCTGTCACTGCTTTATCGTTATTTTCATGGCAATTACTCGTCTGAGTTCAAATCTACGGTCTCCTCTTGTCCTGACTTTCACGAAAAATATTCGTCTAGCTGTTTATTAACGTTTTTGACCAGTATTTCGATATCTGTCGTCTGAGATGTCGAGCTTGAAAATAATACCAATCTCGTGAAAATCCGTCGTCTCCGTCGAAAATTTTAAGCAAACACACAATCAACCATACATACATTTAAACAGGCAGGTGAGATTTATATTATAGATGTCTAATGGAAATAAATAGTATTCATATATCATACTATTAGGTTAGCAACTAAGTTCTCGTCGTTTTGATATTTAAACATTAAAGCTTGAATAAAAGAAAGAACAACTAATTAAATTAATAATATGTTCTATATATTATTACTAATCTTCACGACATTATCTAACCCGCCACCTGTTACTCATTTAACATTTTCCATGAGTTGTTCTCGGATCTTGATAAGTTATAACTGTTAAAAAATAGATGTATCTGATCGATAAGAAAAGAATGAATGAATAAATAAATTAATTCAAGGCATGACAACCATTCTTGCAAGAACCAATAATTTATTTCTTTTCAAATCACTATGTCTTGTCATTAAAATATTAATGGAGAACCTTAAGTAGCGTTGCGAAATTTATGGACGCCCTCTTGAAAAAATATTTTAGCAATAGCTAATAAAGTTAAAGACTCCAAGAACCCGAGTGAATTTGGCGCGACAGTTACCACGTGAATTTCTAGGATGTTCTGCATAATAATGAATGGAGGGATGACAATATTGATTTAATTGTTGAATGCCGACTTGGTGTCTACCAGCAGTTTGTTTTAACAATTCTGGGGTTTTATAGCTGATCGTGTCTGGTATATGAAATGCATTGTTATTTCATAGACCGTAGGTCATCTATAATATAAATCTCACCTGTCTGTTGAAATGTATGTATGTATGTATGTATGTATTATGTATGTATGTATGTACGGCATACTCACGTTGGCACACCGGTTCTCGTCAGATCACCGAAGTTAAGCAACGTTGAGCCTTGCTAGTACCAGATGGGTGACCATTTGGGAATTTTAGGCGCTTAATGTACTTTTCGATTATCTCAGCTTTTGTTTCCAGTCATCCCGAACCTCCACTTGCTACTGGTATTCAACAATATCGACTGAGGAGAGGTGTGGTTGTAGATTGCGCAATTCTTGTCACAAAAATTTCATGCGCAGGCATCCTTACAGTGGGTATACATAGTCTGTCAAGACAGAAGGAAGCCTTGTATGTATGTATGTATGTATGTATGTCTGACTAAAACTTTTGACAGAAGCAACGGATTTTCAATAGATCGATATCGTTTGGAAGCTAGCCCTTTCAGACGACAACTATTGAAAAATTGACTAAAAACATTATTTTCTTAACCCTCAACTGGCCACTGTTCTATTAGGAGGGGTCGATTTTTTCGCCGATATTTTCGAAAGTCATCCCCTTTTTTCGATTGATTATCCTTTATCTAAACCTTCGCTATTTCCCCTTTGGCAATGGGTGCAACGGCAAAGACGTCACGTTTTGTTCATGTTCTTTTCCTCCTTCGCGGTACTGGTTAAAGCCTGCCTGACTAATGCCCCCCCCCACTGTTTTTGCTCAACACACACCTCCAAACATCCGGGCAACCAGGCTAGTGTGGAATAGAATATAATTGCTATACTATTAAAATGTTAAAATGTCATAGTGTTTCTGGAGTTTATTTTCGTACGAGGGGAGAGTTAGGCGCAACGCCAGTTTTTAATGTGTGGAAAAATCATTTCCACAACAAGAGATACATGAGAATGTGTCCTTCACTGGCCTAGGACAGAAGAGATAAAGGTTAGTATCAGATCGGCTACCCAAATACATTGAAGACTGGCAACGACAAAGTAATGTCTTTTAATAAAATTGTTGTAGGTTATCTTAATACTTTCAAATATACAATACCAACAGGAAGACCCGACGTTGCCCGGAGTTGAATGATGATCAACGAATATTTCACTCTCTTATATATTTATTGTAATCGAAATCCGTAAAATCGTCCGGAAGGAAGCTGCACATGCCTCCATGCAGCAGCTTAGTCCAAAATATATGTTATTCTACACTGCACTCTTGAGAACCTACTGTTTCTTTTATAAAATTATTTCGTATAAACTTCTTTCCAGTAACGAAAAAAAAAAAAAATTAAGAAATTTACGTGTGGGGTCCGAACCTACAGACCACGTAATGCAAAAACAAGCAAGAACAACAACAACCCCCCCCGTAAATTTTCAAGTCTTATAAAACTCTTTGCAGTTAATGAAAAAAAAATATAGAAATTTACGTGCGCAAAAGAAAAAAAGCATGCTATCAACTTACCTAGAGTAGAATTTTCACGGCCCGTTGTTCTATCGTTGTTGCTAAGCGACCACATGGAAAAATAGCTTTAGCGATGATAGATGAATTAAACTAACGATTTCGATTATCGGAAATTATCGGGGTTATTCTGTGACAAAATTTTACTAAGATCACTCCCAGACTTATAAACTAAAGTTCTGTATATTTAAAGAAAATCTGTTGAGGCGTTTCGGAGTTTATAAGGAACGAACTCACACACAGAGACAAATTTGCATATATATATATATATATATATATATATATATATATATATATATATATATATATATATGAATTATTAATTTCAATACTTCATTTTTAGGATGCAATAAATATATCACTAGGTTACATATAAACTGTTCAAAACTTTTCTGAACTTTGAATTCCATCTATTGATTATATACGAAAGAGCCCTTTCTGCAATGGTGAAATCTATTAAACAGAATTAATACTAAAATGTGAGATTTTATTTACTTGCTCTATTGCTAAAAGCATAAAAAATTGGTTGTATCAAAACCGTATTAAAAATCTACCCTAAGCGATTCACGATATATGAAAATTTTATTAAAAGACATTACTTTGTCGTTGCCAGTCTTCAGCATAAGCTTGTCAAGGACTCTAATTCTAGTGCTTGGTTTCTATTGAAAATGTCTGCTTTTTTAATTAATCTAAGTTTATGTGGTACATTCACGTGTTAATGACTGGTTATCAAATATTGACTAAGTTTGCAAAATATTTTTATCCTCAGATGCACTAACTGAATAAACACATATATTAAGTATATAAACTCTTATTTGAAGTATTTTATGACAGTTTATAGACAACAAAAAGTACTTGCAAATTTACATTTACTTTTAGGCACAGGTTGATAATAAGGGGAGGAAAAAGTACAGAAGTTATAAATAACGATAAAGCAGAGACAGGCTCACAACGTCTACGCTGTGTAAAAGAGGTCGCAGGGAAGAGAAAAGGGCATCTCCCACTAAGCTACGAAGTTTATTTTTAACTCTGTCAAGGCAGGATTAAATGCTTCTAGCAGTTCCTGCCGAGATGTGGCAACAGTACTCCATTACTTGGACGCACATAGCTCTTATACAGGTAGAGAATTACATCAGCAGTGAGATATCTATCAGAGCGGTAGAACGATCGCACAAATTTTCCAGCAGCCTTGGCAACGGATTTGATGTACGTGTTTCATCTTAGATCTAGAGTAAATGTCAAAACATGGAGCCTCCCCAAGACGAGACCCATTCATTTTGATTGATGCCAGATGGCATCAGAGCGTTGATGATGGAAAGATAAAGAAAAATTGTAGCTAGACAAGTTTGTGCTGCAAATGTTCTACGGGGGGGGGTAAAGACAGAAGCTCAGTTGAGCAACTACCATGAAAATAAGCATAGAGCAAAAATAGAAGCGCCACGTTTCGTCTCTGAGAAAGGGAGTGGAGGATAGAGCTTTGCCCACTATATTATGACTCCGGTTTTCGGTAGAAATATTGTTGGTTTTTTTTCACTAACTTATTTGTAATCCCTTAAAACTTTGCACTATAACGTGGCAAAAATAAATTACTTTATGTATCCGATGGAACTCTTTCTTTTTTTTTTACTAGACATCTTCTGGATGAAAAAACATTAATCCGATAATTTATCAGGTTAAAAAAAACGTGTAAAAGTAAAAATAATCAAATCAAGCGATTCTGATATTTTTTTTTACTCAGTCAATCTCTAATGTAAAAGGAAGTTTTCAGAATAACCAATCAAAACACCCAGAGAAACAGAAAGTGCAGGTTAAAGAGATCATCTAGTATTTAGGTTGCTTGATTATAGTAAGTAAAAAAACAATAACAAAATCTGAAAAATAAAATAATCACGATGATAAGGGAGAAATATTATCCGACGAATGTCGGTGACAGTAATAGAAGATTTTGAACGTAAAAGTGAAACCCCAACCCTACCCTCCAGCTTGATGTACAGATGTGCACAGTAGAACCCCGGGATACGGCATTTAAAATTAGAAACAAAATAGGTGCTAATGCATTTACTGATCCGCGTTTTTTTAAAATCGTATTTCCCAGTTTAATTAAAGTTTTATGATATGTTTTTTTTATTAAGTTGTAAGGTTAAAGTACATAATAGGTACAAAACACCCTCCCCATGTTAAGAATGGCTTTTTAAATAATAACGTTATTATTTCAGCACGGATCAATAAGTGCATGAGTACCAAAAAATACAGTACAGTATATAATACACATGTATATAATCAAATAACATTCTAAATAACAACGTAAGGCGAGGCAAATACCGTAACCAGAGACCGTATTCCACATCGTAACCTGAAAAAACTGTATCCTAGGGCCATTGTATCCAGGGGTCCTACTATATATCAAAAGGAGCTCCCATCACAGTAAAAGCGTTAAAACTGCTCCCATTTCATTGTCAAAAATTTTTCATCAGGAGTTTCGCCTTTGCCAGTATCCTATAATTCTTCGCGAAATGGATGGATGAATCAACAGTTGTTTAAAAAATGTTTTTTGCAAGAATTTGTGCCAGTTGTCCAGAGGCGTTTTCATGAATTAGGTAAACCTCATTCAAAGTGCTTGCTTCTCTTAGACAATTGTAGAGCACATCCTCCTGGGTCAGAACTAGTGTCATCTTGCGGGAATGTTTTTGTGTGCTACTTACCACCTTATGTGACTTCTCTCATCCAACCTATGGATCAAGGGTTTATTTGGAACTTAAAATGTTTATACAGAAATGATTTCATGATGAATATGATAAATAGTACTGTGAGTATAAGCGATTTTCAGCGCCATTTTACTATCAAAGATGCCATATTTTCTCTCGCAAGTGCATCGAATCAAGTTCGAACAAGCACATTAACAAAAGCATAGGGTAAATTATGCCCAGCGCCAAAAGCTTCTAAACTGAAAGAATCAGAGAATACATCTTGTCTAGAAAAAATTCTTGAAACGAAACGGTTACCTACCAATCACGCTGTTCTTAAATCACTTTATGCCAATGATGTTAAAATGTGTGTGCAACAAGATGAGGAAACTACTGATCAATATCCTGAAGGCAGAAATAGTGATGAAAATAGCGACAGCTCCCATTCTATTGACCCTAATGTAAATAACCAAGAACACTCTGATGAAGCAATATCATGGGATGATGCAGGAAAGTCTATGGAGACGGTTATAAAATTTCTAGAAAAGTCCTTACTTTAGT
>NC_136494.1:73985776-74070776 GCF_053919585.1 Euprymna scolopes
TGTCCACACGAATACGTATATATATATATATATATATATATATATATATATATATATATATATATTATATAAGGCCTACCAACGAGACAACGCTATGATTGTCTGAATAACTAATGTTACTGTTATGAACGTGACATCTTTCTTTGAATGTTCCTTAATCATTCCAAAACAACCCCACCACCCCTTAATAAAAAACTTATCCCCAATAACCCCCTTAAAATAAGTAAAAAATTTGATTTTTCTCTTTTAACCACTGCGTAGTATCTAGTCATTGTTCTACAACAATTCTAAAATATTCTTGGTTATAAAATGAATCACTCTATAATATTTACGAGCTTAATGGATGTTATATTTGTTGGATATAAATTTTAATGACTTCGTTGACAACATCGACGCATGGTTATGTTATATATGACCCTGTCACCGGGATTGCGCATATCTGCCGCATATTTCAAAGTAATATAACGCACCGTGTACGCATATGATGTTTACAATAAAAATTCCTAGTGTATTTGTTTCAAAGGTCTAATGGTTTTCGTTTGTTTTGGAGAAACAATGGACACCAACTATACGCGTGGCCGTGGCGTATAATTGTGAAGCAAGGATTGCGCAATCATTAACAACACCCCGCCTACGTCGACACTGTTTGATTCCAGTGAGAATTATTCAAGGACGACTGGAAACAAACCTTAGATAAGCGACATATTCCGAGTATTCATACAATGGCCTATATATATATATATATATATATATATATATATATATATATATATATATATATATATATATATATTTACTATTTATATTTACAGAATAGAAAAATGAGCGATGGTGAACCTTTAAAGCAGTCCTAAATAACTAAAGCTGACACTTAACCATATATTCAAACACTACCATGTTCGAATGATATAATCCGGAACTTATAAAATCAATTTTCCAAACACGGTGTATAATCGAACAGTAGTTGTACGTTACGCATACTTTCTGAAAATCATTACTGTCTTACTAACAATATACTTTATAGTTTTTGAATTAGGTAATATCGATTATTTTGTATGTTTTCTCATATTTATTCGTGCTAAACATCAGCTGTCTGTTCCTTAATTCACCATGAACAAATTTATTTAACTTTCACATAAATGTCTGACATTTGGAGCAGCCTAATCAATGCCATTCATTACGTTATAGATGGTTGGCATTATAAGAGCCTTCTCTATCACGACTGAAAAAAAAACACAGTAAACATTTTCTGGTATGATGATTAACTGTTATACATTTCATTGATGGATTCGATGAAAGAAAATATAGTTCTGACGTATATATTCTTTGGGATTCATTATTTCTATAGATACAAATAATGCCGTCTATAAAGGCGCTGTGTAAAGAGGAGGTCATAGTTCATCATATATCGTGAAACGTACAAAGGCGGTCACTTTTCACCCTGTTACAGGATTGCATAGGTCAAGCAACACAGAGAAATCAGCACGACTGGAAGCCACGCCGATGTGAGAAGAGATACAAGAACTCGAACAGTATGCTTTTCACATTCTAAAAAGCGACTACTTAACCGCTCAGACGCTCCCAACTTAGCAAGCACATATTTTATACTACTACTACTACTACTACTACTACTACTACTACTACTACTACTACTACTACTACTAAGAAGAAGAAGAAGAAGAAGGAGGAGGAGGAGGAGAAGAAGATAAGAATAGAAAAACGAGAAGAGAAACAGCTACACAGACAATTCATAAAGATGGAAAAGAGTGAGACTCCCGTAAACACTTGAAACGGAGAGACTAATTTCCTAATAACAGCCGCACAAGGTAACGCGATTAGAACAAACTATATTAAATAAGAGACAAGAAAACTATAAATGCAAATCCTGTGGACAAAGAGACGAACAATAAACCATATTATATATGTGTTGTGTCGTGGAACAACAGTGAAAATGAAAACAGTCAAATCGAGGTTCGGTTAAGAAACAAGTGTATTAACAATAACGTACAAAGATAGGAAAGCGTGTATATCTGCTGGGCACTCGGCTAGCAGTTGAAGTGCAGTCGCATCTCTCTCACCGGTGTTGGAATTACTAGCGCTATTTATAGTGCTAATCCGTGTAAATTCCTCTGTTCAAGGAAGGTCGGTATAACAATATGAACGCAGCAAACTAGCCCAAAACTTATATGAGATATGACTTGAACAACTGAGAAAGGCAGTACATTAGGAATTATGCACGGAGACCGGATGTGATAATAGTTAACAAGAAGGAAGAAGCCAACAACATTGTAGATTACTTCGTTCCAGCAGACTGCAGTGTAAATGCCAAGAAGACGAAGAAAAGAAACAAATACAGGAAACAGACCAGGAAATTAAAATATATGTAAGATGAAGAAAGTCAAGATAAGACTTATAATAATAGAAGTAGAAACAAGTCCAAAAAACTTAAAAAAAAGAATGGGAAAGCTTGGAATCAGGTGGATGGTTGAGAGTATACAACGGGTAATAACGTTTGAAACATTGAGAAAACCCTTGAACGCAGAGATTAATGGGCATAAACTACGAACACTAATCAGACAAAGAAATACAAACAGACGTATAACAAAAATATAGAGGAACGCCACACTGAATCAAGAAAACTGAAACCGTATAATTGAAAGTTACCCCCGTTACAAATTGTAGTGTCTGCATCAGCTGGCACCATACCAAATAATCGTAGACGATCAAGGAGAAGGGAAAGACCGGGGAGAGAAAACACTCACCAATAAATGAGTGCGAATAGGACTAAAACTTTTGGGAAGCTTATTGCCATCAAAATTTCAGCGAAAACCCATGATCGTTGCCAGCGAGAAATCGATCTCAAACGTCTTCTATAATACCGCAAATGCAAATTTGGAAGGGTTATCGAAAGAAGTGGTGAGTACTACAATTATTGGGAGACTTACAATCTAGACCCCATGCGACACCATAGATTG
The DNA here is from genome assembly GCF_053919585.1 of Euprymna scolopes. Taxonomy (NCBI): domain Eukaryota; kingdom Metazoa; phylum Mollusca; class Cephalopoda; order Sepiida; family Sepiolidae; genus Euprymna; species Euprymna scolopes. Next base: position 73,988,752 of record NC_136494.1, read on the forward strand.
TTGCTGGAGAGAAATCTTTGCTCATGACCTTTATTAAAACAAAAATACAAATAAAAATACAAATAATAATAATAATAATATTAATAATAATAATAATAATAATAATAATAATAATAATAATAATAATAATAATAAAAGACGAGACGATAAGCCATATAATAAGTTAATGCAGCAAACTGGCCCAAGAGGAATCAAGAACAGACACGACCAAGTGGGAAGGGTAGTACACTGGGAATTATGCAAACAACTACATCTCGAACGCACAGACAAATGGTACAAACATAAGCCGGCAACATTACTTAAAAACGAGAATCACAAAATCTTATGGGACATGGACATACGAACTGATAAACCCATCCAAGCAAGAAGACCAGATGTGATAATTGACAAGAAAGAAAAATCCTGTCAAATCGTAGACTTTGCTGTTCTAACCGACCATAGGGTGAATATCAAAGAAAAGGAGAAACGGAGAAAATACACAGAGCTAGCCAGAGAGCTGAAAGCGACATGGAAGATAAAAAAATCAAAATAATATCAATAATAGTAGGAGCACTAGGAACAATTCCAAAAACTTTGAAAAAAAAATGAGAGAAATTGGAATCAAAGGAATGACTGAAAAAATACAACGAACAACAATAATGAAAACAGCTGAAATATTAAGAAAAACCCCTTGAATGTGGAAACTAACACACACAGGAGCAACAAGTGCGGACCAAACAAACTGCTGTAAAGGCAAAACATGAAACACTAAATGGAACCAAGAACACTAAAACCGGATATCTATAAGTTCTCTAACCTAACCCTACCCCATAGCCACATCACCGCCCCCCCCCCACAAAAGAGCGAGACCAAATAACAAAGTAGAGACAAGGAGGAAGGAAAGATCGATGAACTGATCAGACCTCAGCAGAATAAGTGGGAAGAGAACTGGGAACTTGGGGAGGCTTATTGCCAGTCCAATCCCAGCAAAGAGCAATAACTGCTGCCAACGAGAAATCAATGGCAAGCAGCTGTTGTGATAATGCAAATTTATTTGCAAATGTTTTCGAAAGAGGTGGAGAGTACTCGAAACCTGAGGAGACTTGTTGTCACTTAGCTTCCAGGGAACACCACAGACTGTTTTCAGGGAAAGATTACTGAAGACCTGCGTGAAAGCTCCTTGTGAGCCAATAATAATAATAATAATAATAATAATAATAATAATAATAATAATAATAATAATCACTGTTTCCTCTTCTAATTTCAGAAACAAAAATATAACACACATAGAACAGGTGAGTATCCCCTCTAATATCACGTATCAAAATAAGATAGATAAAACACAGGAAAACCAAATTAACTAACCCAGAACATTACATTATTGGTTCCCCGATAAAAGGACGATGGACCTCTAAATTCACCCTTGTCCATTCGTCCGTTCGTCTGTCCGCACTTTTCTCAATAACTACGACTTGGAATTATTTGAAATTTTGCTCCAACATTAAAGATGATATGAGTAAAAAAGTAACAGAAGAAATTTTCTGAGAAAACTCCGGTTTCCCTCTTGAGGTGCTTTTCGGGTTAGAATGGCGAAAATTGACACTTTTTTGCTTATTTAAAAAAAAAATTGATGGCTTGAATTTTTGTAAAAGTTTCTGAAAGTTGTAACTAACTGATTTCTATATAATTTCGTTTGTCTATACTTCGCGATAACTCTTGGATGTGCCCCAGGGCTCTTTTAGGGCTAATAAAAACACTCCATTTTTGGGACTATTTTACCATATTTGTCCAAACTTTTCTGTGCATGTCTAGCAGTTTTGCATGGTGTTAAACTCAAATTTAAATATGTTAAGGCCTTGGGGACTTTTAGGCTAAATGGGGGGGGGGGGTAAATAATGGACATAGTAATTTATTTTTTGTATGGTGCAGAACTTAAATTTACACATGTTAAGGCCTACAACTGAACCGTTTGTTCATTTTCACTAGGATTTGACGCCTCCTGTGGATTTTGGGGCTAAATAGAAGGGTCAAATGCCAAACTTAGTCATTTTTATGCCTCGTTCACTGTGCATTCACGGGGGACCATGCATGCTTCATTTGTTTTTTACAGAATTAAACGATTTAATTTACGCACGTTCTGACAGCGTAAAATTTAAAGTGCAAACCCAGGCTAGAAAACCAAATCAACAAACATAAAAAGCAGTCAGAGCAATAAACAAGATAAAATGGACTAAAAGGGGATGCAAAGTCGACGAACAGTTTTACAGTTTTAGGACATCGCTCGATGATACTATTACCAGAGGAGACGTGTGCAAAACAAAATTGAAGTAGGGCTTTTCATTCATGCCGGAATGTTTGAAATAAGCTGCTTCGAAAGGCTGTCATTATCTGTCAGAATCTCTGTCGGCGGACCCCACTCCTAGAGGAGCATCTTCAGTTTGTTTATTACACTTGTCGCATTTTGTCATGAAAGGCGTCGCCAGATAGTAAACCAAGCGGGACCACAATCGATCAATGTTAAAAAAAATGAGCCCCATTAGAATGGGTAATATCCATCGCTAGCTTGTGCCATGTTTGTTTAACATTCAAAGTCTATTCTGACTAGTGTATCGATGATGGATCGATCGACTGACACTATTCACATTCTCTCACAACGGTTTTCACAACAGCCCTAGGAAGACTAGGGTCGATCTGTTTCGCAAATTGTCCGTCTCTCACCAGGATGACCGCTTTGTTAGTGAAAAATTGATCTGGTCAAGTACAACTAGGCTCACAGATACAGTACACACAAGTTACACAGGCTCAGTCTTCCACTTAACTGCATCAAGTCACCTCCGAGGCATTCTCATCAATTGATCTGCCTTGTTTTGGATAGATCTGACCAAGTAATACATCCACCTGCAGCGTGTATTCCTTCAGCAATTTTATTATAATGTCAAACGGTCGCCGAATGAGCATCTCATTTATGACTTTGGTTCATACTCTGGCTCTGCCAGTAACAGTATCTGATATCCACTTATGGGAACAAGCAGAATCCGTGAACAAGCGTAAGGTGGTCGCCTGCTAAGTTTAACAATGGCATCTAGTTCTGAGACGTTTATATGTTGGAAGCCCTCTTTTCGACGTAAATAGCAAGCATCCTCTACTACAATATAATCACATACCTATGACACGTCGTCAGCAAGAGAACTTGCATGGACCCATGCGTTAAATTATTGGCCATCAACACACTATTTGCCCATGCTGTGTCTTCTTTGTGTAATCTGGTGAGAATCACTTTCATCCTTGTGTTAAGAGAGGCGTCATCAATTTTGTCATCCCACCCAGATGCACTCTGCTTGATGAACCTCACGTTAACACAAAGTCAACGAAATAGAAACGAAATGAGACTAAAGCATCCTTCAGGACCGTTAGCAACCACTGTAAAAGAGTAATAAAGAACGCGAGAGCTGTATGCTCAGTCCGTCGTCCCAAGTTTCTGAGCAGCATGATTTCCCCATCCCGTTGGAGCTAAGAACAAACAGGGTCCTGAAAACAATTGTTGACTCTATCCCAATCATGATCAATGGACCTGAGGTAATCTCGTCAGCATCGAACAAAGCCAAACCCTTTTCCAAATACATTGCAGCTAATTCTACCCTTTGTGATTAGGGCAGTAAAAACCTCTCGTATTTTTTCCTGTGTCTGAAAACACGCTATGCGACATACAAATATATGCTTGTGATGTTGCCAAGCTAATCAAACATCTTGATTTGAGTAAAGCAACTGGCCGTGATGCCATCCCACGCATAGTGCTGAAAAAGCTTCAAACATAACTCGTTGTCACACTTACAAGGCTATTTAAACACTTGCCAACACCTTGGAAAACCTCATCAGTATGTTCTGTATTTAAAAAATCCAGATGGTCGGTACTCACCCTTTCAGTACAGAAAAATCAGTAATAATTGTGTTAAATAGTTGTTGAGATGCTTTTGATGGATATGGAAGATAAATATTTATTTTCATCAAATTTTATAAAATTTTTTTAGAAAAATATGGCACAAAGCCGAAAAAAGTGGAGGGGAGAGGACGGTCTTCATAAACTAATGCTAACTCGGCTAAACCAACTAGTTCCTATATTCACTCTACTTTTACCACAATACAACATTTATACTATACATCCATCAACGTATACGTCCTTCATTGATTACCATGTAAACAACATATGAGAACCTACTTAAAACCCATATATAAAAATATAAAAAGGGGGTTAGGGGAATACAAATTTTATATACAAAAATAAAATGATATTTACAGTGTTAGTAACTCCCCCCACCGCCATTACTAAACTGTGGCTGATACGCCGATTTGCCAGTTGAAAGGGTGATGCGGGTCCGAACGTTTTATTCTAAACAGTTCTTACGAAAATTCTGAAAGGGAAGACGCATCTCTGGCAACTCAAGCGATTTTTCATCTAATTGGGGAGGGGAATGGGGATATAAAACCGGGGGGGGGGGCAAACTAAAAACAAAGATTAATGATCACTATCACACACTAGCTAGGTTATGAACTTAAAGTAACACAAACTTGAAGCGTAAGAACTTGACTAAACCTAACCTAACTTGTCATATAAATTATCATGTTTATTGTTGGATATCAATATCCTTTTGCCTAATGCACGTCCAAATACCATTTACACTACACAAACACGCAACAGTCACCCACCTTTCAGTAAAGTCTTACGAAGAGAGTCTAACCCTCTCAGACTTAATTCGAACTTTCCAAGAATAACAGAAAATTCGAACAAGACTGAGAGAAGCGAAGGCTCGCCTCCGGAGACCACTTTTATGCGAACCGACCAAATCACTCTTCCTAGTAAGTTCAGAATTAAATAATTTTGATTCTATCATTTGCCGGTATCCAGTGTGATACGTTCCAGCTACAATATGAATAGGCTCCAGGATGACACGTTTAGTATGCGGATTATGAGGCCTGTTATAAACTCAATCAACGGCGCTACATAAAGTCTCGTCTTCATGATCGCAACGCTTACACAAGGGCGAATGGAGTCTTTCACCGATCCAGAGAGTATTCTGGATTACTAGCCAGGTCAGGGAAACCTCGTCGTTATCGAGGAAACCTGACCCAGGCGCAGAAGACCATATTGAACGGAGCTCCCTACTCGACAAAACGAGCCCTCCACAAATACCGTCTCGAATGGATTCCCGCACTAACACCTGATACAATACCTTTCGGGATAACAGCAGGGTCTCGGAGAGGCTTTCTTTAACCCCTAAAAGAAACTTCAAAGCGCGACGACACTCGCGGTAGAAGGAACACTCGCTTTGCGGCATTTTATGTGGTCCTTCCTCCGGCTCATGCACACTCCTCAAAGTGTTAGATAAGAAGGGCCGTCCATTTCTAAGAAAACAGACTAGATAAGTAAAAATGATATTAGGAAATAGCTAGAATCGAACACTGTAAGAGTTAAAGATAATGGACAATGGAATCTTAGCAATTCAATTGATTGTTAATTCTTTTAGAAATAGCTAAATAGTATTTATGTCAGAAAAAAAGCGATTATCCATTCTTTTAGAATAACTGGATATTAAATATATCAGTTAAAAGAATGGACACCGCGAGATTATAAATTAAAAATAGGTTAGATATTGAACAATTGAAATTGGAAATTATTTGTTGCCAAATGTGTGTTTGAATGGACATGTGTAGTAAACGTGACGTAGTCACATTGGTCGACAGTAGATTTCTGACGCCATAAACAAAATAATTTCTCAATATATTAAGGTGAATCGGAGAGAACATCACACACGGTAATAGAGTCAGTTCGAGACTGGGAGCCCCTTAGAGGCGAAGGGTCAAAAAGGGACCATGTAGTTGTACAGGTTAGAATTCCTGCCATCGTCAATCGACTGGTGTAAGAATAAAGGAATCATCTATAATTTGTAACTGTTGTCTTCGTGTCATCTTTACAACCGAAAAGGTAAATGTGTTTTTATATATTCATCTATAAACGAACTTTTGTATAACCTTTCCAAGCAGATTGGCTGCGGTCCGCACAGTTTTCAATACCCCCGACTAATTTTTCTCCAGGTGAAGGTCTGGGTTAAACTAGACGCCCAGTATCTTGTAAGGCCCGTCACACTAGCTAAAGGACCCCTTAAGGGAGACACCACTCCAGGAACCGATACGCAAGCCAACAGACTAATGTTGGTCCCTGTTATCGTTTCAAACATAATGATCTCTACACCGGCGACGCTAATCTCGGCATTGTCCGTTACAAGCACCGTCAAATCGTCGACGTAGGCAGAATCCTCCGCTACGATATTAGCACCAGGTAACGAAATACCCCGTAGGACCGGATTCACCCTAGGTCGGCGAAGAAAAGGTTCCAACGCCGGTATATAGAGCATCGGTGATAAGGGACAACCATGACGAATGGATCGAGACAGACTAAAGAGCTTTTTCCCATTTACTTCTATCACCACGGCGGGTTTAGCATAAAGAACGTGAACTTATGAGCGAAATTGTGGGCCAAAACCGGCCGCTGCTAAAACAGCCTCCAAGTAGCAATGATCCACTCCATCAAATGTTTTGGACCGGTCAAAGTTAACCAGCGCGGCATCAGTGTCGACTTTCTCAATGATCAAGCGTACCAAATGCAAGTTGTCCTGAATTGTGCTACCTTTCACTGCACATGTTTGCTCGGGGATGATAAGACCAGCTAGGACAAGTTACAAACGGTTTTCTTAGATCTTGGCCAACATCTTTAACTCTGCGTTAAGCATCTTTAAAGGACGAAAATTATCAATCTCATCCTCACCATCTTTGTTTTTTACGTAACAGCTTCATAACGTTCATGGTAAAGTACTTTGGGATTGAGCCCTTCCTAAACCACGAGTTAAATAAAGCTGCCAGCAAGGAACAATGACGGATGATATCCTCAAATACAATTCATAGGACAGACCATCAATTCCCGGAGACTTGTTAAGGCTGACTCTCTTTAAAGTGTCAATGACTTCCTCTTTCGTTATACTACCTTCGCACCTAGTTGCTTCAGTCAGCAAGAGACGAGTGAAGTCAACTAAATAGGTGTCGAACTGTTCAAAGGATAGGCCGGGATCTTTGGTAAAAAGCTCCTGGTAATAAGATCTAAACGCCTCTAGAACGCCCAAGTTTGTGGTCATGGTACCCCCCTCTCCGGCAATGTGACACATGCGACGATGTGTCTATGAGCAACGTGGCGACATTCCTCTGCACGCAATTCAGCAGCCGTATTTGTTTCCTCCTGAGGCACTCTTTTTAACCTATTCGTAATTGCTAAAGCTTGGTTCTCTTTTTCAGTAAAGGAGGCTAGCTTGGTCCTAATAATATTAACATTAGTACTATCCCCTCCCTCCACCACCCGATCTAATCTAGATTCTAGTGCCATTTTTTCTGCCCTAGTTTCTTGATTGAGTCGTTTGCTAAAGTCGGGAAAAAAGGACCTGACTACTTTTTCATTTTGCCCCATCACCTATTCCCTATTATAGCTATAGATCAGTCTACTCCCGCTGTAGGGTTAGTAATAGCTCGTCCCTGTAGCCTTTCACACCGAACAACGACATATTTAGCTTCCAGTCACCAGCTAAGCCTTGACATGAACAAGTCCATGGTCAGAATAATCTATATTATGAAAACTTGGACATTCTAAAACCCCTACATCGACTCGTTTAATTTAGAACCGATCTATATAACTCGAAGTTGTACGGGGCTTTTCGTTTCGGAGTTTATCAAGCAGGTCAAATTTATCAACAAATTCACGAAATACAACAGCATTCCGATCTCTATTAGTTCCCCTATTATTTTATCCAAAATGATCTCAATCGGAGTCAAGGATGGCGTTCCAGTCCCTTGCTAAGATAACCCTTCGAGAAGTACCCATGAATTGCTTGATTCATCGAAGAAGGCAAGTTCAGTATGGCGCTTGGGAGCATAAACAAGCCTGAATTCCTTCCCCTTTATTGTAACATACCGAACGCATGATCTATCTTCTGGATCCATGAACATTGGGTAACACGAAGCATCTAGTGACATTTTAACTAGCCAAGAAACATTTTGAGTGAGAATCAAAGTACGCTGAATAAGAGCTATAATTTGTATGCAGCGCACTCAGATGATCACCAAAAATTAGATGCGTCTCTTGAAAACAGCATACATCTACCCCAAGTCGCTAAAGTTCGAGACTCAAGCGTCATTTGCGCGAGTCCGCTCTCAGCACCCGAGTATTCAAGCTAGAAAGATTGGTGGTCATTGTGGTGCTTTAGGGTTGATAACTAGCAATAAACATGTTTGACGTAAAAATACCGATGGCTCTACCGATCAAAGAGGTGCCATCGTAGTGTCGATGAGCCCATCACGGGAGATACCGCCGACAATTAAAAAAAATATGTTAATTTCGCTATTCTATACAGCGAAGGGAGGCGTTTTATCGGGACCCTCCCAACACAAGCTTTTTTTTTTCAAGAATTTGATGTCATTGTCTTTAAAATGACTGAAGGAGGGATGGAAGTAAAAGTGTTGTCGGCTTCCTCCAGCATTAGCCACAGATCTGTAACTTCTTTCCTTTGTGCATCAATTGAAATGAATGGCTCTCGTCTTGGGGAGGCCTCATGTTTTTGACCTTTACTCTTGATCTTAAATGGAACACGTGCATTAAATCCGTTGCCAAGGCCGCTGGAAAAATGGTGGGATCCTTTTCTCGATTCAGTAGATATCTCACCGCTGATGCAATTCTCTACCTATATAAGAGCCAGGTACGTCCAAGGATGCCGTACATCTGGGCAGGAGCTGCTAGAAAGGACTTGTCCTGCCTTGATAGAGTTCAAAATAGACTTCGTAGCCTTGTGGGGAATGTCCTGTTCTCTTCCCTGCAACCTCTTTCTCACAGAAGAGATGTTGCGAGTTTTTCTCTGGTTTATCGTTATTTTCATTGCAGCTGCTCGGTTCTATGCCCCCCCCTCAACAAACTTTCACAAGAAACACCCGTCTAGCAGAAACTAGTTTCCCCCCTCCCTTTATATGTGCCTAAACCTAAACGTAGATTCCATGAGCAAAGCTTCTTTCTTAGAACTGCACGCCTCTGGAATGTCTTCCGTTTTTCTGCTTTCCAGCTGACTACAATATGGTTGTCTTCAAGTTTAACGTAAACAAGTTCTTGATGAGCCGTTCCATATAAGTTAACAAATTTACCGAATCTCCATTACTAATGATTACTATATTGTCCAATTTTTCTACTGTACACTCTTTAACCCTTATCCTTGAGTGGCCTCTTGGCCTTGATAAGTGGTGATGCCTGTGTAAAAAAAATATAGTAAGGACTCTCTTCGCCTTGGAGAAGTTGGGGGGTTGTTAACGGGGTTTCTGGCTACTTCGTTGAATTCCACCAACTTTTTAAGATCGGAATTTTTGAAAGAGTTAGCAACTTCCGGCTGATGGTTCCAGCTAATACATATATCTTTACCGGGATAATATAAGTGTTATTTCGGACGTTTTTTGCGTTGTTGGTGAAGGAGGAGGTGGCAGTTCTGTTTCCATTGCAGATTCGAGAGGATTCGCGATCCGTGGCTTCTGCTGCCTGGGTAAGGTTTTTGATGGGGGATATGGATGGAGAGTTTCGGGGGGGGTCTTTTAGGGGGCGTGAGAAAAGGAGGGAGAAGGAGGAAAAGTGGAGGGAAGTCCGAGGGAGTGAATTTAGCTTTTTTTCCAGGACTTGGAGGAGTAAGGTTGATTTTTGTGGGGGCATGGGTGAAGTGTTCAGTGGGGGGCCATGCCTTTCGGTGGGGAATGGGGCTTGACAGGAGTAGATTACGTGATAGGTTTCAGTGGAGATAGTGGGAATTAGTGAGGAGTTGACTGATTAGGGGAGGATTGTAGGCTAGACTTAACAGAGGCTTGTGGAATTTCGAGGGTTTTTAGATTTCCTTTTTTCTTCCTCGTTTTTTAAGGATCTTATTTGCACATATTTTTCCCTCTCCGGGTCATTTCATTACTTCTCGTTGAAGCTCTAACAAGTTGCCATGTTTTTTTTCCGATGGCAATTTCTCATCGTTCCCCCTTTTCATCAGGAACTAGCGAGGGGTACCCGGCGTTGCCCGGGTGTTTGGAGGTGTGCGTGGAAACTCCGGGGGTGGGGGTGGGGTTAAAAACGTCAGTATGAGGACCGAACCCGAACCGTTGAGGCAAAGTTGTAAATTAAAGTGTGAAAAAAAAAACGTGCGATGGTAACCATTACCCTACCGCGAGATGCTAACGGAAACACGTTTGAATTTATTTAATTACTTGGATTTGGCAGGTGCCCGTTTTAATGAGTTAATGAGGTCAAGGTTGACTGCGGGATAGTATTTTCTCAAGATGTTATAGGAAAAAGACTAACCCACATGCGGCGAGCGACAAATGTTGAATATTTATCTTTCCGAAATCGAGTAAATTAAATAGACAAGGCGAGCTTCGTTGTTAACTGTGAGATATTACGGTTTATATGTGATATAAAAAGTTTTAAAAAGTTGTGAAGCGAGCGACCGCTTTGTAGACATACAGAAAAAGCGAACACACATACATACATACATACATTTTCTCTTTTATATTTATAGATGTCGCCGTCTTTTTGTAGGGTTGTAGTTTTAGACTCATCTACATTTATCCCGAGGTGCTGCCCTTCTCTGGTCTTTGATGGTGCTTTTTTGTTGTTGGGCAATCAGTTGTAACGTGCCCACGATGACCGCTTGCCTGCAACAATAATGTTTATATAGTCCCACCTCCAGGGGGAAAAAGGTATGTTTATAAAAGATTCCTTATTCTGGAGTAGGTCGAAAGTCCATACGCCTTGGTGTTTATCACAGTTGAGAGCGACAATTTCTCCAAATTTCAGTAAGAACGCACCCAAGTGCTCGCCGTCAACATGGAATGGGACGTTGAATATGGAAACTGTGATCCTTCGAAGGGCCATATATTCAGTACACAACACATAGTCATTGGGGATAATCTCCTCTTGGTATATTGCTGTGCACTCTTCTGGAGTGGGGAAAAGTGTACTTCATGTATTGTATTCTCTGAATTTAATTATTCTTTGTGGTCTATGCCCCACTCATGCAAGGAGTTTGACAACGATGTCAGCGGAGGCACGAATCACTTTTTTCGTCTACAACGATGGCCACACGAACTCTTATTCAGATACAATAGCCGATTCCGATACAATTACCGATTCCGATTCTTCATAAATCTCTAAATATTTAAGTATAAAAGAGTGATTTTATTCCGATTACTGTAAAAACGCATCTTAAATGTGCCTATGTTTTCTCAAACGTAAAAACACAATTGTAAGGGGGTGATCTAGAGATTTTAGTCTAAATGGAAGTTTTAGTAAATAAATATTTACTACAAGCAGTTAAAGATGTTTCTTAACCCAAATTAAAATTAAAAAAAAGGTAATTAAAGGAATCGGTTTTGGCATCGGAAAAAAAGCTCAATTTTTTCCGATTCCGACACTGATTTCGATACCCCCAAAAGCTCCGATTTTTCCGATTCAGGATTTCGATTTCGATTAATCGTACCACCACTATCCTTTACTAAATACGTGACGATTTTGGACAAAGAAACAGAAGGTAATCTTGATGAATACATACCATGCTGAAGTAATAACGTTACTATTTAAGAATGTGGAAGGTGGACGTTGTGTAACTATTCTGTACAATCATATAACAAACCACTAAGCAAAATATATCGTCAAATTTGAATGTAACTTGAAAACCGCAATTATAAAATAGCACGGAACGTTAAGAAAGAATTGAAAACAAATAAATTTAACTTGAAATCTGTCAACGGTCTATATTTTAATAGGATGACTTGTCATTTTATGCTTGTTGGTACAGAAAGTGTATTATTTGTTTAATTTTGTGAAGAAGGTAAGTAAATATCACGATATGCATAACTAAGATATATGTGTTCGCGTTTTTGGTAATTGAAGCCGTCCAAATTAGTCTAAGTTGAGTTGTTTGTTTTTTACGATATCCCATTCTGAAAAGTAAGTAGATGCAAGTATTGTAAACTGAATTACTATTAAACGGGAAGAAAACATGTATTGTAGGCTAGAAACATGTTTTAGTAGAAACTGTAAATTGTGCATAGGAAGTGTTTTCTGATTTTCTTATAATATAGGGGGAAACCGTTTTCATTTTATTGGTATAGAGGCTGCGATATCTAAAAATGGTAATGTAGTATCTGTTCCGGTATTATGTGACAATCGTCACCTGTATTAGCTCCTTCTTGAAACATAGTGTAGTATATGCTCGTTCATCACGATGCCAATCTCCGAGGCATTATCTCCTCTTTTTGTCGAGGGAAGAGCATATTATTTGTTTGGTCGTCGAGAGGGTGAGGAATATACTAGTAAAATTATACGATTAGAAGTCGCATACTTTTGGAAGGAATGATAATACGAAGAAAGCAGAGATGCTAAGAGCAACTGTCAAAAACACAGTAGAATGGACATTACAGAAAACAGAAAAAACTTGAAACAAAGACAGGAATACCCGCATCTTCGTATATTGCAAAAACTGCGCATGAAGAAACACTACCACTTGGAAAGAGATATGAAATCGTCATTGAAAGCCACCAAAATAGCAACGTGATTAGAACTGCCTCTAAATTACCGAAGCAAAATGAAGGATAACCAAGTTCACAAAACGGACTCACTAATAAACATCACAATCCCTAATTTAATACCAACCATATTTTTCTACCAAATTTAAATTATGAAAGTAAAACAGTCTTTGTTTTATCGCCGCCTTAAGTAACAGGTAGAAAAAGACAATAAACAAATAATATTAAACCACAGCTACTAGGCGTGAGCGGTCGGCATGTGGAATATATGTAGATTGATCCATTTTTGTTAAAAGAGGATAAAAAGAAAGTGAAACCCCCCGTAAAAATTCATCAAATTGTTATTATATATCAAATAGTAATTATTCCCAAATATCATTTTCTGTAGAATATTTAAAGGATTTCCGGGCGGCATATCATGAGCAGAAACTTAATTTTCAAATTTAAATATATTAGATTTAATAAAATTGTTCCCCGTAGTCATTAGCCATTAGTTTATTACAATAAAATATGTAAGCATGAAAATAATATGGTTAAGCTTAAACATGGAAAAATAAAGGACTAGTTGTTAAAACTGGAAAAGAAAAGGACTAGGTATTCTAGTAAAAAATATAATAAATTTATAATTTAAAATCGCAACATTAAAACATGGTTACACATGCTGGTAGGCTTATACTGTAACGTTATCCTATACCTAAGCTTACATATAAATAAAATAAAATAAAGAAAAATCCTTAAACCACATTAACTCCTAACAAGCCTGCTTAAAAACTTAGTTGCTTACACTGCATGAGCTTTACTTACCACATTTATCCAATAACAATGAAATAGCAATGCCCCTTAATCACTTTGAGGAGTGTAACTATTCAGCACATATATAACCTCTACAAACTAACCCAGTAACACTAACTAACCACGTGGGGTCGCAGAAATACCTCGACTAGGACCCAGGCGCGGAGCAAACCCTCTCAGTACTGACGGACCCAGTATATCTTCCAAGATCATCCGTCTAGAAGAAGGAAAACTCTGAAACTAAACCAAAGGGGAGGGAGCCCTCTTCAGTCTTGGATGACAACCTTCCTAGAGCTGGTGACTCAAACAAATTACCGGTTTGCAAACCTAAACTATTAAACACTATGGTTACACATGCTGGTAGGCAAATCAAGAACTGAAGATGTCCAAATCAAGTTAAGTGTAACTAGCCCATCCTTATCCTAACAAAATGCCAACTGTTTTTGTTTGGTTCTTTTTTTTACTTTCTTGCCAACTGTGGTTTATACTTTTTCTCTTTTAAATTCTATCTTATTTTTTAAATTTTAATGTATTATTATTATACACGTATATATTGTCTTTATCTCTTTGAGTTCCTTGCGAGCCTCATTATGTAGTTCCTAAAATTCGACTCGAAATATTGGAAAACATAGGCAATAGACATTTCTTAACTTAACAGAAGCGAGGATTTATTTTTTCTACCGTAGAAGTCAGAAGAACTTTATTAAGTAATATACTTAATATCGGCAATTACCACATGCTCGCTTGTATTAATAAAATGGCCTCCATGATATCCATACCGGGTGCTAGAGCACTTACTGATCCGCGCCATTTTTTTCTTTAAAGCGTATTTCCAAGTTTAATTAAATTTTTATGCTCTTTTATTGAATTTTAAGGGCGAAGTGTGGAGCAGTTGTAGGGCACCCTCCCCTCCCCGTGTTGAGAATGGCTTTTTGAATAATAACGTTATGTACGTCAGGATCACTCTCTGCACTAGTATCCTTTACCAAACCACCGAATATAGCTTATACTTAACTTTCACTATATTTGTGTCTGAAATATACAGTTATCTTAGCTGTGTTACTAGGGCTATTTTTCTAAATAGATACAATGCTTTAAGCTTGACCTAAATGACTGCCTATAAATACAGAATACGAATTCCGAATCACCATAAACCATCTGTTTCTCTTATAACTGAAAAAACACCTGACAGCTAGCTAAGAAATTCCAACGTACATTTTACCTCCATGGTGACTGCGTTTGTCTAACTTGCATACTTAATAAAAAAAAACCTTACTTGAAACCCTTCATCTTAATGGAAATCTACTGTTATTTGCAAGTAAATAACTTCCGTCTTTTGAAAGCTAACAATCTGCCTTATCCCCCAAGCCACCACTAAACACCTACATTGCACACGCTTTTGTAATGGAATTTTTTAACTTCCAGCCCTTAACCTTCACATTCTTACTGCTTAATAGTCATCACTAAACATCTATACATTTCTACCTCTAAGACATCCCATGACTCTAAACCGAAAGCCGAAATTATCTTCCTTTAATTAATAGACGCACAATCATTACCTCCAACTTCAACTTATTCGCATCTATTGAAAACCTGCCTATATATCTATTTACCTAATTACGCATGACGCAAAACTTACCTACTGTTATATCCGTACTGTATTGCACTTACATCTTAACCCCCCGACATCTACAGAGATTGGGCACAACTCTCAGTTCAATTTTTAATACCTACTTATACTGTAACGTTATCCTATACCTAAGCTTACATATAAATAAAATAAAATAAAGAAAAATCCTTAAACCACATTAACTCCTAACAAGCCTGCTTAAAAACTTAGTTGCTTACACTGCATGAGCTTTACTTACCACATTTATCCAATAACAATTAAATAGCAATGTCCCTTAATCACTTTGAGGAGTGTAACTATTCAGCGGATATATAACCTCTACAAACTAACACTAACTAACCACGCGGGGTCGCAGAAATACCTCGACTAGGACCCAGGCGCGGAGCAACCCCTCCCAGTACTGACGGACCCAGTATATCTTCCCAGATCATCCGTCTAGAAGAAGGAAAACTTTGAAACTAAACCGAAGGGGAGGGAGCCCTCTTCAGTCTTGGATGACAACATTCCTAGAGCTGGTGACTCAAACAAATTACCGGTTTGCAAACCTAAACTGCTTAAAGAGTAGATAGGCTCTGTCTATTACCCGGCTTCCATACTCCTTCTTTGCCTATTAGTCAGGCGCAGAGACGATATCACAGTGATTCGATAGAAACACGGTGGTAGATCTTGTTTCTTGTCTAGGACAATGAACGCTGTTTTCCCAACTCCCGACACATCCCACCCATCAAAACTGGGCACTTGGGAATGCTTGAGTACCAGACATGCATGTGCAATTAGATTGGGTTGACCTTCTGATGGGTTGAGGGTACCGAATTAACAGTTCCTGGCTGCTGTTTCCGACTTGTAGTACGACCCCTAACTCTTTGATAGCGCTTAGAGCGGCTGCTACATCAACAGTTGTATAATATCGGGTTGTTTGTAGTGCTATGTCGCGCATGGAAAGGGACCTTGCACTCATCCCCGGTGGGCTTTCCTGAGACCACAATCCTAGTTGAAGAAAGGTCAGCTGATGGTCTACTTGTGTTGCATATGTGATACTCTTCATAACCTCCTGTTCAGCCCCCCTTTACCTAAACTGAAACTCTTAAAAAATATGATGACAATACAATCTAAAATAAGCTTAAACCAGGCTTAGGGTCAAACAAATCCAATTTGCCTCCTCCCTTGAGGCTTGCATTCACGAATATCCGTGGGCTTAGAACCAACTTAGCTAATGTTGAAGCATTTCTCCAAACAAATACCCCGGATATCTTAGCACTAAGTGAGACTAACCTACACTCCTCCATCCCCTCTAACTACTTTAGCATGACTGGATATCTCCCACTCTGCCGTAAGGACTCTGACAGACATATGCACGGACTTGGAGTTTACATTCGTAATACCCTTCCCTTAACTAGAGAAAAAAACCTAAAATCGGACGATCAAGCCTTTATGTGCTTTAGACTTAACATGCAACACAACATTAGCTACTTTTATTTTCTCTACCGCTCTCTCTCTCGACCCAGGCCTGCACCATAATAAACAAAGTCTTTGACAGCATAGATACAGCGCTCTCCCTCGACACTACCGCACAAGTACATCTATTTACTGACTTTAATGTCCACCACAAAAACTGGCTTGGATTCTCTACTTACACAGATGCAGCGGGCAGCAAAACACATTGCTTCTCTATATCTCACTCCCTATCACAAATGGTTACGTTCCCAACCCGTTTCCCTGACCATCAAGAACAATACGCATAACTTCTAGATCTGTTTTTAACCACAACTCCCGATGATTGTATAACGAATGCCGACAGCTCACTTGGGAACACTGATCATGCAGTGATAATGGTTGGAATCGCCCTAAACTCTAGAGCCAAAACTGAAGAGCCAGTGCTAAAAACAACGAGATATTATAAAAAGGCTGACTGGGAAGCCATCAGAGATCTTATCAGAGATACCCCATGGGAAAATATTTTTTCTCTTCCTGCTGAACAGTGCGCAAATGAGACCACTGAATGGTTCAAAATTGCAATAGAAGCACATGTCCCCATGCGAAAATTCTATAGCAAGCCCCACTCTCCTCAATGGTTTACTTCGACTTGCGCAACTGCCATTGCTCAAAGGCAGCATGTATACCGCAGACTCAACCGACATAAGTCCAGTTCAAACAGACAGAAGTGTATAGAAGCTAGAAATAACGTAAAGATAGAAATAGCGACAGCTAAAAGAGAATTTACTGAAACCACTAAAACACGCATCGAAGCACAAAAAATAGGAACTCGTTACTTCTGGAAAATCTACAACAGTGTAGTAAATAATGGGCAATCAACAATTCCCCCGCTCACCAACAATCAAGAGGTTGTTTGCTCATCAACCGAGAAGGCTAACATGCTTTCCAGTCGGGTTGCTTCAAACTCCACACTGGACCCTTTCAACCATCCCCTACTTGACTTTCCTATGCGGACAGACGCCAGGCTAGACGATCTGAAAATCATCCCTGCTCAGGTGCATGCTATCATAAAAAGCCTTTACACTTCAAAGGCATGTGGACCCGATCTCATCCCAGCTGTGCTATTAAAAACGTGCCCAGCTGAAGTAGCCCCAGTCCTCTCCAAACTTTACAACAAATGCCTGAATGAATCTTGCTTTCCGGGCTGTTGGAAAACTGCTTCTGTGGTACAAATATTCAAGAATTCTGGAGAAAGAACTGACCCATTAAATTAGCATTAGCCTCCTCGCACTTTTTTCGAAAATATTTGAGATCTTAATTAACCATGCTCTAGTCCAACATCTTATCGATGCTAAACTTCTGACTGACAAACAATATGAATTTAGACAAGCCCGTTCTACAGCAGACATCCTCACTGTAATCTCTGAACGTATATACCACACACTGGACGAAGGCGGGGAGGGCAGAGCGGTAGCTCTAGATATATCTAAGGCTTGTGACAGGGTATGGCATGAGGATCTCCTCAGGAAAACTAAATCATACGGTATCGCTGGTAGAGTACTAAACATAATTAAATCCTTCTTAGATAAGAGAAAAATCCAGATTGTCCTCAACGGTCCTACATCTAAACAATATGATATAAATGCGGGAGTTCCCAGAGGGTCTATCCTTGGACCTCTGTTGTTCCTAATATTCATAAATGACCTCCCCGACAAAATTGCCTCTGAGATGGGTATGTATGCTGATGACACTACACTCTATAACAGGCATGACAGGAAAACAAATGAACACATATCTAAAGAAATGGCAGAAACACTAGAGGATGACCTCCGATCTGTAGTGGAATGGGGACATAAATCGATGGTCACATTCAATGCCGCCAATGCTAAACTGGTTTCCTTCAATAAATACAAGAAACCTTCTTTACCACCAATAGCAATGGCCAACGACACTTTATCTGAGAGTACATCTTTCAAACTCCTTGGCATAACGTTCATAGGAAACATGAGTTGGAACAATTACATTGAAAGCATTGCCAGGGCCGCTGCAAGGAAGGTGGGCTCTCTCTACCGTGCTAGAAAATTACTAACACCCGAAAGTATCCTGTACCTCTATAAGGCCTCCATTCACCCATGTATGGAGTATTGCTGTTATATTTGGGCTGGTGCATCTGCTACTAGTCTCTCGCTCCTAGACAAGGTTCAAAAGAGAGTCGCCAATCTGATAGGCCCTGAACTGGCATCTAAGCTTCAGCCTCTAGTCCCATCGACGAAATGTTGCATCCCTCTGCCTGTTCTACAAGTATTTTAATGGTGAATGCTCTGACGAACTGCCCCCACGACGTAAACATCCCCGACAAACCCGACAGGAAGCTAAATCTCATCCCAACACATTAGAGATTTCTAGATGTAAAAGATCTTTCTATTTCAGTAGTTTCTTCCCCAGAACCGCTAGACTTTGGAACTCCATTCCGGATCCCTGCTTCCCCAACTGTACTGACATGCAGAAGTTCAAGTGTAACGTGAACAGACACCTTGCTGCCCAAATCACTACATAGTACACCAGTAGATGTTACCCCTGATAGTAGCCCCCTACACCAAAGTGGCAATGTGCAGTGTTCGGGGTGTAAAACGTAAAAAACAAAACATTTTAAGTTATAAATTTATGAATCCTTTACTTTTCCATGTTTAAGCTTAACCATATTACCTGACATGCTCGCATTTTTCTATTGTAATCCGTGATTTTTCCAGGCTTCCTATGAATTTACTTGTTCTTTGTTTAATTTCAGTATTATTTTTTGCCCCCCCCCATAAGCATACCATACCCATATGTAATAATTATGTACGGCACTCGTCTGCTCTCAATAAAATGCCCCAATTATCTCCCTTTCAATCTTTCACTCTGTCTGTTTCACTTGCTACTCCTCTTTTAGCGAAGGCGGTGAATTGGTAGCCATAGTAGTCGCTTAAGCGACGTGGTTGCTATGGAAACCAGTCATAAAAACGTCGCTCACCTCCTTACGTTTTTTACGATTTTGAACACCAGTAAATCTATCGTTACTTTTGTTCTACTGAACGAAAATTAAAGGAAAAACACCGTGTTTGAATGATTATGTTCTAAACTACTGTTTATAAGTAATGGCTACAATATTGTATTAAATTACTTGGCCTTTTGGCCAAGATAAAAGTGTAGTATATGTTTTTCAGATGCCACTCTTCCCTTTTTTTGTTCTCTTTCGGTGAGGAGCAGTCTTTCACGACTGAGACAATTTTTATTTTTGTACCTTTTCTCCACGTTAAAAAACGATACTGGTGTCTAACACTGTCCCGTGGAGAGGCATTGTAAATAGACACAATATTGTATTAAATTATATACTATTTCATTCCTGTTTATTATATAAAGAGTTCAGTTCAAAATTCAACGCATATTTTTGATTTCGACATAAATATTCTCGAGGCATTTGAAGGAGATTGTAGGTTACGTCGGCCGAAAAGTTGTATAATTATAAAATAATTCTGAATAATTTAGATTAAATTATCCAAACAATAGTTTTGGAAAAGTCATTTTCATTAAAATTCGAAACTAACCGTGCAAGATTATTCAAAACAGACAATTTTCTTTTGGGTAAGGTATATAGCCATGGTGTTAATTTTAAATATCACTAGTTACACCAGAATCAAAGTCGAATAGTGCCTATCAAAATTAATAATAATAATAATAATAATAATAATAATAATAATAATAATAATAATAATAATGTCAGCCCCTTTAAGAATTCGGTTCCTAATTTTTTAAGTAGTCTAAGTTGAAATTAAAGTCGCTCACGTAAGCTCGCATGCACGGATCATGATGTTATAATCATAAAATCACTCTAGCCGTCTAGACATTCATATTAATGTTAATTTAAACTGTGTTCATCGCGTTTAACGTTGACCATGTGTTTTGTTTCTTGCTAACAGAGTCAGGTATGATTCCAGGCCGGCTTCGAATCTCCCGACCGGCGTCAATCTTTACTTGAAAGATAGGTATTAAAAATAATAATAGTAATAATTATATATATATATATATATAGTACTGTTTCGCTGTTCACAGCTCATCAGTGCGGCTAGACAGGCAACTGCCTCAAGCCAGGATCGAAATCCGACCGCCCAATTGACAGTCAAACCTGCTCACCATTACGCTATACGGCTAATGCTGCGTGGGTAATGAATTACTGATTTTTTGACATCGTCCGAGATACCTAAGCTCTATTTGTTTGCAAATTTGTATATCACTTCCCAATATGCTCAACCCAAGATAGGGAGCATTATATATATATATATATATATATATATATATATATATATATATATATATATATATATATATATATATAATGTGCTTGCCTTCATCATCGATTCTTTCGTCTTTACCGCCTTTCCTGTGTGACTATGATCGTCTCGTCTAGTAGTTTTTGATAAATCTATCATGCTAGAAAGGTACAAGGAAGACGTTCGCTGAGGTTTTATAAGGCTTTATTGGAGATAGAGAGACTAAATCTAAATAATTATTTCCTTCTTAACGAGTAACTTATTAAAGAAAGCAATAAGTGACACAACGGACAAAGTTACCGGTAACATTCGCTAAGATTATCAGTTCTCTACATTACTAGCATATCCCGTTCGCATGCCCTCAAATGAGAGGCTGCCTTGAAAACCATTGTTTCACTGGTTTGAAAACGCAACGTCATTCATCATATCTTCATATCGTCCGATTGTTTTGTCTACGGAGTTTGACATGACGCCCCTGTTTTGTAACCAATATTTCCTTTAATCCTTAGAACGGTTCTGTTTTACAGATCTGAGTTATCCTGACATCCACTAAGAGTAACCACAGTCAAAATTTATACCAGCTAACTTAATCGTTAGTTACTGGCGTAGGGTTTCTACTATGTAACATTGTAGTTTAAGTGGAACCGCTTACAGGCATGAACAATTTTTTTATTGGATGACTAATCGTAAAAAAGTAAACACTGTGAAACGATCTGTAAAAGCCTTGCCAATCAGAATAGTCATCTCAATTGATAATCCATATAAATGAACTATATCTTTAAGGATTCAAAGGAGATCAAAATCAACGGCCGATTGATATGAAGTAAAAAAAATCTTCCTAAATCAACCACCTTTAAGAAATAAAAATAAAAAAGCACTTAATAGTCAGCCTAATAGTTCAGAATAAAACCTAGTTAGATTATTCAACTTATCTTTGTTTTGAAAAAAAAAGAAGTGCAATATGATCTTTGTTTAGTATATATTATTTTTATATAAATAACTTGCAATAAATATTTGTTATTGTTCTCAGCAAGATTTTTTAGGAGAGCAATCAGAGATCAAGTATATAACATGTAGACTAAGCTATCTCAACGTGAAAATTCTGTGGGTCCTTTAAACAAAATTTGTACACATAATTGTAGGCATAGAAACCAGTGAAAGTAGGTTGAGTATAGGAATAAATTTGTGTATAGACGTTTCAAAAATGTTATTTCTCACTTATATATTGAAACAGTTTTACTGTAATCAAACATCTTTTCTATCAATGATTGTATGGATACAGACCTTACACCTGTTTGGACCTTGTCTGTTATTTTTCAAAACTTATGTGAGCCAATGCTCTAGATTTAATTGATTGGGCACACGACTCTTAGCTTTTTCTATAAACATTTTGAGGTGAGTTTGTTTAAAAAAAGGGGTTCAGGGTATTTATTTTGTTGACAGCAATTGAAATATTTATTTCTCTTGCTGTATATGGAAGGGTATGGATCCTCGTAATTAGAGAAACAAAGTAAATAATGTTTGAAAATATATTTATTAAAGGAAAATGCTACAACGGCACCCAGTAATCAGAAATTTAAAAGAGTACATGTTGCAACCCTATGAATGCGGAGCAATTGTCCATTGTGTTTAAAAAATAACTAAATACATGTCAGAGTTAGCAGGATGAACAATTCAATTTAGGAATTTTCTTTGTGTGGCCGAAAACATGTGGAGGCATATGTAATATGTAAATTCACGCGAGGAGAATCACATGTCCGAGCATGTTTTAACGTCATTAAGAAAGATAGATTTACAATATATTCAGAAGTTGTCAGAGTTCATAGACGTAGCTGAGAGCATAGCTAGGATACTCGGGAAGGAGGAGAGTTGAGTTAGCTGAAGCCCTTTTGGAAACTAACAAAAAAGGGAGACAAGACAATGTACTTCTGCAAAGCATTCGAATACCTAATCGTCGTCGTCGTCCTCGTCGTCGTCGTCGTCATCATCATCATCATTATCATCATCATCACCACCACCACCCCCACCAGCTGGAAAGATAAATATCATGATGTAATTTGTAAGTTTTCATTTGTCATCTTTAAATCGAAAAGGTAATGTGTTTTTGTGATTTATCTTGTAAAATGAACTTTGTATGAAACACCCTTTCAAAGTGTTAACTGTCTGTCCACTTCCTCAAAAGTGTTAACGGTATCCCCAACATAAATAATGACTACCCTCCGTGTTAAACGAACTGTTTACGTCTCTATTTATAGCAAGCTCCTATTAATACTATAAACTGTGCACTAATTATTATAAATGTCCCCATTCTGTGCATCCTTTTATGTGTCGTCCCCGATATACACACCCCACAGCAATGGCGACAGTTCATTAAAACGTACACCATGCCCACCTGTTCTGTGTATATTGAAATATTATGAAGCGTATAAAGCTCTCAATACAAAGGTTAGCCACTAAGATATTTTAGGTCAACGGACAGAGGACCAAGTCTCTTGTAAACAACATTACGAACAAAGAGAAGCAACCGCAGAATGTTATTTTATTAAGTGACGTGGCAGAGAGAAGATTGAGGAAACGCACAAACGAAAATTAACATCAGAAAAATCAGTAGTGATACGAAATGTAATGATAATATGAAGAAGAACCATAAAAACAAAACAAGCAATAAAAATATAAAACATTATACAAAAACAGTTAATGATGGCGGTAAGCCAAGAACACCATATAGCAAAAACAAAAAGCAAACAAACAATACTAGCACAACAGCAACAATGACGACGACGACTACGGTAGCAACAAAAAAAAATCAGATTGTTATTTAAGTAATGAATATTGCAAATGGAATATTGCAGAGAGGATATTGCAGACCACTAGAAATTGGAGAAGACAGAGGCGTCTTTTTCAAAAGCTTTCATATCGTTTGACAATCTCCATTGACAAGTAAAATTCGCCTGCAGAAAAAAAATCTCACGACAAAAACAACATATTAATTCTGGCGTTATGGCCACAGGTGGCATTTTATTGTATTATTCATACAAAGAAAACAATATACAGAACAGAAAGAGGATTCAGATTGTCTTACAAAAAAAAAAAAAAATAACTCGTGATCAAAATGAATATCGGAGCTTCTACCAATTTACAGGTTCACGTTAGATTATAATAGCAAGATGAAATCAATAATAATTATAAATGCTGAACCCGTCGAATTAGATGATTAAAACTAAAAGACTTTTTAAAGTTATTCTGTCCCATCAATTTTTTCATCTCTCTCTTTCTCGCTCTCTCTTTCTATATATTAGTCGCCTGGCAAGGCAACAGGAGAGACAACCTAAGCAGCAAAACTGGCCTGCAGGTGACTATATATATATACACATGTACACAAGCAAGGAAACTGGCCCGCAGGTGAATATATATACAAATATAGGCAAATTTGAGCATATTTTATTGGTTTGAAAATATAGTTTTTTTTTTTTTTTTTTTTTTTTACTAATTATCATAAAATTTTAACCAGAGACTAGTATTATAGTCTTCGAAAAGCCTTCATGTAGTTTCGTCCTATAGAACCAAAGATATATATATATATATATATATATATATATATATATATATATGTGTGTGTGTGTGTGTGTGTGTGTGTGTGTCACCTTTTTTGGAATTTTATAAGTTCCAAGTCACAGTGACTATTGATCAGAATTTAACAAATGAAGGCTCGTTGGAAAGGTTATAACATATATCGTGAAGTGTAACATTTTCCCTTAAGTCGCACACTAAGAGCCTACTTTTGGCATTTTTTGAAGCCATAACTCGTTTGATTCATAGTTATTTATTTTCTTAGTTTTGCATATGAATTACAAAATATCTTATATTTTCCCCAAACCTCTGGTATTGATTGAGAGGAGACTAAAACTTGCTGCTATGATTTCAAATGCTCTATAATAGTAGCAAGGGGAGACTTGATTCCAAATATTTCTAGTATGTTATATATCTCTCTTTAGTTTTTATACATAATGTATATATATATATATATATATATATAGTTATCTACAGATAGAATGTTTCGCTGTATCACAGCTATTATTGCGGCTAGACTAGCACTCCAGCCAAAGCCAGGAATCGAACTTAAAACGATCAGTTTTATGGTCAACAGTTGTAAATCATATTTCCAATTTCTTCACATAAACATTGAACGCTACTTTTAAAGTGCTCCGTTTGCGCTCAAAGAGATTTGCATTATGCTAGGTAAGTAGTTGGCGGTATAATTTAACGAAATGAAGGTTTATATAATAAACAGACGGTTTCAAATTATGCTAAGAACTCTTTCTCTCTCTCTCTCTCTCTCTCTCTCTATATATATATATATATATATATATATATATATATATACTTTTATCTATCTATATCTGCTATTATATAAAATACATTTTGTGTATGCGTTTGCATGCATGAGTTCGTTCCCTATAGACTCGAAAACGGCTCGGCTGATTTTTATGAAATTTCACACGAACTGTTCTTAGATTAGTTTCGTATCGGAATGTCCTAGATAGTATCGATAATCGAAAAAAATCCGATAAAAGATTTTGGACAAAGTTTACACCTCACACGGCTTAACGCCAACAGTTCATTTCAGAAATGTTCATCCTTCACGTCGAAAGGCCAAACATATAACGTCAATAGTAGTTTCTTTGATATGACAGAGGCCCGTTCGAAATAAATATTTCTGCTTAGAGCACAATTAAAACATGGTACTTTACTTTTGCATTTTAAACTTTAATTTAAGCCATTATATATAAAAATCATTTTATAAAATCAACAGTAGTTTTTTTTAGTGCAAAGTAGACTACAATATATTGTGGACTAAACCATTGCGCGGAGAAATTTGAAGCTTCCTTCCACTTTACTGTGATTGGTCCTCAGCAAGAGCAGGTAATCAATCGATTTGATTGAAAGAGGCGCGATTTTACCGATTTCAATGATAATAAAATATAGAAGTGTAAAATATTCGTCGATCATCATTTTATCCCGGGCAACGGTGGGCCTCTCTACTAGTATAGGAGATATAATATTTTATGTATTGAATTTCAGTATTTACTTTAACAGTGCTAAATACTTGAGTAGCTTTTGGTAGTAAGTTATAGAAAATATATATGGAATTTAACCTACACAGAATTTTCCGTATTGATTCTAGTGAGGATTCGTCTAGCTATATTATAAAATTGAGGTTACGGCGTGTTTTTATATATAAACGTGGTATTAAGTTTACTAGTAAGCCAATCAGATTCTTTGTTACTGGAAACTCAAACGGAGTGTACGCTCGCCGATGGTCAAGTGGAAAATAATACGAAATATCAGCACAAATTTAGACAACTTATGTAGCTAATTTCTGACAAAGAAGTTCGTAATCCTAAACTTTAAATTTATTAAACGGTAGAGTGAAATAGTCAACAACTGTATTGACAAAATCTATTTTATCTTAGGATACTACTACTACTACTACTACTACTTATTCTAATAACAACAATAATAAATATGTATGTGTATATGCAACAACGCCGACAATAATAGTGCAATTCAATCGAACTTTTGTATAATGAAAGTCTGATAACAACGGGAGCTGGAATAACAACGAATCTGGTTAACTACTAAACTGAATAGCAGCGGTAAAACACCCTGTAACATCAATCTCTAACATGACAAGTGTTTTTGAAATTACTATTACAGGATTTGGACTAAATAAACAGTGTTGGAAATGGGAGAGACAAAAAGGTCTTGGAGCACCATATTTTTTGTCAACGCCAGAAAGACACGTATCTTGCTAAAAACCTGAAATCAAAATTTTAGTAATTTTTTAATTTTAGCAACTATTAATTGACGCCAAATTCACAGTGATTTTGTCCAACGTCTGCAATAGTAATAAAAAAAAAAAAACAGCCGTCATTTCTGTCCCACCCGGTCTTAATACTTATAAAGGATTATTCAAATTCCAAAGTTAAGCTTTTGGATTCAAGGTAGCGTCCGCTATTTTTCAAGAAATTATGAATAATATGTTGGGCGACTTTGATTTCACTTTCATCATAAGACGCGAGATCAGAGAACACTTTCGAAAACATGTACACAAGGTATTCTCTCGAATAAAGGATTTTGGTTTTAAAATAAAAGAAGGAATGAAAGAAATAAAATACTTGGTACACATGATCGACAAAAACAGCAAGATGCCGGACCCGGAAGTGATGACACATGCCGGTTCCCAAAATATTACAAAATTACAAAGTTTTTTAAACTTTGCGGAGTATTACCAAATATTCATTCCCAATATGCAAGACCTTCGGGTTCCACTGGACGAGCTACTAAAAAAGTACATTGTGTGGAAATGGACACCTGAATGGTAGGCGGCATTCGAGAAAACAAATAAACTAACTTCAAATCTATCCCTCACTTAAATTAAGTATCATAGTAGCTAGCGGTGCGAGTTCGTATGGAATAGGGCCTGGATCATACATAAAATAACATATTTTCAAGATCTCTGTTTACGGCAGAAAAAGTACTATTCACAAATCGAAAAAGAAGCTCTTGCTATTATCTAAGCAGTTGCAAAGTTCCAACGATATTTACAATCTAAAAAACACGCGGAACACCTATACTACGATATGTACAATCTAAAAAAACATGCGTAACACCTATACTACAAACACCCTATCAACCACCTTTGGACTGAAGAAAAGAGATACTCATCTACAAAGAGAATAGACTGATTAGGTGGAGTACTATTTTGTTGAATTACTGTTCAAGTTAGAGTACCTCTCTTCCAAGCAACTCGTCCGACATGCGGACGGACTTTCAAGGTAGGTTCCGAGACAGAATGACCGTATTAAAAATTCAATAACTTCTTCTTTATGTACTGATAGTGAAATTAAAACAATGATGTGCAATACTATCAGCGACTTTTCAGTCATACTACATGAAATTATACTTGAATCACCAACAAGACGAATTTATTTATTAGTGCTACAAAACAGAAAATAACAAATAAAGACCAACAAATACAAAGCAATTTTCCTATGTGTGATGGCGTCTTACTATGCATCGACAGGTTGGCCATACCAAGAGCATTAAAAAAGGGAATAATGAAAAAACTTTAATATGGGCCACCCAAAAATAAATAGAATGACGAAACTCATGCGTAGTTACATATATTCGTCGGAGACGGATAAAGACACCCAAAACATGGTCGACTTAGGCAAGGGTTGTGCTTTGACGACAAAGGCATCCCAATAATTTTTAAGCCATGATCCAAAACAAACCAACATAGGTCTAGAATTTATATAAATTTTGCAGGACCACTGGAGGATTGGTATACTAAATTGTGGTGGACAGCGACACAAAATAATCAGAAGTCCTCAGATGTAAGCCTCCACTACAGTATTAGTTATTAATTTCCTCTATGAATTATTTGGCCGGTTTGAGATTTGAGACAGTTTAGTAAGTGACTACAGCACTCAATTTACGTCCATCGATTTCAAGAAGTTCTGTGAGAGTTTCCAAATTAAAGATGTAACGATTCTATTGTACCACCTGCGATCAAACGGTCAGGCGGAAAACTTCGGCGATACTTTGAAACGAGCAATCTAAAAAACATGCGGCACACCTATGGAAACAGCACTGCACAGTTTCTACAGATGTATAGAACAACACCTAACCTTTATACACCATCAGCAATAAACCCAGCGGAGACTATGTTCCAATGAAAAATAAGAATCGTATTTGAAAATCTAAAAACGCTATGACCTAGTGGAAAAAAGTTTCTACAAAACTTACAAAAACATGTCTTCCCGGGAATTGGGCACCATATACAAAACAATCGGAAATATGGTGTACATTATCTAAGGTCCTAAATTCATGCATAAACGGCATTTTAACCAAATATGAGATGATCCAAACAATGCACCTCACGGGGGAATAAGAGAACATTGAGACGATATATGAAATAACATTTAATAAAAGAACATGTTTTTCTGAAGTGATCATTATTGGAGCATAGCAGCTTACGAATGTAGCATGAGTGTCGTTCTGATGATCCAGTGTCATGATACGGACTAAGATGGCTTTCCTCCGGTAGCGACGACAAGGATTTTGCAATGTCGGAATTGATGGCAAAGCCAACACCTGGTTGACGATGTTTTACCTCACTTTTGCCGTATAGCCCCTGTAAAATTTCTATTACTGGGTCAATCTCGCAAGACGAGTTTAACTCAAAGCGACAATTGGTATGTTGTGCTGTTTTCTGATGTGTGAACATTTTATGCTCTACAATTAGGTTTCAAATAGTTTTTTCTTTCAGCTGCGTAGCTGATAACCAGACCGATGCAGTAGCCTATCAGGAATGTAAAATGAGCAAGAAATTTTTAGGGTTTGTTTTATTGACCGCTTCTCAGTTTGGGGAAAACAGCGCTACAGCTAAAAAAAAGACCTGAGCTACCACTACTGGAGGACGCAAAGAACACACCTGCTCATTGGTTTGTAATTGAATTGCTATAAGCTAGTGAATACTACTGCTTAAATCTTTAGTAAGAGAGTGCCAGCTAAACCATTTACACGTCTCTGTCGCCCCATTCCTTCACCAGTGGTTTTGATGAGAATGTTTTCCTGGAACTAATTGAACTAAATATTGCTTTTGGACTACCACACAAATATTTGTTTATAGTAGTGAAGGCTTATGTAGCAATATTCAAAATTCTATTAAATGTTGATAGCATAAGTTGGTGCAGATATTTGCTACATATAGCACGAATAACAACCCCCATGTTTTATATGAGAGCTCTCCCTTCTTATATGTATTCCTTGATAAAAATGCTAAGGGCGCATCGCTCCTACAAGGGCCCGACAATATTTTTCGGACACTTCAGTATTCGACTTTTCGAGTACCATAAAGTGGTGAAATTCCTTCAATAGAATAGCATAAACATATAAAGACAATACCTGCAATAAAAATTGAAGAAAATAGATTAGGTAAGAAAAAATATTTAACTTTCATCAGTTTTTACAAAATACACGCGACATTATTTTTCGGACAACTGTTAATAGTCTGTAATATCACCTTTTTTCGCAATAACTTTTATCGATCTCTCTTCATAATGACCGAACATATGCACAATAACATATCTACGTGTTTGTATTAGTTGTTTTTTGGCATCTAGTATTCGTTCTCATAGTTGAGCCTCTTTCGTTATTTCAGATCCATCATAAACAAGTTGCGCAAGCATTTCCCAAACATCTTCCATTAAATTTAGAGCTGGGCTTTTTGCAGAACATTCCAAAGTAGTCATATTCACTTTAGCCATCCATTCTTCCATGAGTTTTGACACATGGATGCTGCAATTTTCTTGCTATAGAACTCCTCCTACTCCCATCTGTCGTTTGTTCAGTACAACAGGCTCACCCTTTCTCGACCAAGTACACCATTCATCAGGCCCATCAAACTTTAAACGCTTCTCATCAGTAAATATAAATTTCTTAAAGTCAATATGCTTTGATAACCACCTTTTAGCACTCTCCAGTCTTGCCCTTTTGTGTTTATTTTTTAGTGTAATTTTTTTCTTAACTTTGCATACTTCAAATCAATCTTATGCAGCGTTCTTTCAACTGTTCGGACGTCTACATCCAATTCACATTTCTCCTTCACTTTGCTTGCTGTAACTATTTCTCCAAATGTCAAAACTATGTCACAGTCTTCTTCATTCTCCTTTCAGTCCTCTTGCCAATTGATCCTTTCCGTCCTCTCTTCTTTTTCCGCTCGGAGTTTGTCTTCAGCATGTATTCTACCGTTAATTTCGACAGCTTCAAATCCATGACGATCCTGTTGATGCTGATGCCATCTTTCCGCTTCTTCCTTGCCAAACCAACGACTTATTTTGAATGCATTTTACCTGATTAAACTTACTTTGCTAGTAGAATAGAGCAGATAATTGATTCTAATGATGACAGCTAAGTATACAAGCAGAAAATTAACATACAGCAATATATACATGAATATAGCTCTTAATAAAATAGGATTTTTTGTCATGTCGTAAAAATAGTGTCGCGCAAGTTTTCGAAAAAGTCACAAGAAACTAAAATTATCAAAGCCAAACTAAAAAATGATTACACTCGTATTAGATTTTCACTCCTTAACTACGTACTTACAATCTCAAAATGTTTGGCACTAGTAACAACATTGAAGTACTTTTTTCAAAGTGTCCTAAAAATATTGTCGGGTCCTTGTAGTGGTTTAATCAGATATAAACATGAGAATTGCCAATGCTCAATGCATACATACATACACACACACACACACACACACACACACACACATATATATATATATATATATATATATATATATATATATGTATTTGAACAAATATGCACATACACATCCATATACACATACATATATATGCCAAAATATCGACCTTTTTTGTTGTTGTATTATAAAAATAAAAAAAATAGATCCCCATATAAATTCAGCTTAAATTACACGTGGGAAACCTCGCCTTTCGGTTCCGTCAAAAAGGTAAAAAATTAAAAAATTAAAAAAAAATAATTACTGATCTTGTTGTTGTGCAATAAAAATTAAGACTAAATACCCAAATGAATTAAGTTTGAATAGCATATGTGGGAGAGTGTTCCCAAAAATTAAAAAAAAAATAATTCACAATATATATATATATATATATATATATATATATATATATATATATATATAAGTAAAATTTAATTCACAATATATATATATATATATATAAACTAAATTTAATTCACAATATATATATATATACATATATAAGTTAAAAAATTTAATTCACAATATATATATATATATATATATATATATATATATATATATATATATATATATATATATATATATATATAAGTTGGCCGCATATTCAGGTAACCTACATCTAACAGTTCAAATGTTTAGACCAAAAATTGGTGGAAGAGTTTCGTAGAGTTTGCAAAAGTCAAACCTTTCAACTTTGACCTCTTAGCAGCAAAATTTTCGACCAAAAACTGATTAAAATGCTTGCTACATCTCTTAATACATTTTATCTAAAATTTCAAATGTTTAGACGTAAATTTGGTAAATAGTTTGCTGGGGAGCACAAAATCAAATCTTTTTAACTTTTACCACTTGGTAGCCAGATCTTCAGCAAAAAAAAAAAACCCACGATTAAAAAGCTTGCCCCATATCTTAATACACTTTATGTAAAAATTCATATTGTGAGACCAGAAATTGGCTGAGAGGTCAAACTTTTTTTTTTAACACTGACACCAATTTAGACGTCTTCACATTTATTGTTTTAGGCTTAAATCAAATTAAAAAGTTTGAGACATTCCCAAGGTACCTACATCTGAAATTTCAAGTATTTAAGTCCCACATTAGAGAAGTTTGGTAGAGTTTTCAAACGTCAAATCGCTTAAACTTGACACCTTGACAGCTAAATTTCTAGCCGAAACCCGTTAAAAAGTTTTTCTGAAATCTCAATACCCCTTATCTAAAATATCGACTCTGTATATAAAATGATTGTCGAAATTAGTAACATATACAAGAATTATGAAAAATTATGAAATGTGAGCTGATTGATTGGTGCGTTTTTAATGAAATAATCGGCCCAGACAATATATCAAAGTTATTATTTTCGTAAGGGGGTTTCCATGATGTGGGTTACAATTATGAAAAATGATTGTCGAAATTAGTAACATATCCAAGAATCATGATAAATGATGAAATTTGAATAAACTGATTGATGTGTTTTAAAGAACAAACAACGCAGACAATATATCAAAGTTATTATTTTTGTAAGGAATGGTGATAATGTAGGTTAAAATTATGAAAAAAGATTTTCGAAATTAGTAACATAACCAGGTATTATGTAAAATGATGAAATGTGAGTTAATTGATTGGTGTCTTTGTAATGAAATAAACAATCCAGACAATTCATTAGGTTATTATTTTTCGTAAGAGGAGGGCGATAATGTGGATTAAAATTATGAAAACTGATTGTCGAAATTAGTAACATATCCAAGAATTTTGAAAAATAATTTAATGTAAGTTAATTGATTGGTGTGTTTGTAATGAAAGCCCAGACAATTTATTAGTTTCTGTCGGTGGGCAACAATATTTTTCTGAATTTTTAACGTTTACTTGGGGGAATGACGTCACAGTTGTAGTGGTTAGTAGAAAGATACATGATTATGTTGTTTCTAACCTGCTCTGGAGTTCTTTAGGAATTAACAAACTTTCACTTTTAGGGTGGGGCTGGAAAGAGTAATGTCTCTTTTGGGGTCACTATGCAGTTTCCCACGAGGTCATGTTTAAAAAATATGGAATAACTATGGTATCATATTCCGGAAATGACATCGTTTCTTACTAATGTGTTGTTGGCGGTTGTGATAGTAAGGGGGGGAGAACTATATTAATATTAAAAATTGTGGTAAAGTAAAAGTTGCCTAATGATCACTCGCGTCAATGGATTTATGTAATTATTTGGAAAACCTGCCGAGTTATGGTCAAGAAATGATATCATTTCACTTAAAATGATGGTGTCAATAGTAGGGAGGGAAAGACCACATTAATGTGGAATTTGGTAGTGAAGCAAGGGTTTCCTAATCACAAACTTCTCAACATATTTGTTTATTTGTTTGTAAAGCCTGCTGAGTAATCTTCAGAAAATGACGTCTTTTTTCCCAAAAAAACTTTTTGTCGGTAGTGAGGGAAAAATGAAACAGAGTAACGTGGAATTTTATAATGAAGCAAGGGTTGTCTAATCACTTAACTGTGTCAATGTATGTATGCATTAATTTTAAAAATTCTGCTGAGACATCTTCCAAAAATAACATGATGTTCCTTACAATAATAGTACCGATAGCGAGGAAGGAAAGAAACTCAGTAATATTGAAATTTATGGTGAAGCAAGGGTTGTGAACTCATTAACCAACACAATGTATTTATGTATTAATTTGGAAATCCTAATGATCCATGTTCTAAAAATTATTTCAATTTTCTTAAAATTATGATAGCCTTGGTGGGAAGAGAAATTAGTTCATATATGTTGTACAATACCTGTATCGTATCACTCTGCACTGAAGATTCCCAAAAGGATGAAACACTAGTGTCTATAAGTATTTAATAAGTACTATATATATATATATATATATATATATATATATATATATATATATATATATATATATATATGCCTAAAATTATGATACTACTGTTATCGTGTCACTGTGCACACTTTATCTGCATGTTAAAATGGTAGGTGGAAACAGTAATAATAAAGCAAATAAAGATACAATGAAAGAAGTAGTATGAAGATGTAAATGAGATGACTAATTAAAAACATAGAGATAAAGAGAGAAATAAATAGAGACATACATATATATATATACATACATAGAGAAGGAGAGAGAGAAAGAGGTGGTTAGGGGCAGAGAGGAAAAACGGAAATAGAAAGAAGGGGAGTAGTCATAAGTTAAATTGTATGTTGTAACATCGCAAGAAAGTTTAATGCTAGATATCGTTGTGAGAATATCGTGCAGGATTTAGTGATATGCGATTTTACGAATCCGTTTTCTTATCGACCGTTTTTTAATCGTCAGTAAAATTATAAATTTTAAAGAATCCAGAATAGTTAAGAGTTCTTCACTCTTAACTAAACGCATTTGGCTTTTAAAAAATTTTTTTTTTTACACAGTGATCACCACTTATCAAGGCCCGGAAGCCACTCAGGGATAAGGGTTATTGCAAGTACATTACGTTAGTGTGGAGATTTGATGAAGTGTTTAATTAAGGGGGCGGTTCATTAGGAATTTGTTACCATTGGACTTGAAGACATCCAAGTTTTAGTCCAAAGGGAAGCAGGTAGACGGAACAGAGTTCCACAGGCGTGCAGTTCTAATTGGCTAATTTCATGCATTATTTTCAATCATTTTATAATCAGTTATAAGGGAGATCCGGCGTTGCCTGGAGTTGAATGGGGATCAACGAATTTTCCACACTTCTAATACATTTATTGTCATGGAAATCGGTGAAATCGCCCATTTTTCAACGAAATCTATTGATTGCCTACTCTAGTCAGGAACCCAACTCAATTCACCGGAAGAAAGCTTTACATGCTTCGCTGCAGTGACTTAATCCATAATAAATTGTTGTCAACATTGCACTGTGGAGAACCTACTGTTGATGTTAAAAAGTATTTTTTTTATAATTGGTTGAATTTAAAATGTAAATTCAAGTATCATTGTTCACTTGCGCTCTAAGCCGAAACAGTTATTTCGAACGCGCTACTCTAGCAGTATCAGAATTTTCAGCCGAGTCGCCACAAGAAACATTTGTTTGAATAGACACCTATCCGTCTATCAGATTATAACAATATGAAAACGTAATTTAAACCCGTAAATTTTATTTCAATAAAACTAGCAAAGACCAAATTTTAATATCATAAAAGCTTTAATAGAGAAATAAACAATTTTATTTATTTTTCCTTGGATTTCTTCACTTAACATTTCACGGAATGTCGAACAAATTACACTAGTTGAATCTTACGATATTTATTTTAACTGGCAAAATATCACTTACCTGGTCCACATGAGTAAGATATGCTTTCTTTTAATCTTCCTGTATGAGAATTTATTCATATTTATGTATTATAATCCATGTATTTTTTAAATGGAAGGATTTTTCCAACACATATTACGACAACTCGTGTCTTTAAAGAAAGTTTAAAGAAACCGGATGTTAAGATTCTCACTTTGTTATCTACGGAAGCCTATGAGTGTAAAAAAACACTAATTCAGAAACGTTAGTAATCTCGATATGGGATTATATTCCTCCAAATTTTCCACTTTTAAAGGTTTTCGGGGTTCTGAAAACGGAAATAACAATTTATATATACGGCAAACGAAACTAGTAGTTTCCAAGATAAGAAATTTTACAAATGGTCACAAAGTGGGGGGTCACTTTTTTATAATGATGTGACGTCAAATGGGCACCCACTTTATGGCCACATTGCGGGTTTGTTTTGCAACATTGTTGCATTAAATAAAGACAGTAAAATATTATCCAGTTAGGTAGAAAAGTAACTTATCTTGCCTTTGATAACATTTATTTGCTATATTTTTGTTTTTAGACCACTTTCTTTTTAATCTATGTGTACAGACAGACAGTAATAATACAAACGTAGTAACTTTTACTTTATCGTCGAAACATTTTCGGCGATAAAGTGTAGAAATTACCTGAAAAATTTATGTTTTTTACTCAAATAAAGTTTAAAAAGTCAAAATAAAATTTAAATACAACTTTCTCATCAGTTACAGAAAGTAAAAAAATACGTGTAGTAAAAAAATAAACTCACCATTATTCCAATAAAATTCTTTAAAGACAAGTAAATAAGTCTGATTAAAAGAATGCTTATGGTTTTGCTGTCCGACTTATAAATACCAAAGGGAGATAACTTATCGTCCTTTTTTTAATGTTGGCGTGTTTATGCTATCGTACATGAAAACTGGGATCTTTTATTTTTGGATTTACACGGATTACGGAATAACGAGCATATGAAATGTAATTTTTTTTTAATATCTTAAAGAAATACCTGAATTTTTTATTTATTATACTATAAATCTGCATTATGGGGTATCGTCTTTTTTTATATCGAAAAAAAGGAAACCAGGAATTAAATATAAAAATATACACTGACCGAAAAATATTGACTGGAAAATTCTAAACAAAAAATAAGCTTCCACTTAAAAAAAAACAAAAAAAACACGTGGTTATCGAAAAAAGAAGGATTTACATTTTGGACTTTACCGGTAAATTTACAGATAAGTGTTCTTTTTTTTGTTTTAAATTTGAGTATTTTATTTATTGATGTTTTATCTTAAATTTGTGATATATAAAACGTGTGAACAAAAATTAATTATTAAAATTCTCATAGACATTTCAAAATGGGGGGGTGAATTTATAAAACAACGTTTGTCTACAATATTATATTCAGTTTATCGGAAAGAGCATAAAATTTTACATTCACCCTAAAAAAACGTAAAAATTGAACGAATAGGAAAATTTTGATAGATTTTTAAAGTTTAAAAATTGAAAAATATTCATCTCGTAAAAATCAATTGA
This sequence comes from Euprymna scolopes, assembly GCF_053919585.1. Classification (NCBI taxonomy): domain Eukaryota; kingdom Metazoa; phylum Mollusca; class Cephalopoda; order Sepiida; family Sepiolidae; genus Euprymna; species Euprymna scolopes. The sequence continues at coordinate 74,025,695 of NC_136494.1, forward strand.
TTTCACTACGTAACAAAATGGCTGCACGTACTTTTTAAACACTGTTTTTTAAAAAATGAAAAATAATATTTCTATTATATTTTAAACAACTTAAATAGTTTATTTTGGAAGTATATTCTATAAAGAAAATAAATAACCCACTTTAGAAAGAGAAATTACCAGTTTTCTATATTTTATTCGCAGTTTTCTGTTAGGGGTGTCAAAAATTCCCCCAAAATTCTGATACACCTAGCGCTACTCTCTTATCAAAGAACTTACTGTTGATTTTATACACCGGGCTCTTTTGCTTGTGCGAGGATAAAATGTCTCAAATGCACTTGTGATGTTAGGCTGTATAAAGGTGTTGATTTTGGTCAAATTCGGTCTAGTTATTCTTTAATCAAATTATTTCGATTGTCCACTTTCGATACTTATCGGAGGCATTTCGATACACCGTATCTAAAAACAGTTCCAGACACATGAATTACATTTGTGTAAAATTTCGAAAAATAAGGTTAGACTTTTCAGTGTTTATAGACACCGTACTCTTGTCGTGTAGTCGGCTGATATCTATATATTAATATTTTCTTTTCACTATAAGATTTCTTTTGATTCTCATATTTGTTCTCTTTCTTTTGATTCTCATATTTGTTCTTTATTTTATTGTATCTATTTTTTCTTTCTGTTTGTTTGTTTTTATATTAGTTTAGTTCATTAGTTCTTTCGCAGCAATGAGTGAAATCGACGATCTCGGACTTGATGTTTATATGCAATTAAATACAGAGCATGAAAAGTGGAATCTATTAGTGTTACACAAACAGAAACTAGCAAATAAAGACTAGAGAGTACAAAATGTGCAATGACGCCATACTGTACAGTGACAGGGTTGCCTTTTATTTGTTCACGAAAGCAAAAATTGACACAAAGCTAATGTGGAGGAAAACCAGTAGAAATGGACATTATGAAAATTGGCAAAAATTGCCTTAGTATAGATTGTTTTGCCTCCATTGACCAACGGCAAATTAAGTCCTGTAAGCGTTACAAAAACGAATTACGAAGAACTGTCATATGGATCTTGACGGGAGAACACACTAGATCACGTTTAAATCCAAACAGAACAAACTTAGTCGGAGAACACACTAGATCACGTTTAAATCCAAACAGAACAAACTTAGTCGGAGAACACACTAGATCACGTTTAAATCCAAACAGAACAAACTCAGTCTAGAATTTATATAGATTTCGCAGGATCACTGACGTGTTGGTATTAATTCCCTCCATAAACGTACGTCAAATTGTAAAAGTCAAATTGTTAAAGTTTGAGCTCATATAGTTTCAAATTTTTTTTTTTTTAATGGAGAGTAGAAAACGCATTGTGGATGCGTTATCGGCAGCTCCTGTTACTCTCGCTTCTTCTTATTTGTCCCTCAGTCCTCATTTTTTAATGAGTGATTTTTCTGACAAAGGGAGAAGAAAAAGCTGTTTTCTAGGTTGGCAGTATTTTGCGCGAACAGTTGGCAGAGATGGCGGAAATTTTCTGTTTCTATGTCTATCCTTGTAGCCATGTCACTAGTAAGGGTGCTGAAGGTAAACGTTTTGTCTGGGCTGACATTATCCGCCTGATAGTCAGGGAACCGAACCTTTGATTAACCACCAAGGAGGCTGTCCTATCAGCAGGTCCAAAGTACTGGAGTTGCTGTATTGCCATTTGGTGAATGGATTCTGGACCATGCAGTAGCTTCTGGTGGGGCCTCTCGATGCCATACTAGTGGGTAATTGTTACGGCTTTACCTTATCATTAGCTACAAATAAAAAAAAATCTTCGTTTCTTTTTCTCTCTTAGTTTCCCCTCTCTGTCCTGCTCTAAGTAAATCTGACGACCTAGTCCACAAATTCCAAAAATTCATCATGACAAGTTTCAAGAAAAAATACACGATTAAACCCGGTTCTCCAACTTCCAACGTAGACTCCTACTACCATGTCTCCTTCTCCAACATCAGGGGTCTACGTTCTAACCTTCCAGAGGTTGAAACCCAATTACAGGAGACTAAACCAGACCTTTTATTTTTAAGTGAAACTGGCATTAGACAGGCTATTTCCCTAGAAGAGTTCGCAATTAAAGGATACTCTAACTTAACTTCTAAATCTGACCCCCAAGATCGCCATGGGCATGGAATTTGTGCCTATATTAGGGATAACTTTCCATGTGGTAGGGACATCTCCCGGGAAGATCCTAACTTACCCTATAGCTCACACTACGGCATTTATATTTACTCTCTATCGCCCCCATAACAGCGGAGTTATTATCTTTAAAAGCATATCTAAGAAAATTGACCAAGTCTTATCTACTTATCCTTCAGCTAACATTCACGTATGTGGTGACTTCAATGTTCACAACGTCGAATGGTTGACCCAGTCTAACAAGACCGATGATGAGGGAAGGTTCTGTCATGATGTCTCCATTGCCTATGACCTCACTCAGATTGTTCAGGAACCCACCCGTGTGCCCGACAATGATGGCCAGTATGCGAGCCTACTAGACCTTTTTCTCACAACTTGCCCTGAACTATGTTCAGTTTCTGTTCTGTCGCCTCTTGGCTCTTCCGACCACTCTGTTGTATCAATTAAGATAAAAATGAAATGTAATAAGTCCCCAGACGTACCTCTCCATCGTACAGTATATCGATACACTAAGGCTGACTGGGATAGCTTCCGTACATTTATATCTGATCTACCTCTGCATTCAATGTTTAAAAAGGATGTGTCCTCTATAGTATTAGACCTGACGGAATGGTTAATTGTAGGTATTGACCGTTTCATACCCTCGAAAAAGTTTCAGCAAAAACCTAACAGCCAGCCATGGTTCTCTCCAGAATGTGCTGCTGCCATTGCGCACAGAAATCACTTTTTCCACTGTTTCCAACGTAATAGATGTATGAAAACTAAAGCCGCTTTCAGGACTGCCAGCAACCATTGTAAGAAAGTAATAAAGAATGCAAGAGAGTTGTATGCTCAATCTGTTAAGCCCAAAGTAGCTGAGCAGCGGCTTGGTTCCCACCAGTTTTGGCAAATAGCAAACAGAATCCTGAACAGAAGCGTGTGCTCCATCCCAACTATTATCAATGGACCTGAGTTAATCTCGTCAGCATCAGACAAAGCCAAACTCTTTGTCAAGAACTTCGCAGCTAATTCTACCCTTTGCGATCAAGGCTGCCAACCCCCAATATTTCCTCCTGTATCAGAAAACACGCTATGTGATATACGTATATCTGTACGTGATGTTGCCAAGCTAATCAAAAACCTTGATTCCAGTAAAGCAACTGGCCCTGACGGTATTCCAATTATAGTATTCAAAAAACTTCAACCTGAACTAGCGCCCATACTTACAAAACTATTTAAACGTTGTCTTAAGGAGAATAGTTTCCCATCTCCCTGGAAAATTTCATCAGTATGCCCTGTATTTAAGAATTCAGATGATCGCTCATCCCCCTCTCAGTACAGGCCAATAAGTCTCCTGTGCGTCATGAGTAAGTTGCTGGAATCTGTGTTAAATACAGAAGTAATCAACCATCTCAACAAAAATAACCTTCTTAGTGACACTCAATATGGTTTCCGTTCTGCTAGATCTACAGCAGATGTGCTTACAGTTATATCTCATAGGATTAGCAAATTTCTCGACGGAGGCAACCTTTCTAGGGCAATTGCTCTTGACATATCTAAGGCCTTTGATAGGGTATGGCATAAAGGTTTACTTCATAAGATCTCTAGCTCTGGTATTGCTGGAAATGTCTTCTCAATTATTAAATCATTACTACTCTTATGATAGGTTCATAAGAGTAGTAGTTGAGGGGCAAAAATCAGAAGCTCACAGTATTAATGCCGGGGTCCCTCAGGGGTCCATCCTGGGCCCAATCTTTTCCTGATCTACATTAATGATCTTCCAAATCACATCCTTACATCATTTGTAGACATCTATGCTGACGACACTACCATTTATGGTAGCACATCTAAGACACTAAACGACCAAGTTCTCTCCAATTCTCTCTCCTCTGATCTTGAGCATGGTCCCCCCTCCCCAAACTTTCACAAGAAACACTCGTCTAGCTGTAAACACTATCAATAATTCCCCCCACTCTTTATCTGTGCCTAAACCTAAACGTAGATTCCCTGAACAAAGCTTCTTTCTTAGAACTGCACGCCTGTGGAATTGTCTTCCGTTTTCCTGCTTTCCGGCTGACTACAATATGGTTGTCTTCAAGTCTAACATAAATAAGTTCTTGATGAGCCGTTCCATATAAGTTATCAACTTTACCAAATTTTCATTACTAATGATTACTATAATGTCCAATTTCTACTGTACACTCTTTAACCCTTATCCTTGAGTGGCCTCTTGGCCTTGATAATGTGGTGATGCCTATGTAAAAAAAAATAAAAAAATAATGAATAGCATAAATTGCAAGAAGTGCATCATGCAATGACTGAACCTGGCCGTTTTTTTACTGCTTTTTAAAGGTATATTTCGATGGCGTCATAACACATTTCTGACTATGTATTTAATACTATGACGTTATATCGAATTTAGTATCCAGAAATGTATTGTGACGTCATCGAATAAAATAAACCATATTATATCGATTATTTATTATTGTACAAAAATGTATTTAGAAAATTACACGTAGTATGTGAAGGTCAATTTATTTAGTCAAATAAAGTGACAAAACTTGTAATCATGGTAACTGCACCGTTTATTTACCCATATATATTTGAGCAATTCAATGACAATAAAATATAGGAGGGTGAAGCATTCATTGATCATCATTCTATTCAGGGTAATCCTTGCTAGTTAAAAATAAAAATCTTAAAATATGTAGAGCTGAGTTATCTCCCTTTATTTTACAATTCGCGATCCAAAATATTTTCCTTATTGGCTTTTATTATTTTCACTTTTAGTTAGATTTTCGTTACGAAACAAGAACCTTAAAACATTTGTTTTGAAATTGAAATGAAGAAAACGTCTGGATTAGGCAAATGAAACGAGGGCGGTAGAAACTTTACCGTTCCATTTTCAGGGCTTCCAAATTGGAAGGAATGTTTTATGAAAAGCCAATTCGAAGGAGACATTTCTAATAAAAATGTTTTTGCTTCTTACTTAAATGTGAGAGCGAGATAAAATGTTAAACGATAAACACACTCAAAATAATGAATTCAAAAACATACATTCACAAAAGATGTTTTTTTGTTAATGTTATGAAAATAATACAAGTATAATAATATTTTGAACGTGCTTCTCTTTTCACGTCTCAGATAACTTCTCGTCCAGGTGGGGGGCTGGATTTACAAATAACACTTTCCAGCTTATGTCCCATCTTCTCCCCACATTTTAGTGTAGAAACTAGTTTTAAAATGTCTACGAAAAAAAATCCTGAATCATAGTTATTTATTTTTTTTTTGATTAAATGTAACTATTTCTGAATTATTCAACCATATACTGATTGACAAGTCATTGTTTTTTTCCCACCTTATCCTCTCTTTACGGTTTTGTCTTCTCAGTAATTCTTTTCGTGGATATACTTGTAAAATAAACACTGAAATTAAACACTGAAAGAATCCACAAGTTGTGTAGTAAAGCAAATATAAAAGAAACCAAAAAAAAAAAAAAAAAAAGAATAACACTTGTAGAGTTTTTAAATTATTTTATTGTTGCGATAGTTGTGCAAACGTATATCAAAATATAAATAGAGACAGCACATAGGCCGTTTGATTGTCGGCTCATTTTGAAATTAGGATCCTTTTAAGATCCCGAAAAGGTTGTTCGTAAAGGTTTTCTAGGAATTGGGAGGCGTTTAATACCTTCGCCTGCGCCTGTACCTTCGCCTGCGACGACTGTGCCTACGCCTGTGACTCCTTCTCCTCCTCCTCCTATGCCTTCTCCTGCTCCTTCTCCTCCTTCGTCTTCGTCGACCGCCTTCCAAGCCGTCAAGTTTATCAGCCAGCATTTTGGAGGATCGTAGAGACACCTTCATTTTGCGGATATTGCAATGACTGAACATGGCCGTTTCTTCCTGCTTTTTAAGGTACTTTTCGATGACGTCATAACACATTTCTGACAAAGTATTTAATACTATGACGTTAAGTATAGTAAAGAAGCCTAGAAAATTAACTACATTGCCAGAAATGTATTGTGACGTCATTGAATAAAATAAACCATATTATATCGATTATTTATACATGGTGATACATATTTTACTGGTTGGGGAAAGTAACTCAAACTTTAATAATTTGACTTACTTTCCCCAACCAGTAAAATATGTATCACCACGCGAACAATATACGTCTGTATATTTATAATAAAAATTACATGTATGCTTTCGGTTTAGCTGACTATTTATTAGACAAAATAAAGTTTATCTCTCCATCCCACAGCGTATAATCATGTAAAACTGCACCGCTTTTGGCCCATTTATATTTTAGCAATTCAATGACAATAAAAATATAGGAGGCTGAAGCATTCGTTGATCATCATTCTATTCAGGGTAATCCTTGCTAGTTAAAAATAAAAATCTTAAAATATGTAAAGCTGAGTTATCTCCCTTTATTTTACAATTCGCGATCCAAAATATTTTCCTTATTGGTTTTTATTATTTTCACTTTTAGTTAGATTTTCGTTAATTAATTTTTCATCAATCAATTTCTCTTTACGAAAACAAGAACCTTAAAAAATTTGTTTTGAAATTGAAATGAAGAAAACATCTGGATTAGGCAGATGAAACGAGGGCGGTAGAAACTTTACCGTTCCATTTTCAGGGCTTCCAAATTGGAAGGAAGGTTTTTATGAAAAGCCAATTCGAAGGAGACATTTCTAATAAAAATGTTTTTGCTTCTTATTTAAATGTGAGAGCGAGATAAAATGTAAAACTATAAACATAATAATAATTCCAAAGCATACATTCACAAAAGAGATATTTTTTGTTAATGTTATGAAAATGATACAATAATACTTTTAACGTGCTTCTCTCTTCACGTCTCAAATTCCTTCTCTACGAACATCGGACAGCCCGCTTGGTCATTTGAATATTTTTTTTTTGGGGGGGGCTGGATTTACAAATAACACTTTCCAGGTTGTGTCACATCTCGCCACATTTTACTAGAGGCTAGTTTTAAAATGTCTTAAAAAAACTGAATCGTAGTTATCTTTTTTTATTAAATGTAAATATTTCTGAATTATTCAATCATATACTGATTGACAAGTCATTGTTTTTCCCACCTCATCCTCTCTTTACTGTTTTGTCTACTAAGTCAATTCTTTTCGTGGATATTGTGATACATTTATGAAAATGTATAATAAATTATTTATTGATTTTTAGCCGAGGGAAGATATATTTTCACTATACTTTATTTACCGTATCATTTTTGTGCCAAAAAGATCCATTCTCGTCTGCGCGCTCACATTTTGTAAACAAAACAAAACAAGGGGAGGAGGAGGCCTGCGAGCAAGAGGAGACAGAGATACTGTGAAGGAAGGGTGGAAGAGGGAAGAGAAAAGAAAGCTCATAGACGAGAAAAAGAGGAGAGAAAAAAGATTGAGAAAAATACACCGTATATATATATAGAGAGAGAGATATGCCGTATATAGAGAGAGATAAACTGTATAGAGAAAGAGAGAGATAGACCGTATAAAGAGAGAAGGGACTGAAAAAAGTTGTCAACAATCAGTGGACTTCGTGCTTCAAAGCGACAAGACGTAAGTCAGCGAAGGTCGGGGTGGCAAAGCCGGCGAAAGGCGATATTGACTGAAGAAAAGAATGAACCCAGCGAAGGAAGGATCCAAGGAGCAGCGAAATATTTACTGTAAATCAAGGGCTTCGATGAGCTTCAGAAACAAATACTTGGAGCAATTAACACACACGCGTGTAATGAAACGTAAACAATCCGAAGGACAGAATATGGAAATTAACCTGCGCGCGCGTAATCAAATATAAACAATTTACATTAAAGAAATATATATAGATAAAAAAGAGACAAAAGAAAGGTCACATTTCAAAGGACATTCAGTGAGTTTTTCAACCAAAACTTTCATTTATCCAATATCTCTCTCTTACCCTAGAATCTGTATCTAATTGAGCAGACGATTTCTTGTTTTATGTGAACATTGACTGTTGATATATTTTCTCCCGGTAGAATTTGAATCATTAAATGATTTCATTTAGTTAGGCATATTTAATTTTCTTTTCTTAAATTGAATTTTATTTTTTTTTTTTTATATATATAAACGTTTGTTAATTTTTCGACGATACTTGTTATTTCTTATGTGATTTCGTTGTCCAGTACATTTCATTTTATTGTTGTCTTCGAGACCCATAACAACGCATTATCAAGGAACCTGGGGAACTTCATTTTTTTTTTTATATATTTCGTTACGTCACCATCTCTACCGTCCCCAGTAGGGCTGAGATACGTCGTAACAATATACTTGTAAAATAATCACCTCAATTTAACACTGAGAAGGAGGAGAAGGAAGAAGAAGAGGAGGAGCTACACGCGTAGATACAGTCGTCCCTGGCGAAGGTACAAGCGTGGGCAAAGGTATTAAACAACTCCCAGTAAACTTTCTTGCCTTTTCGAAAACTTTCTAAAAAATGATCCTAAAATGAGACTAAGTGCTGTCTCTGTCTGCACTTCCGTAATAATCTTGGTATTTCTGAGCAAATTTGCAGTGTCTTTCTTCTCCCTTTATGTGGCCCCGTATACGCATAAAGAATTGGTAATAATATTGAAACTGCGTTGCGTCATGAAAGAAACAGAAAAAATACGATGTTGTATGAATATATATAGTTTCCTGTTGGACAAAGTATATGCAAACAGATAAGAAAGCTTAAGTAACTTAATCTCACCATAACAATAAATATATATCGTATATTATAGATGTCACCGTTCCTTTTATTTCGTCTTTAATTATAGTATTCTATTCGTTCACAGACTTATTTTTATTTCATACAGTAGATACATTTTTCTCTCTGAACAACAATCATATTCGGCTTTGAATCTTTATCCTGCGCCGTCATCGAAAATTTGTGATTAGGCCTGAGTCCAAAAGGGAATTGGATTGGAAACGGGGTGTCAAGGGTCAGCCACTTATGGTCATGTTAAGAGCAATTGAAGAGAAAGGAAAAATGGAGGACAGCAGATGATAATTGCTTGACACGCGTTATTTTGTGACAGTCGACTTAGAATTTGTGGACTGCAATATCGTGGTAGAAATCGAAAGAAAAGATGGTGTAAGAAGGGGCTTAAGAAGAAACAAAATTGTTGGGGAAGCATATTGAGACTGCGATGGGTGGATGTAAGATACAGAGAGAAAAATATACAGTATGAAAAATAGAACGAAAATATATGTTAATAGATAAGTAAATATTTACTAACCATTAAAGTCAATATTTCAAAAAACTTAATAATATCCTCGTTTGATTATCTTCTCTATCTATATTTCGCCTCGTTTGTAATTATTCAAGACTAGCAGGGCCAGCTAATAGGAGTTGCCCGGTGAAAGACTGCCCCCCTTGCAAAATGTAGCAAAAATGTATTAGGCGATAGCATGCAAGTACTGTTTGATGTTTAAAAATGAAATTAATGGACTGCGTAAATCAGTATGAATTAATAAAAGTACAAAAAATGGTCCATTAGAATAATGATGGATAGTAAACACAGAAGTTTTAGATGTCAGAGATTCTCAATTTAGAGTGATCAAAATCAGTGGTAGCAGTCCTAGCTGTTTTCGTTTTTTGTTCGAGTTTTCTTCTTCTTTTTAACCCTTCCACCAATAGTATAAAAATTCCATTTTTATGTCGTCTTTTTCTAATGTGTAAAACAAAATTGCGATTGTTTTCACTTCAACATTGTCATGTTAAGAACGACTTTTGGAATAGACACCCTCAACTTCTTTATCTTAAGAACGACGTTCGGAATAGATACCCCCCAAATCTCCATGTAAAGAACAGTTTTCGGAGTAGACAACCCCCTTTTTATTGGTGGAGGATGTGGAAGAATACTTCCCCCCCCCAATTTTAACCGTGATAATCGTCGACAACATACTCATCTGTAAATGCTAAAAAAGTGGGTTGGAAGTGTCAGTAGGAGAGAAGTAGATTTGTTTATCGCGCATGCGTACAAACCTGGAAGCAAATGAATTATAGTGCATATTTGCACCGATTACATACGCTACAGTTTCAACGTATATTGGAATTGAATTCGTAGAGTATTTTATTTAAATTTCTTTTTCGGTCTTTGTGATACTGCGCACACCTTAAGTTTTTTTCTTTATATCTCTATAAATACTTGTCTCCGAAAAATTTTAATGAGATTTTCTTAATCAGCATAATGGAAAACTTAAAAAAGTAGTCATTTTAAAGAAAATTGTGGTGGTGGACCTAATGTACTAATGTACCCCGCACAAAAAAAAACTTAAGGTGTGCGCAGTATCACAAAGACCGAAAAAGAAATTTAAATAAAATACTCTACGAATTCAATTCCAATATACGTTGAAACTGTAGCGTATTTAATCGGTGCAGATAAACAATAATTGTGACAAAAACCAGAAGAAAGTTCAAACTGAATACCAAACAAGAAAAAATAAAGAACTTATCAATCGGTATAGGCAAGAAATGACAAAAAAAAACAACATTTTCCGAATTAACTTCAGATTGCGAGGAAGTCTGACTAGTTATTGGCTTCCTCCCACTCTTGAAATAGTATCCCCCGACAAGTTTTGTGATCACGTAATGGTAGAGAAGCAAATATAAAAGAATTATATAGATAGATAGATGAGGAAAAGAAATCAAGTATATAAATTAAAATTTAAAAGTAAATTTGTTGTTCAACAGAACAACTTTTAAAAAATTCATATTCCATGGAGTTTCAATGCATGCTAATCTTTCAGAGGAAGAAAAGAAATTAGCATATTATCACTATGGCCCAGCTAAAATTTGGCCGTTGTGACATGAAATAAAACAGCACTTTGTGTAAGGATATGTGTGTCCATATAACCAGTATTTGTTTAGCTCATTTGCATAAGTATTTTATTACACAGCTTATAATAAATTAACACTTGGCCATATTCAGTTAAAATATTTTTGTCTATTTTCTATGCGAGAAGATAATGTTTTCATTATAACGCCAAACGTTTCATAGATAGTTGTTAAATCTAAATTCTTCCTAAAAATATAAATATATTTTACGTTTCGAGTTTCATTGAAAGATTTCATATTTTGCAATTTCTCCTTTCTATCCTTACTCCGAATTGTTAGTTATACCTTCTAAATATAAATTTAAAATTTACAAAATTAATAGCACAAAAAAGACATACTGAAGATGAAGCGTTGCTTCGAAATATATTTATAAATTTCAACATAAATTTCAAACAAAATAAATGTCTGTTTATTGTGTAATAATGCGTTGTTTTGGCTTCAAACGTATATAATACGTATTTATTTTATTCAAACTCAACCGGTGCTTCTAAGGAACAAAAAATTTTAACACACACACACACACACACACACACACACACACACACACACACACACACACACACACACACACACATATATATATATATATATAAATATATATATATATATATATATATATATATATATATATATATAGATGTGTTTGAAAGTACATTTTGCATGTACATTTTATTCTTTATATATACCAAAATTAATTGCTCGGTGATTGTTTCCAAGCACATATATATAAATGTAGCACATATAATTTCCAAGCACATATATATAAATGTAGCAAAATGTTGTTTATATATATATATATATATATATATATATATAATAATAATAATAATAATAATAAAGCTATATTTAAATTAAAATATTTTATTCATAAAATACATATTTAGTTGGCATTCCATTTAGACTACGAAACACAATCATAATAAGAATCGATCACCACACCCTCCGGCTTTGCCTTGGGATCATTAATACGACGTAAATCTTTTTAATTAATTAAACGTTTATCCTAGAAAAAATGTTAATTGTTGCGGAAGCATTTCGTATTACCACAGAAGGCTAAAACGCTATGTTTATAATTTAGAATCGAGAAGAGTGTTATTCATCATACAATATGTTCTCAAATTGCGAATTCAGATAATTATAATAAGGCGATTCATCCTTTTTCTAATCTTCAAGCGTGAGATAATCACTATCAATCTATCAACGCAAGTGACACTATTTGTTTTATCTTAGCACAAAAAAGTCCCCATTATAGACTACACTTACTGAATCTAGACGAACCAACTGCTCTAACACGTTGACATATATCCATAAATGCACAGATTGCCGTAGGTGAAGAAGGCGTGTTTAGTGAGATCAGTCAGTTCATTTTTATCTTCTTAGTAGTCCACACCAATGGGATGTCAAATTGTGATAGTCTATTATTAAAAATTAGGAAATAATATTACAAGTATTAATATTATTCAACCTAGAACTGACTGCTGCTATCAGATCATGTTGTATGAAAGTCGGCTTCCCGAGCTAAAATTTATTAAGCATTGATGTTTTTGTTTCATTTTCATATACCAGCTCAACCATGTCCTGCACGCGGAAAGTTTATAGCAAGCACCACTCTCCCCAATGGTTTACTTCTACCTGCGCAACGGCCATTGCTCAAAGGCAGCATGCATACCGCAGACTCAACCGACATAAGTTCAGTTCAAACAGACAGAAGTATATATAAGCTAAAAGTAACGTTAAGAAAGAAATAGCGACAGCTAAGAGAGAATTTACTGAAACCACTAAAAAACGCATCGAAGCACAAAAATTAGAAACGCGTGACTTCTGGAAAATCTACAACAGTGTAGCAAATAATGGACAATCAACAATTCCCCCACCATCCAACAATCATGAGGTTGTTTGCTCAGCAACCGAAAATGCTAATATGCTTGCCAGTCAGTTTGCCTCAAACTCCACACTGGACCCTTCCAACCACCCCCTGCTTGAATTTCCTTTGCGGACAGACGCCACGCTCGACGATCTAAAAATCACCCCTTCTCAGGTGCATGCTATCATAAAAAATCTTGACACTTCAAAAGCATGTAGACCCGATCTCATCCCAGCTGTGCTATTAAAAAATGCTCAACTGAAGTAGCTCTAGTTCTCTCCAAACTCTACAACAAATGCCTTAATGAATCTTGCTTTCCTGCCTGCTGGAAAACTGCTTCTGTGGTACCAGTATTCAAGAATTCTGGCGAAAGAACTGACCCATCAAATTATCGCCTCCATTAGCCTCCTCCCACTTTTCGCCAAAATATTTGAGACCATAATTAACCATGCTCTAGTCCATCACCTTACAGATGCTAAACTTCTGACTGACAAACAATATGGATTTAGACAAGCCCGTTCCACAGCAGACATCCTCACTATGATCTCTGAACGTATATACCAGCCACTGGACAAAGCGGGGGAGGGCGGAGCGGTAGCTCTAGATATACCTAAGGCTTTTGACAGGGTATGGCATGAGGGTCTACTCAGAAAAATTAGATCATACGGTATCACTGGTAGAATACTTAACATAATAAAATCCTTCTTAGATAAGAAAAAAATCCAGATTGTCGTCGACGGTCGTTCATCTAAACAATGTGATATAAATGCGGGAGTGCCTCAGGGGTCTATCCTTGGACCTCTATTGTTCGTAATATTCATTAATGACCTCCCCGACAAAATTGCCTCTGAGATGGGTATATATGCTGATGACACTACACTCTATAACAGGCATGACAGGAAAACAAATGAATGCATATCTAAAGAAATGGCAAAAACACTAGCGGATGACCTCAAATCTGTAGTGGAATGGGGACAAAAATGAATGGTCACATTCAATGCTGCCAAGACTAAACTGGTTTCCTTCAATAATTACAAGAAACCTTCTCTGTCACCAATAACAATGGCCAATGACTCTATCTAAGAGTACATCTTTCAAACTGCTTGGCCTAACGTTCACAGTAAACAGGAGTTGGAACAATTACATTGAAAGCATTGCCAGAGCCACTGCGAAAAAGGTAGGCTCTCTCTACCGTGCTAGAAAATTACTAACACCCGAAAGTATTCTGTACCTCTATAAGGCCACCATTCGCCCATGTATGGAATATTGCTGTCACGTTTGGGCTGGTGCATTAGACAAGGTTCAAAAGAGAGTCGCCAATCTGAGAGGCCCTGAACTGGCATCTAAGCTTCAGCCTCTGTCGCATCGACGAAATGTTGCATCCCTCTGCCTTTTCTATAAGTATTTTAATGGTGAATGCTCTGGCGAACTGCAGACACTTGTGCCTCCACGACGTATACACCCTCGACAAACCCGACAGGCAGCTAAATCCCACCCCACATAGTAGAGATCCCTATATGTAAAAGATCTTTCTACTCTAGTAGTTTCTTCCCCAGAACCGCTAGACTCTAGAATTCCATTCCAGATCGCTATTTCCCCAATTGTACTGACATGCAGAAGTTCAAGTGTAACGTGAACCGACATCTTGCTGCCCATATCACAACATAGTACTCCAGTAGTTGTTGCCCCTGATAGTAGCCCCCTACATCAAAGTGGCAATGTGCCTTGTTTGGGGTGAAAATGTAAAAAAAAAAAAAATTAGAAAGAGAAGCAAAAACTGTTCCTTACAACACAACCAAAGTAAACACTATAAATAAATATTCGATTATATGAATAACTTGATGCATAAAAACATTTGCCAAAATAATTGAAATACAAAAGGGTTTATAGTCCTTAAAACAAAACAACTAAACCAAATAACTATTTAAAGATATAATCAACTTGAAGCATAAAACCGCTTTTTTTTCCTCAGAAATTACCGGATCCGCCACTAAATGATCGGAAAATGGTTGATTTGCCCTAAAACAAAACAATCAAACAACCGAATAACTCAGAGTTGATGACAAGAGAAAGAAAGATAAATAAAAGAGAGATATTTAGCGAATAGAATACAAATAATTTTGAAAATTCTGATATTATATAATTTTTTTTACATGGCTTCGCAAACTCATATTTTCGTATTCAAACAATCTGTCCCGAGTTCAATAGGTGACCCAAAGGAATCAGAATTCGCAGTCAATTTAATGTGCTATTCATAAACTTTATTTGCGTAGCGAAATCTGTTCTAGGGTCAATGCCAACACCTAGTGGCTACATTGGTCTTCTATTGTAGACTTTATTGGAAGTATTAACGGATCATTTAGGCCTCGTCACAAATATTCTCTATCTTGCCTTATCTATTCCTGTGCATGTGCTCGTCAAGTCATAAAGCAGAATCAGGATAATAAATCCGTCTATTGTACTCGTTACCGCCTGTAATATGTCAACCTGAGCCGGAAATCTAATTAAACAAGCGCACTTGATTTACGATCTTTGAATTGTCTGAAATATTTATGACACCTCACAAGAGCGATTAATCTTTAACAGGTACATGAGCCTCACAAGTCGGCTATTTTAGTGACCGTACTCAAAAGCCTGTGAATTTCTACAATATTCAAACATTTAATAATAATAATAATAATAATAATAATAATAATAATACTAATCACTAATAACCGCAGCACAAGATAACTCGATAAGAACCAACCATATCAAAGCAAGGATCGATAAAACACAAGAAAACAGCAAATGCAGACTCTGTGGACAAATAGACGAAACGATAAACCATATAGGAAGTGAATGCAGCAAACTGGCCCAAAAGGAATACAAAAACAGGCATGACCAAGTGGGGAGGGCAGTGCACTGGGAATTGCGCAAACGGCTGCATTTTGAGCCTACAGATAAATGGTACAATCATAAATCCGGAACAGCACTCGAAAACGAGAACCACAAAATCCTATGGGACATGGACATACAGACGGACAAACACATCCAAGCAAGAAGACCAGATATCGTAATAATTAACAAGAAAGAGAAATCCTGTCAAATCGTAGACTTTGCTGTTCCAGCTGACCACAGGGTGAGTATGAAAGAAAAAGAGAAACGAAGCAAATACACAGAACTAGCCAGAGAGTAAAAAGGGATTTGGATGATGAAGAAAATCAAAATAATACCGATAATAGTAGGAACACTAGGAACAATCCCGAAAAACCTGGAAAAAAGAATGGCAGAAATTGGAATCAGAGGAATAGCTGCAAAAATACAACGCCTAACGACAATGACAACGGCTGAAATATTAAGGAAACCCTTGAATGCGGAGAATAACACAAGACAATATAACGAAGAAGCGTTACAGGGAATGAAGAACACCGAAGCTGCAGATCTACATGTTCTACACCCCCCACATCATGCATCTCTCCATTGTTTCACCACCGTCCCCCCCCCAAAAGTGATAACAAAGAGCTGAGAAGGGCCAAGGAGGATGGAAAGACCGAGGAGCGAGCACTGGCCAGACCTCCGCTGGACAAGTGCGAAGAGAACTGGGGTCTTGGGGAGGCTTAGTGCCACTCAAATTCCAGTATAAACCAATGGCTACTGCCAGCGAGAAATCAATGGTAAGAGGCTGTTGCGATGATGCAAATTTATTTGCAAATGCTATCGAAGGAGGAGGAGAGAGCTGGACGTCTGGGGAGACTTGTTGTCACTCAGCTTCCAGAGAACACCACAGGTCTCCAATCAGATCGTTTGCTGACTCGTGTGAAAGCTCCAGGTGAGTCAATAATAATAATAATAATAATAATAATAATAATAATATGTAGTAATTATTTTAAGTAATATATTCTACTATATGTACACCCAACTTAATATTAATTAAGAAATATACTAAGATACATAATGATTGAAAGGCAACTATTTCATTAAAAACAAATTATTTACATGCTCGTGTCGTGTTATTTCTACCCGGTGTTAAATGGGAGCTGTTCAGATATTGATTTTCTTTCATTTATTCAAACACTAATTTGGTAACAATCTTAAATATATCAATTTACTTTTCTTATAGTGAAAATGTGAATTAAAGAAAAAATAGTTTATTCGATGTTTAAAAAAAAAACAATTCATTTTAAACCGTTATTTGTTGTTTTTACTGAAGTATGTAGTCAACATAATCAGGAATAAGTTCACATATAGAAGTTAACCGACTGCTGGAACTCACTCTTTCATTCTGCAGACTGCAGGACTGGCTGCCGGTAAACAGCTCTGCCCTTCTATTTATCCTAAAAATGTTTTCGGGAAGGGGCGCGATCTTCACCTTCAATCGTGCAATCAACGCGTGTCACATCCACTAATACAGAAATCGATTGGTCAATCCGACACGCAATTCAGGTTTTCCCCGATGACACAGGATGACAGCATGTCATGGGTTTTAGTCGAGGTCAACGGGCTAATTCTCCGATCTTGACAGTTTTCTTTATCATCAATCGAAATGAAATTTGTTCTTGATTTAAATTTAATTCTTTCATTCGAATCTGAATAGAATTACAGGGCCAAATTTGATGTCATTCCCGCGATCAAATGTTCAACTCTTTTCGGGATGACATTGTCCTTTTGTTCTCAATAGAAATGGCATTCAATAAATATTTTAAAAAATAACTCTTTGCATCGAAATCTCCAGTGACTTTCAAGAACAAATATTATCTCATCACCGCGGTCAAATGTTCAACTCTCTCTTTTTATTCTCAATCGAAATGACATTCCACATTGACAAATCAAACTGATTATCAAAGCAACACTCAACCCTGTCACTGCGTTCACTACATTACTCAGCGGTCAAATCATAAACAGATTTTTAACGTTTTGCAAAAAATTAAATCTTTTAACCAAACATTCATTTGTTACTTTCGCTGATCTGTGCATTCGAATTTATTACGTAGCTCCCAAACACGCACATCAATTGAATTTCAAAAACGATTCAACACCTCCCCTCCTGATTGGAAAAATCTTTTACCAAACAATTATTATTTGACATTTTCGCATGGACATTGCATCATTTTATTATCCAGCCAAACATACATGCACAGTAGCCCCCCCAAATATCCACTAGTTGACACGTTGCTAATCTTAATCAGAGCCCGTTGGCACCATAGCAACTAGATTTGCCCGAGGGCCGAATCACTCGGGACTAGTCTCATATAGCGGCCACTGGGGCTCTGCTCAATCGATAGCGTTACATTGGAGTACAGTAAAAATGTATCTGAGAAATTTTATTTATGACGTTTCTTATGCTATCTAAAGATGTCATCAGTTGGTTTTACCAGCATATCTTGAGGACTTTTCGTTACTTTTTTGGAAGTCGTTTGTTTCGTAGAACAGACATTTTCTTTCATACGACTTAAAATAGCTCGCCAAACAAATGAAAAATAATAACAAATAAATAACGTCTAATAATTTAAAATAAGGAGTGACTCGTCTGTTTTCAGATATCCCTGTGACTATGCACTTATAAAATTCATTATTAAATTAATAGTAGCACTTGGCTTTCTCTATTTTTTTTATCTCAGAGTCTACGTGTCTAGATCAAGGACAATACGCACAACTGAAAAACAAAACAACCCCCCCCAAAAAATAAAACAAAAACAAACACTAATGCGATACTTTTAATTATGGAAATTAGGATGCTCTGAAAACACGTCCACAAATATGGTAAAATAAAAGCCAGAAAACAAACAGTCTATATACATATTTACCACTGGAGACGTCATTTCCATAAACATGTGTGACAGAATTTTAGTCGAAATGTCCTTTGCTTGTTAATTTTTTAAATTACTAGTACAACAGCAATTACATTGATTCAAAATCTATTAAGTCAATTCTGTTCTTTCTTAACATCTTCAGCAGCTTTAATAACATTGGCGACCACGACTCTCCAAATTGTAGAGCTGTGATAATCCCGGGAAGACAAATAAAGATGGTAGTTTCCCGTTGCTTTCCATCTTATTTCAGGGACAGGGGGTACATCTCTCCCAGTGAGTTAAACACGTCCCCAGGTACAAATTTCTACGACTCGGCGTGGTTATATAGCGTCTAACCTTTCAAAATTGTCACCCATCTGGTACTGGCCAGGCTCATCGTTGCTTAAACTCGATGATCTGCATAGAACCCATGTGTCTACGTAATCGTGCCGTATATGCTCTCTTTATGTTTATATAGATGATTTTACAATTCTCCTAAACGCAATTTTTGTTCATACACATTTTTTTCATAGTAATGTTTGTTATTAATTTCAAGTACTTTGGATTTTATCTCTTAAAGTAATTAAAGCTTTCATGTGTGCAATATGACCATGAATATGTTAAATATGATCATAATTTGTTATTGTGTTTAGAAATTTTTATTATAATATTAACATTAAAAACTGGCGCCTGGAATAAAACATCTATTTTTATGTCAGCATTTTCATATTAAATAGATCTTGGAATTTGTAGTAGTCAGTGGTGAATATGTATTTTGTATTCATTAATTTCAGAATTTGGAATTAAAATCGAATTTTGTTAAGAAATAATTTACGGCATGATTTAGAGAATGTCAGACAGTACTTTTTCTTTTTATTATTTCGCTTGAAATACATTTGCAAATTTGTTTTAATTTTGTATTTTGAATTAAGTTTTTCAGACTTCAATCCATATTCATTTAAAATCAGTTTTTCTTCCATTGAAATTTAAATTACTTCATTCTATAAGCAATAGTGGGTTCAGAACTCAACAATATTTCACATATAGAATCATGCCTTTAAGCAATAACGGTTTATGGTACGAGCTAAACCCAAATAAATTTAACCGTGTAATCGTTAATACAAATATAGATAAAATCTGCAAGACAACCATATTTGGCACATACGTATATGTCCAACTTGTATAACGTATACCACATTTAGACACGTAGACCCAACACGTTGTAGGAAAGTACATCGCAAGGAACAAAGGACAAGTAATAACTCTACTTTTTTTTTGGAACAAGGGCATTAAGTTCCAATGACTTCCTAAATAAACCATGATCATGCTCCTTTTCTCTGATTTCCTCTCTCGAATATCCTCCCCGTTACTAACGTGATTTCCAAAGAGCTCACGAATGTGCTCCTTTTTCATATCTTTTTCCTTTTCCTGTCCATGACGTCATTTCCCACACGGTTCAGTAGTTGCATATAGCAGCCATACGCGCATCCGCGCTTTGTTAATTTGTCCGGGAAGATTAACTCACGGAATTTCAATAGTCTCTGTTTAATAAATGTTCATTGATATGCCATTTAAATATTTTGATGTGAAAAAGTTAAAATAACGCCTTAGTCTTGTATATTGACTCTAAGCTACATCCGATACGATTTCGGAGATTTGCGAGATACGGAGGCACTCGTTAATTACCTAACTTCATTCTCTTATGATTCTATTAACGTGTGTTCATTATGATCTGCCCGGGTTACACATATTTACATATATATACATATATTTATATTATAAATAACTACTGTAATGAATAATCCGTCATCTCTGAAAATATCAAGAATATGTAAAACGTAAATATCAAAAAATAGGTCTGTTGTCACCGCTAAAAAGAAGTTTCCTTTCTTCTTTCTACCTCTGTGTGCAATTTTTACCCTCTCAATCGCCCATAACATTATCCCTCTATATTAATTTCCAATAACTGTCTTTTTCTACATTTTGTTATACTAGGAGAACGAAAACGTTATACTTAAGGTTTGTACGAAATGAAAAATATTGCTTATGGAGTAACTTAATAGTTGCTATTATGCCTACATAATTTTGATTTTAGTATCTTTTTGTAAAATACTCTAATCTGCTTTAAAGACTTCCATATATATATATATATATATATATATATATATATATATATATATATATATATATATATATATATAACCTTCTTCTTGCTTTCTTTCTTAAATCATATATATATATATATATATATATATAATGAAAACAAAGGGATGTAGTGTTTACCTGATATACACAATGGCAAACTTCAAGCTAATATAAATAACAGTATTTATATATAGAAAATTTAATCCTAACCGAATTAAAAAATCAATACGCAACAGAGCGTATAGCTTATTATAAGTAAAAGAAAATTAAAACTGTAAGTTGATCTTTACAATCAGAATTTATTGTTCGACTGAATATTTTAAAAACGATTTACAAAGTCCTTATTCCGCGGAGTTTCAAAGAATGCTATTTTTGTTATTCTTCTCATCAGAGGACATAAAGAAATCAGTAAATTATATTTGTAGCAATGCTAGAATTTGCTAGTTAAGACATTAAGTGAAACCGCAATTTTTTGTAGTTATCAATTGCCAAAAAAAAGTGAAAAAATGTTGGATATGTAAAAAATATATATAAAAATAGATGAAATATTATACGCGGTTTGTTTTTATATATATTATCGAAACCAAACGAAACGACATGAATCGATATATATTGATATTAAAAACCTGATACATGTATGCTGTAAAACAAAAATACAAAACCAAAGATAATGACTAAGTATTTGATGAGGCTTTCAAGTGAAGCATAAATTATTTTATCAAAAATAAATAGAAAACAGGCTTGCCTTTTTTCTGTTGTTCTCGGCCTTCGTGCCGGGATCAAAGTGTAGTATCTCTTCCGGCAGATACTGCAAGCAAAGACCATATGTGGGGAAAACCCCACATATAAGACCTTGGTCAATGTAGGGGCAACCCTTCATACCAATTGTCACTATCCAGCTCCCCTACTCCCCGGGGAGTTGGTCCCCATTTCCCCTTCACTCCTTACTTTAAAAATCGGCCTTGTGCCTAATTTGCTCGGTGGGGGAGCAAATAAATACCCTGTTGTTCTTGGCCTCCGGGCCGGGATCAAATGTAGTATCTGTTCTGCAGATGCTGCACTTAAGATAATTTGTACCAGTCAATGGAAGGGGAACCCTCTATACCGGGACAATTACTATTTTTGGTAACCAGAGTGCCCCCTTTTTGCCTACTTTTAGGGGAGCTGGTTTTTACCTCACATTAAAAACGGTCTTGTGCCTAATTTGCTCTGGAGGGTAAGCAGATAAATACAATAAATTATTTTATCAAAATATGTGCATTCAACATTAAATAATACAAAGGCTGCTATGGCATAAAAACAGACCAAACATGATTAACATCTCTATAATAAAAGCTAAGGCAAGGAAATATTCGTACGTACGTTATCACTCTCTATATCTTTTTTTAAGTTAGACCCGTATGATGGCTGCTGTTTCAATGAAAACCAGCAATTTAAATGTCATCTGCTACAATGCTATGTTGAATGTTAAACACAAACTAAACACACACTTTTGGAGGTTCAGGTAGGATCGTTTATAATTAAAGCAAATATACTAACATTTCTTTTCGCTCCACCAAAAATATTCGTACACATGCATAATTTAAGAAAATTTGTATTCTATTTTGTAATCTTCTATAATATAAATCTCACCTGTCTGTTTAAATGTATGTATGTATATATGTCTCGCACAAACTATCGACAGAGGGACGGATTTTCACGAGATCGGTATCATGTTAAAGCTAGATCCTTCGGACGACAAATATCGAAAAATTGGTCAAAATATTAATTCCTTCACTCTCAACTAGGCACTTTTCTACAGGGAGGGGTCGCTTTTTTCGCCGATATTTTCGAAAGTCATCGCCTTAATTTAAACTTACGTCACTTCTGGTTTGGCGATAGGCGCAACATCTAACGCGTCACGTTTTTTTTTCACTTTTTTCCTCCTTCGCGGTACGAGTTCGAGCCTGCCTGCTTATTACCACTTTTTTTGCGCTCGAAATGTTTTTTCTTTTTTTTTTTCCTCAACCAACATCCTTACACACACCTCCACTTTCTTTTCCGCCTTCGCGTCACGGGTTCGAGCCTGACTGCCTAATACAACTTTTTTGTTTGCTCAACATACACCTACAAACACTCGGGCAACAGCAAAGACGTCACTGTTTTTCACGTTCTTTTCCTTCTTCGTGGTACGGGTTCGAGTCTGCCTGCCAACTACCACGCACACCTCCAAACACCCGGGTAACGCCGGGCACCCAGGTTAGTTTGTAAATAAATTTAGGCCTGAAATCTAAAACCATCATTATATGTTATGAATCCAAATATTCTACAGTTAGTATTGATTTCCCCGATATTTTTGCAGTCAGAATTCTTTCTTGAAAGATATAACGCACGTACGAGAAGGATCACAAGCTAACATCCTAAATGAAAGTGATTTTTGTGAAACGAGCTGAATTCGGACTTGGGACACTCAGTTTGTTAGTCCGTGTTGTTTACCATTTGAATACCATCAACTTCCAGGCTAGGATAAAAATACATTATCTGTTTTGTACGAAAAAAATGTACAATAATATCGTGACGGCTACGTCTTCATTGGACATCCATAGAATTGAAATAATTCACCAACTCTGGTTTCTGGTCACCAACTACAGGTTTCGCTAGTACATAAATATTTAAGATTATTAAAGAATTTAAGAGATTTTATCGAAATAACTAGATTGCGTAGTAAATAATCACAAAAGTGAATGCAAAACAGGACGAAATAATCAAATTCGAATCAATACGATATAAATATATTTTTTAAAGAAATAAAACTTTAAAGTATAAAAATGTTTCTATAATGTTTCCATAATATAACCATAATGTTTCCATAATGTAACCATAATGTAACCATAATGTTTCCATAATGTACCCATAATGAAGCCATAATGTTTTCATATTAAATAATATGAAAGAGGTTGATATACCATAAGACAAAAAGCGAAAAACAACATGAATAAGTATTAGAATATATTTTGAATTATAATTTTACACACTTTTAACAAAATAACTTGAATCAGCATTAAATAACAACACATAAATAAAACAAAATAAAACAAAACAGAATTAAACAATATGGATGAACATTGTAAAATATTAAAAATTCGAAGCTCACAAACTTTTACCGAATTAACAACGTTCGGTATAAAATAACTTGAAAAATGGTCAGTTACGCACATAAAAATGGAAAATACAATTCACCAAACGGAATGTTTTCTCATTCAAGTATCCATTGTCCAGAATCTGCCAGATGTATCCGAGACATTAGATCTTGCAGGAATTAGCCTCCCGAGACGGCTTGCATGTTCCAGCGCATTCCCCTTAGTTATCACTCGAAGTTAGGGATTTTTTATTAAGATGTTCAAATTTTGACAATAAAAGAAACTAAACATTTAATTGGTTTGTATGACCATCTTTCCAAATAGTATTTCGTATTTCACAGAGATAAATATTTTGATCAAAGCATGCTTTTTACAGAAATATTATCACCCTAATTAAAAGATGACATTCAATAATTCAACAGTTTATTAATCGACTTATGATTTACGAAAAAAAAAATGAACCAGAACAAAATTTATAAATTTTTAAATATTTAAAACTTATCGAATAATAAAAATACTGTTACCAAAACGAGGAAATTTGGCATTCAATGACCAAAACGGGTTGACATGCCTAAAAAATAAACTAATACACAACAATGCAGAACCCGACAAACGTCATTTATCAAATTGTTAAAATACCACTACAGAAAAGTATCACATTTACTAACTTTAATGCACCCAAACCATTTTGCTAAAGTAATGTGATATTAAAATAACATGCATGGTGGAACGATAAAATTGTTGCCCTAGAAAAAACGACATGATTCCATTACCGTTTGACAAAAACCGATTTTATTTTTTTGTCGTAGACTATCTACTCATTGGCCAGTTGTTTACAAATCCCAAGAGCGATAGGAGCCTTCTATCATGCCTAAAAGTGACTCAATGTTTACCGAGCGAAATCGGAGATGCGCCGCTGTACAACTCATGCTCTCTACCGATTCAAGTTATGACAACAGGATCATTGCCATCACCCTCAGAATAATAACAAGGGCGTTTCCAGGGTAACGAAAACAAAGTTTCCGGCCATATTTATGGTGTTTTGTGTGGTTTAAAGTGAGAGACACATCAGGCCACCTCGCATCTTCGACGTCGCTTGAAAGTCAACACCAAAATATACATTGATGTGCTGAAGAGTGTGGTAATCCCCTGGTGCAATCAGGTGACCTCTGGCAGACCATGAGTGTGGCAGCAGGACTCGGCGTTGGCCCACAAGTCCAAAGAGACCCAGGCCTGGCTTCAGAAGGAGTGCTACGACTTTGTACCCTTCTCGCATTTGTCGCTCTCCTTCCCCGATTTGAATCCGCTAGACTTCTTCGTTTGACCATACGTCTAGAACATCACCAACATGACCTCCCACAACACCAAAGCCAGCCTCATCGTAACCATCCGTCGAGTACTAGGTGGTGATTGAGGTTGAAGGCGGCTATATTGAATAGATGTCAGCTCTACTACAAAATCAAGTTAACTGAATTCATTTTTTCCAATAAAGCTTTAAAATAAAGCTGTAGTGTTGTTTTCGTTAGGTTGACACTTTTATTGTTACACACTGCACTTGCTTTTAAAATAAGTTTTCACGGTCCAATATACGATGTAAAATATGTGCATTGTATTGTTTTATTTTACAATTTAAAGAAATGAAATTTATAGCTTTTTACGTTTGAAATCTTCAAGTATTTGACGGTATTAAGAAGTTGAAACAAACAATGCAGTTGTAAAAGTAAAGAGATTTCGCATTAAATAACACAAAGGAGTCAAAATATCGAATTGCAGTACAAATCACTACCAAAACCAATAATTCGCCAAACACGTTAGGCCGCCCCTGTATAAATTGCTCAAATTATATCTTTACTCGATGTTCGGAACATTATATGCTTATGTGCGTCTTGTAAATTGCAGCGATAAAATAGAACAGTGAGACGCAGGCAATAAAAACACTATTAGTTTCTCGCTGTGCATGGATTGGCTTTTTGATGTAAATGGAACATTTCCTTCGTCCAAAAGATGCATGTAAAACATTGAGATTGAGTGGCGTACGTTTGGGAAATTTAAGCTGTTTTGCCTAAATATACACTGCCTTAGCAAGAATATAGCCATGATTAGATAATGATAAGTCGGGAAAATAATACATCGAAGTACAGCATGTAAAGAACGGGAGACTCAACCAATCTAATTATTAATTCAGAGACATTTTCAATTCAGATTACCAGGATGATAAATATTTAAAAGATTGAATACAATACTTTCTTTGGTCTTACATAACACTTATCTGACTGTTGTTCTTGGACTTCGGGCCAAGATCAAAATGTAGTATCTTTTCCGGCAGATGCTGCAATCAAAGACCACTGTCCTTGTGACAATGGGCTTCTGGTTCATGTAGGAGCAACCCTATATACCAAGAGGCTATCACTATCCAGCTCCAATTTCCCACCTCTCGGGGGCTGGTCCCCTTTTCCCTTCCCCCTCTCCAAATTAAAAAACGGCCTCATACCTAATTTGTTCTCGTGGGGAAGCAAATAAATACAGCCAAGATCAAAGTATAGTATCTGTTCCGATGCTACTCTTAAGTAATTTGTCCCAGTCAATGGAGGGGAAACCCTACATACTGAGGCAATTATTATTTTTGGTCCCAAACAAAGTGCCCCTTTTGCCTTTTTTGGGGGGTGGGGAGTGGGAGCTGGTTTTCCCCTCACATTTAAAACGACCTCGTGTCACATTTTGCTTTTGTGGGGAAGCAAATAAATACTAATAACACACATCTGTAGGAAAATCTCGGCTGTTTTATTTTCTTTAAGTTGCCAACCTCTCATATCAAGTTAAATGAATTATCATGCCTCAAAACTTCATAATTTATTGAAGTAAATTTTTGCCTCGACATACTTTTAGTCAATGAAATTACTTTGTCTTAGTGATGCATTTCGTTGTTTCTTCCAATGAATTTTTTTTTATTTATCTAGTTTATAAAAACATTAGTTTCATTTCATTTTCATTTTAAAACAAATCCAAAATATAATTGTTTTTTTTTGTAAATAAAAATCAAATATTATAAAAAATCAAAACAAAAAAAAACAACAACAATTGAATATAAATTGGCATCAAACAAACTGTAGAAGAAATACGGAAATATTGAGGTTTCTTATAGTAAAGATTATTTGCTCGTTTCAACTTGCGGTTTCTGTTGTGCATACGGAACCACGGTAGTAAGCATAATGTGGTCCATTCTGATTAATGATTATCTTTCTCTCGTATTAAGTGAAACCCCTTTCTTCATGTTAAGATGGCTTTCTTGTCTGCTTGGCAATGTCTAAATTATTCAACCAAATGGACAGCAGAAAAAAGAATTTTAAAAGAGCAGACAATCTTGACTATAAGTGGCACGCTGACAATTTAAACTAAAACAGTCAAAATATCGTGGACACTCATTTACTAGAAACTATTTACACTGGCCTTGACCATGACATTCTATTACCCCGGATTATACACAGTCATACAAAAAACAAACACGTCAATCATTAATCAATATGGCCGCTTAAGCGCCACGCACTGTTTTCAATCATTTATACTTTCCTATCGTCGATTTTCCTTTACTTTACAGACTGATGTTTACAAAATTAGACATAACCTTTAGCTTAAAATTACAAAAACAAAATAGTCGTAACTTTCGTATAAATAAGTTAGCGCAGCTACCTTAGGTGATGTAAACCTCTACTGCAAATACCGTTGCTTCCGTGCTTCAGCGACGTACATTATGCCATTTCGCATTATTTTAAAGAACATTATTTACATATTGTTACATAAAAGATTCCGTTGCAGCTATCTTTTTGTTATGCCCAGTTTCAGCGTCCTAAATTATTCGATGCTAACGAACCACTGATACTTACATTACATGTACGCGGTGACACCTTTTCTTCTACATTAAATAAAAAAATGCTACACCCAACTTTCTTCCTTTAATCATTTGGTTTAATAAAAAAATCTTTCGACCGAGCGTCAAAACTGATGAGATAATAATATGAACGAATCTCTCTGAAAATTGATCCCTTCTCTAAATTCCACAATTTACACTTTATTCTCGTTTATGTCATCGATTACAAATATATATATAAAGCTGAATGTGTGTGTGTGTCTGGTCATGAATAGGCGTCTATATGGTTGACTATTTAAAAAAAAAAACTGATTACATATAATGATAGAAGGTATATCGAGACACAGGAATGAGTATGTATGGTCTGGCAGAACGGCCGTTCATTAAAATTGTGGGGTCTGCGTTCGCGCCTGATCAACAAAGTATGGGAATAAAAAATTAAAAATTTAAAACAAAACGTTTACAAGTGTTTTTGATATAGATGTACATAAGAATATATTGATAAGTATGTTTGAACTTAAATAGGGATGGTAGAATAAAATTGTGGGGTCTGCGTTCGCGCCTGGCTTCCATGGAATGGAAATAGGCACAAACCTTAATAAAGACTTTTCATATCTATCTGAGTAAGTATACTTTGATAATTATGTTTAAGTTTGAAGAAATATGGTATAATAAAATTATGGGGTGTTCGTTCGCACCTGACCTCCATAGAATGGAAATATGCCACAAAGTTTAACAAAGTTTTTTAATATAGATTCACAGAATATTGTGATAAGTGTTTCAGTGTGAACAGGTATGGTATAATAAATTATGGGGTGTATCTATTTTTACTTTCATCATATTTGACTTTGGTTTTGATACCCCCAACGACGGGTACTTTTGCTAATATATATATATATATATATATATATATATATATATATATATATATATATATATATATATAGAGAGAGAGAGAGAGAGAGAGAGAGAGAGAGAGATAAGGGAAGAAACACTAAAACATGTTTTTGTCCCTAAGGAGACGTACACATTCTTTCGCGAGTGGGAATCTTCTGCCTTTAACGAAACGAAGTAATGAATCACACGTGCAAATAAAATATAAAACAAGGGGGAAAAAAGCATCGAACGGAACGGAGGCGGGCGTTGTATTCTTCCTATTTTTTTAAAAACCTTTTTTCATTTTATATTTTGTCAGTTTTGCAAAACGGCTTTATTTCGGAAACACTCGTTTTTCTTCTCGCTGGGTGGCAATATTGACCAAGAATAAAGGTCAATCAATAGCAGAACTCGGATGTATTTTGTGGGAGAATTTCTGTTCGTGTGCAAAACGTAAAAAAAAAAAAACGCCAGAATACAGAAAAAGAAACACAGCTAAAATGAAGGAAACGAAATAAAAGCAAGTTTAGGAAACTGGAGCCAACAAAGAGAGGTTTAGATTCATAATAATAAGAAGAGAGAGAGAGAGAAAGAGAGAGAGAGGGGACAGGGAGAGGGAGAGGGAGAGAGAGGTAGGAGAAATAAAATGCAAAGGAAAAATGGAATAAATTGTGAAGTATGCAACACAAAACTATTAAATTGAAACAACCAAAAGAAAATTACGAAATCGTTAAAAAGTACAAGAGGTTAACAAAAGAGTAACGAAAAGGAACAGAAAATATAACAAAAGTCTAAAACATAGGAAACATGTAATAAACATGAATGAAACATAGGTAACAGAAATAGTAACATAAATGTAATAAATCGTTACAAAATATTTAACTAAAAGTACTAAAAACTTATTGAATTAATTTGGAATTCTTTATCGAGATGATTAATTTATATAATTTATTTTTTATTTAAATTATTTGTGGACTATTAGTTGTTGTTTCGAGACTTCCGGTCTATTATTCCTCTGGCCTTCCCACCCAAAGCCGGTCATAGGATTAGTTGGCCAAACAACGGTAAGACGACAACAATTATAGACAGAAGTATTGCTGTGGCTGCAGTTGGGAGATTCGACATTCATATCCCGCAGCGGGTAACCACCTTACGAAGGCCAAAGGAATAATTGACCGAAACGTCATGAAACAACAACTATGAAGATAACAGTCCACAAATAATTAAAATAAAAAAAAATTATACTAAAAGCTTTAGAATAATAAAAGCCAAAAACAACTAATAAAAAGATAACAAAAACAGTAACATAGATATACGAAAATGTTAAAAAATTAACTAACCCCCCCCCAAATGTATTAAAACATATAGAGAAAAATAAATAACAAAATGTAACAATAAAAAAAAACACGGAAAAAGTAATAAACAAACAGACAAACACAAAACATAGATCAAAGAATCCCTAAAATAATGGAAGAAAAATGTTAGAAAATATGAAAACTATTATAACATTTTCAGAACATTGTAAAATACAGTTAACGAATAATCGGCAAAAAGAATAAATTTGAAAGACAAAAATCGAAAAACAGTGATGGACAAGAGCTTTAATTTATATGAAATAAACATTTCTTTCTTTGACGAACACAAAAGTAAGAGAGCGGTTTATTATTAAAACCCAAGAATCTCAGAATTTTACGCCTGTGTCCGCCCTTCCCTAACTTGAAACCATAAGTACTATGTTGATCTAACTTCCATAACATTAAAAACAAACGCAGATTACGTTCGGATAATCAAACAATGATGCATTTTATTGGATTTCTTACTACCAAACGGAACTATATATATATATATATATATATATATATGCAAGCAGACTCCTTCAGTCTTAGACAGACTATGGATACCCACGAAGGCTTGCTTGCGCGTGAAATTTTTGTGGCAGGAGGTGCGCAATCTCCAATCACACCTCTCTTGAGACGACATTGTTAAATACGTGGCAACTGAAGTGTATGTACAGGACAACTGGAAACAAATGCCGATATAAGCGAAGATCACATACAGAACCAAGAATCCCCATTTGATACTAACCAGGCTCAACGTTGCTTACCTTCCGTGATCTGACGAGAACCGGTGTGTAAACGCGATTATGCCGTACATATCATCCCACAAGCAGAAGGGCGGGGCGTTTAAAATCAACATGACGTTCTTTGATACGACTAGGGCGTGTCCGAAAGGAAGGTTACTGTTTATATATATCTTATTTAATATAATAATTATTAAATACCTACAGACACTAGTGTTTCGTCCTTTTGGGAATCATCAATGCAGAGTGTCACGATTAACACCGGTGTATAGACTTGAATCCGGCAACAGAAGCCATCTCTGACTTGATTAGCAAGCGCCTTATCCATTCAGCCATTGTTAACCGCGAGAAGTACTGTTGAAATTTAAACATTTATTTTTAAATGTTTTTAACGTCTGTCAGAGTGATCATACCATTATATGGTTGTCTGCACAGGCGAGCTAAATTGACCGGCTTTATTTCAACTACAAATGCTCAATGATAAAAAAACGAGTTTCTTAAAGGGGCTTACATAATTATTTACTATAATAATTATTAAATACTTACAGACACTAGTGTTTCATCCTTTCGGGAATCATCAGTGCAGGGTGTCACAATTAACACCAATTACGACTAACATATATATATATATATATATGTATATATATCATTATTTATCTCATTAGGCAAGTGAATTAAAAAAAAAAAGTTTAAGAACTTTTTTTAATTTTAGAGAAAAATAGTTTACCATGGCTTTCGTTAAACGTTCCTATGATTTTAAATCGGAAGGCACAACACTTTTACGGCTGTAACTCGTTAAGAAATGGGAGGGGGTTACATTGTTTTTGGAGGAGAGGATGTATGAAAGATTAGAGGGAGTTAGAAGGAAAAGTGTGAGAAAGGAGAAAAAAATTTAGAAATGAAGTTGTAAATCCCCGAGGGAAACATCTTACTCCGAAAATGAGAATAAACGAGGAAAAACAAAAAAAAAAAGAAGTCCTGCTATTACTGCTTCACAGTGAAATGTTTTCTTGTAGTGTATAAGAGACAGAGGGAGCCATAAACTAATGCTAGTAGTCCGTTATCAAGCGGCCATTGTGTGCTTATGTGTCACGTTTGTTGAACCCGTTTTTAACAAATGACTGTTACCATGTTCACGTTGCGTGAACTCTGAATATGTGTAAACACACACCCACCCAAAACGAACATTTATAACAACTAGACGATACATGAACATCGGTTTCATACACACATATTAATATAGACTAGACGTGCATGAACGCACGTATATACACTCGTAATATACAAATGCCCACAATCCAACATTTTACCCGCAAAACTTTGGCGTGGCACTAGAGACATTTTCTTTTCCCGTCGCAACACCTAGCTCAGCCACATTAA
The DNA here is from genome assembly GCF_053919585.1 of Euprymna scolopes. Taxonomy (NCBI): domain Eukaryota; kingdom Metazoa; phylum Mollusca; class Cephalopoda; order Sepiida; family Sepiolidae; genus Euprymna; species Euprymna scolopes. The sequence goes on from NC_136494.1 coordinate 74,057,792, forward strand.
TACGTTGAGTGGCTTTTACCAGCCGCAGCCAGCATGGTGTGTAGATTGCTTGCTGCTCATATTTATGTAATAAAACACACACATATACACACACACACACACACACACACACACACACACACACGCGCGCTCTTTCTTTTTCACGCGCGCGCACACACACACACACGCATGCACAAAAGCACACACACGTACACACATATAAATAGTTTCTTTGTAATATTTTAAAGGCGTTTGGAAGCATTATATGAACACAAACTCTTATTTAAAAATTAAATATTTCAGTCTTGCATTAAATTTAAATTATATTTATTAGACATTAATTAAATCAGGTTCTCTGAATTTCAATATCTTTTTAGGACTTCTTCAATTTTAGACTTTTTCTGGAATAAACATCATGCTATAAAAATTGAAATAAGATACTGGTCATAAGATTTAGTAACTTCAATGTCAATATCCAGATTTTGATATTCGTAATGGGCGTAAAATTGAAGTAAAACTGTTCCTGGAGTTAATTTTTAAGGCAGTGTTCTGAAAGTTATAATGATCGGTTTATTAGTTTAGTCGCGAAGTTCTATGCCTCCAAGAATGTAAGCATACACGTGCGCCTAAATGTATATAAGTGAAGAAAGATGTAATGGTAACGCCAGTGCTTTATTACATTTGTTGACATGATCGTAGGTAAATATTTTTGACTCCAGTTCCAAAACTCTTTTATCGTAGGAAAATTCTCTTTAAAAACATGAATTATTGACACGTGAAAGAACCAGCCAGCCTATCGATCGATTTGTTTGCCTTCATAAATCAACGCATCATCGATACATTCACGGTGACATGAAATCGAAATGAAATTAGTTCCGAATAGTCGCTTTTGTTTCAGAACTGGTGCTTAATTTGATTAGACAATCAGAACGATCTCGTTTTGATATCCAGTCTGATCATATATATATATATATATATATATATATATATATATATATATATATATATATATATAGTAGTTTATAAAATGTATATGGCGATTAAGCTACACTGAATATTCCGCGTTTCATCCACTCTAGGACTCTCCAGGCTTATGCGCGAATTCTGTGGTTGTTTGTCGTTTTCATATGCTCATCTCTTATTGAGATTTTAGTTAGCCAATCAACGCATCATCGATACATTCACGGTGACATTAAATCGAAATGAAATTAGTTCCGAATAGTCGCTTTTGTTTCAGAACTGGTACTTAATTTAGTCAGACAACAATCATATGTATATATATATATAAATATATATATATATATATATATATATATATATATATATAGAGAGAGAGAGAGAGATAGATAGATAGATATGTATATATATATATATATATAGAGAGAGAGAGAGAGAGATAGATATAATTGTATATAGATATATATAATATTTTTCCCAAAATATTATCATTTACTTTCATGCCTATAAACCCTAGTGGTTAATTCTTACGGAATCATCTGTGTAAGAAATGATAATTACTGCTGGTCCTGTAATTCGAAACCAGTTACAAAATAACCCTTAACGCCGTAGAACCTTGTCTCCAGGCAATTAACACAAGAATTTGAAGGAATTTTTCCCCCTAGGAAACAGACAGATAATATTCAACGACAGAATGTTGGAATATTGTATTTGCGCTAAAATTGACCACTTTTTTCTTATTTTCCTAAACAGGGCTCAACTTTAGTTTCTTAAAAGAACTTTATAACTATAATATTTTTTATATGAATATTAATGTTTATTTTTAAACCTAGAGACACTAGTGTTTTATTCTTACACAATCATTACTGTAGAAAGGGGTAATTATAAAAGGGGAAATATACACACACAAAATACACACACACACACACACACACACACACATATATATATATATATATAGACTTATATGTAATATACTGAGTTTGTGTAATTCAGTAAATTTTTATATACCAATAGGTTTTAAGCTAAAAATGGTTGACTTAAGGATTAAGCTAGAAAAGTATCACATTTTATAATTGAGCATTAATATACCGTGTGTGTGCAAAATTAAGACTTTTAAAGACAAGGTGTTGATGGCAGCAAAATGTGTATTTCATTTTACGTTACAGTTATTTCAATGTCTAGTTCAATGATTTCAAGCATTATATGGTTTGAAAATTTTCAAAAACCACCACTTCTTCAGACTTTATGAATAAACACACTTTAGGCAATGTAGCATTTTTTGAATATTTATGTAATAACACATACACACACGTTCTTTCTCCATAACGACAATCATTCTTGTATTCAGTCGTAGCAGTATTAAGGGTAAAATAAGTAACACCCTCTTCAAATCAATAAAACAACTCATCAATTAATCTAGTTATTATTAAAAATTAAATTAGCAACTTGCGGGCTGTTAATCCATCTAAATATTAATTCAATTGATTTTTGTCATCTGACACCCTAGGTTGGTAGAATACATGCTGACTTACTTATTCTCCTACTTCACTCCATGGTCTAAGTGTTTTTCACCCATAAATGCAGGAGTAGACATCTTCCCACCGGAGTAAACACACTTGCAGCCATGGGTGGGTTTGTTGTCAGAATAATAATTAGAGGACATACAATAATTTATTTATTTAGACAACCCAAGAACACAGCGCATGAATTATATAACAGAGCAGCATAAGTGATTAATAACAGATGCGGGTTAAACACAACCCATTTCTTTAGATCAAAAACTTAATTTATATACTTAATTTGTTAAATAAGCCATTGTAGCACGTTCTGGACCTATCTGATTAAATTAATTATTAAATCATATTCGCCTTCAAGTAATCAATGAACCGAAAACACAAACATCCTGAATTACCTCCCTTTAACCATTATAAGAAACAAATCGACCCAGTTTCAAACAGACTTAACTAGGAGTACTTAACAACTTAATTGGATTATCTCCCTTCAAATCTTCCTAAGCAACGACATAAAAACATTTCGCAAGTAAAATAACTATGAATCTTCAGACAGTAAATAGATTAGAACACTTCACCCGAAATGTCCTACAAGGTTTATATATATTTAATAAACCTATTTTACTTTATTCTCATATTCAATCAAATTCTAAACCGGAAATGGTATTAAGTCAATGTACCAATAGAACGATAATATATAAACATTACTTGCCACTAATACGAAACTAAAACTAACCGTAGCATCTTTACAAGGTTGTTACGGCCATAATATAAATATAGATACCAAACTTTTAAAAATTATTTTTACAAAAAATCAATTACTACGAAATAAAGGAACTTAGGAACCAAACAAATTGGATATATTTAAAAAATGTTTTTCTTTTTTTAAATGGCTTAGAGCTCCCCGTAAAAAATTCACATAATTCTGTTCTTAAATAAGGATACGAAAATTAGGCGATACATTAATATTTAAATGGGTTTTTCGTAACCACAACCAAGGTAAATGTTTCTTGCACGCTTTCCCCGTTAGGGATTCCCCCTCCTTTTTTCTTTCTATTCAAAAAATGCTACATTGCTAACAGTGTGTTTATTCATAAAGTCTGAAGAAACGCTGGTTTTAAAAAATTTTCAAACGATATACTGCTTGAAATTGTCGAAGTAGACATTGAACTTGAAACAATTGTAACGTAAAATGAAATACAATTTTTGTTGCCATCAACACATTGTATTGAAGTCTTAATTTTGCACACACAGTATATATATATATATATATATATATATATATATATATATATATATACATATATATGCCTTTCGTATTGATTTTGGGTGATAATAGCAGCCTAATATTTGACTATGTTACTGTTGTATTTATCTAAATGGCCGAGTTATATCCCTTACATTGTTTGTCACCCTCTAGTTTTATCGTTTTACGACTCACCATCATGGTTGACTTAAGTGACATTCGAGACCGTGACCACAGAGGCTTCAGTCGGAAGTCATTACTTTAGAACATTTTAACTCATTTAAATGCCTATGCTTTTGTTATTGATTTTTGGCGATAATAATATCTAAAAAGTTTTCTTTCTTACTGTAATGTTTTTATTTAAATGCTATGGGAAGAGTTATTTCCCTTAAAGTTAATATTTGTGTACTTATGTATAATAGAAAATCGATATGATAACAGTTGGATGTTTCAAATACGTTTCAATAATGGTTAAATGTTTCAATGAACCTAAAGACGCCAAATTTTCCTTTGATTCCATTTAAGACACAGTATGAAAGGTTAATGATCTCTAATAGGGATCTCCGTGTCACATACGAGTCAATCCTCGGTCACAGACCCCAATGTGACCTTTGCTCGTCCTTCGCAGGGGATTCTTCGCAAGGTATCTCAGCGTAGTAGGGCCCGTCCATCGATTTGGTCGGAATCACTTTCACCTTTGGGTTGATAGGCCGCTGCTTCGTCGATCAGTCACACTGGAAATGAATTGATTTCATGCACACAAAAGACAGACAGGCCGAATTATATCTATTCTACTGGTTAATCCAAGATAGATGTACAAAATTTAAGTTTATAAATTGTTCAGTTGTTGATTTTGACAATACTCTACTGAGTTCTAATTAGATTAATTACTCTCGGTTTTGCTGTGATGACGGTTCGGGTAGAGAGGTGGTGATGACCCTTCGATTGTACTTGATTTCTTTCAAATCTCAACTCCACCTCTCACGATTTCAGCCAGGGGACTCGTTTATGTAGTCAGGTGACGGGGTAGGTCGGGCTGCCACCTGGACCAATCATCACTAATTACTTCACCTTAGGACAACCCCCTATTCCCAGTGTGTGTACATGTGATTCTGCAAACTCTCCCAGGCCTGTTTCTCACGATCGAAAAGCTAAACCCCGTGACCTTTCGTTCTGGTACTGCACTCAGAGGCCAACCAACCATGAGACAGCACCCATTGGCAACGGAAACGAAATTATATTTCGTTATGTATTTCAAAGTGACAACAATTTCTCATTTTTGACCAAATAATAAAAATTATCTTCTTTCAGCAGGGTTGGATGCCGTTGCCCGGACATAGAACAATACTTAACAGATAAAACAATCATATCTGCCCGGCATTCTCCAGTGTTTCGAGAGTCTCAGCCTTCCTCCCAATGGGGAACCCAATTGCTCTCTAGGATAGTCACGTCACACACGGATCCAATGGTGTAACGATTAAGGAAATGGGTGAAATTCAGTTGTAAATTACATTCTTTGAAGATTCAATTCTCCGTGCAGATGATACGAAGAATGGATTTAATAAAGATTTCAGTTCCAAATTCAGTGCAGATTCCTAGGTTAAACAGATAGTTTCGCATATTTGTAATAAAGTTTCTGGAGTTAGACAAGAATGGGATTGAAGAAGGTCGGAAGTTACATTAGCTGAAATGTTGTGCAAATAACACTCAAGATGAGAACAGTGGTTTGAATAATCCTAATAATACACATCATGACTTGTGTTTGAAAGAAACATAAACGTACTTTTTGTTAGTTTATTGCACTTGCATATTTATTCCAAAAAACATTTATTGTGTCGAACGTCGAACTAAAAATATACAATCATCAATCGTGGACCCTACATTTTTAAAAGTAAGTTTCAATGTTTTTCGTATATTTTTCTGATGCCTTAAAATTTTGGAAGATTAGGCTTTGTTTTTTCTTTGATCACACAGCTGTGTTAAATAAATCTCTTTTACTAGATAATAACGTATATGATTGTTTGAGTCAAATTTACTATTTACTACTTTCTTTCCGTCCATCTTTTCTCTCCTCTCTTTTCCTTCCCCTTCTCTCTGTCTCTGTCTCTGTCTCTCTCTGTCTCTGTCTGTCTGTCTGTCTCTCTCTTTCTTTCTCTCTCTCTATATATATATGTATAGTAAGTTATAAAAATATATATGGCACTTAAGCTACACAGAATATTCTGCGTTTTATCGAGGCGCGGATTAAATGCGGAATATTGTGTGTAGCTTAAGTGCCATATATATTTTTATAATTTATTACATAGCTCTACTAAATATTGACCACTGTTGAAGTAAACACTTAATGTTTACGCATAAAATTATACTTTCGTATATCAATTTATGTTATTAAATGAAGTAATCATTATATATATATATATATATATATAATATATATCTGTATATATTTGTACGACAAGCAAACAAATTGGCTTATAGTTCGTCTCACAAAACATAAGAGAGATAAAGAGAAGCTTTAGAGAATTCGACATGAGGGACAAACTATATGTCCAGTTTGTTTAGATTTGAAACCGAGAATCGCGATTTGGATTCAATCTTCTATAACACTAAATATTACGCTTTATTTTTCATTTTAATAAGCGAGCCTTCTCCTAAGATTGCCCCCAATTAATCACACACACACACACACACACACACACACACACACACACACACACACACACACACACACACACAAATATATATATATATATATATATATATAAAGAAGAATGAAACGGTAAATATTATGGAAAAAGTTAATTATTAAATGTTATTTAACACTTAAAATATGTTTCTAAATGTTTGTGCATAACTGCTAAAAAAGTGCCTATTTCTAAAGGGGTTTTACTTACATTAAAATAGGGTCTGACGTTGTTTATATGTAGATGAGAAGACGACACCTATATTTCCTTTAGTAGTTAATAATATTTAAATAAAATAATTGTACCTGTTCACTAAACAACCAAGAGCTTGAAGACTAGAATACAGGGCAACTCGAGATAAAGCCTTACCAGCAATGTTTTCATACAAGAATGCAACAGTGTGTACTATGCTAGGAATATCTACTTTTTGCATTTATTTGTTTACATTCCTTCAAAGAGGAAACACTTATATAATAGTTGAATCGTGTTGAAATTTAAAAAAAAATGATATTTTTTCGTTGGTTTGTTAAAAATGTAGTTTCCACGAAAATTAGATTAACGAAGAAAAAAGAATATTTCATTTAAGGCTAAGTAAAGGGTTACGCTTTCAGGATATGTTCTCATAGACAAGAAGTTCGAAATGAGACGTTGTAAAGAAGTTAGCAAAATGTTCTCTTTTGTAATTTAGCTGGTTGGATTCTGACGTCTTTTGTAAGTTCCGTCTTTGTTTGTCCTCAAACGCATTGAAAAGAGACGAAGAGAAGTTTATATAATACTAGCATGGTTGCCCGGCGTTGCCCGGGTCTCTGAAGGTGTATCGTGAACGAAAGGAAAGTGGTAGTAGGGAGGCAGCCGTACCACGAAGGAAGAGAAGAATGTGAAAAAAAAGTAACATTTTTGCTGTGGCGTCTATCGGATAACCGGAAGTGGCGAAGGTTTAAATTAAAGCTAGTCAACCGAAAAGAGGGGCGAAAATATCGGCGAAAAAAGCGACCCCTCCCTGAAAAGTGCCCAGTTGAAAGTTAAGAAATTAATGATTTTAGCTAATTTTTCAATTTTTCTCGTCCAGCTTCAAAACGATACCGGTCGGCTCAGTATAAGCTATAGCTTTCTATGAAATAGTAAATAAGTTATGCCAGACATATACGCGTTTGCGGGTACTACAATGGTGACCACTTTTAAAGTAATAGATTAAATTGCTTAATATCCGAAAAACTACTTATTTGCGGAAATTTAAATGCGATATTCGTATTCAGTATACTCGAAACCTATAGGAGTCATCATTGTAAAAGAAAATGTTATGATTGACACCAAGTAAAAATTTACCAAAACTTCTATTCTATATTTGCTTTAAAAAAGCTACATTATATACACTGTATTGCTAATCCGTACCTTAAAATTTATCTGACGTCACTTCCGGTGAATGGTTTTGTAAACAAAGAAGTGCGACTCTTAATGAAAGCTAGTAAAACGGTTATAACTTTTGCCCGTTTTTAACAGGATAAAAAGTGTATTGTTTGCATATATTCTTCATAGCATTAATAAACATTTGCAAGTAATTTTAATGTCTTTAAACTGACAATTATGGAATCTAAGGCAATAAAAAAACTTAAAAATAGTTTAAATCTAAAAAAATCTTAAGCAAATACGTAAAAAAGGTTACTGCTACTGCGTTTGGTTAGAGAAAATAGGTTGGAGAAATAGGAATTACCAATTAAATGGTTTTAATTTCTTCGTTTTTTCTAAACCAACAAGTAAACTATAAGATGTGACTTTTATTGCCTTTGGTACTTATTGTACGCTTTTTTTAGTTTATATAAATTAGATGTAATGTGTTGCTAGTTAAGTAGTTTCTTTTTATTAACAACTGGGCAAGATGATCTGAGGAATTTTAACGTCTTTAAACTGTCAATTTCAGAATATTTTAATCTAGATAAAATCGTAATTATATTTGCTTTGCTTTTGTTTGAAAAATACAAATAAAATTCTTGAAATGCTAATGTAAAAAAAGCAAAAGGGGATTACAGTTTTGTTTTTATCAACATATTTTAAACGTGAAAAAATTGTTGATTAAAAAAAAACTTACATAGCTTAGTTTTATTATATTACGCATATGCAGAAGTTTGAAACCGGAAGCTGTAAACCGGATGGATGGTTTCAACACCCAAACAAGACGATTTGAGTTTTAATTATATAATTGCTAGAGCAACCACGAACATGCTATTATAGAGCAAGTATGCTACTGACGTTTATTTTTCATTATTAGTTTATTACATAACGAACAGAAAAAGACAGACAGATAAGTGTATGCTGTTTAATATTTACTACAATTTTAATGGCGAGTAAACAATAACGAAAAAAGTTAAAAGAGCACAGAGTACTTACAAATTTTCAACAAAAATAGCCCATTCTGTCTGAAGGGAGGCACAACGTTGGAATAGACACGATTCTACATCTAGCTTTACAAACGGCTAACCATACCAACAGACGCTTCTACCCGATGAAATTCACAAATTCTTGGTGCCCTACGCATACCTTCTTCATACCTTTAGAATAATCAATATTGACAGAATATGCGATTTAAATTAAAAAAATTAAAACTAAAAAATTACAACTGAATAAATAACATGTAAAAACCAGGCCTTCTTATCAGCTCAATATCTTTAATCTTATAAATCGAATCCTCATCGACAATTTCACTATTCAATGAAATCGGAATCTAATTATTTCTGACCCGCCAATTTTCTTCGAGGCCGAAGTTAATTTGATTAGACGACAATCCGCGTAATATTCTGTTTGATTGAGTATATTTGTACAAGTATATAAAATGTGTAAAAAACGAATTGCATATCATACAAAATATGTAGTATTGAGGTGTTTTATATATATATATATATATATATATATATATATATATATATATATATAGATATATATATACCAAATATATATATATATATATTTATACAATATATATATATACAATATATATATATATATATATATATATATATATATATATATATATATATGTGTGTGTGTATGCGTGTGTGTGTGAGTGAGTGTGGATGTGTGTGTACATATACATATTTATATTCGAGGTATATGCATACAGTTAAAAAGGTTTAAACTTTCAATATAAACTAGTCTGATAGATATAAGAAGTAATTTGCTATATACCCACCAACCCTTTAACGTAACAAACTAGTCGTCGCCATCCAAAAAAAAAAAAAAAAATAATAATAAAATAAAAAATAACAAAAAAAAAAACCCACCCTAAAAACTATTATCCTGCTTAAATCTCAATTTCTGAACCGGTAAATATTACTCATTTTTATTTCCTTATTTATTTATTTATTTATTTATTTATTCTATATTCAGTGCTATCTAATCGCTTGTCAAACTTGTTAGTAATATATACATACAATAGAGAACATGTGTAACTGTTTGCTAGCATTCGTTACATTTGGATAACGAGTTTGTATGTTTTGAAATTAATATGAGAAAAGAATTCGAAATATTCCTTATAATAAAACACAAGGAAAAAAACTACCGACGGACTCCTGAAAAGAATGCACTTGACCCTTAAGGCACTCCCTTTAATTACTACTCTGAAATAGATAGAAATCTTGCCAACCCAAATTCATTTCAATTGGAGACACGGGTCTGTAAGGTTGCTCTAATTATACGCTTATTTATTTAGAATAGAGCAAAGCATAATTCTTAACGTTCACATCCATGCGGAGGGGGGTAGCAATACTTGGTGAAGAAACCAGGCACATGGTTACCTCTCTCGGAGTGATGGATCCGTAGATCTTGTCAGGTCATCTATTTAGAAAGAAAACTCTGATATTTAAACTTCGGCAGGGAAGCCTTTTCAGTCATGGTCGACAACCTTCCTAGAAATTTTCCGGTTTGCAAACCTAAATTGTTTTAGGAGCAGATAGGCTTCGCCTATTGCCGGCTTTGAAACATGTTCTTTGTCTATTAGCCAGGCGCAGAGGTGCAATAACAGAGACTAATTGGACCCACCATGTGTTTGGCCTTGTTTTCTGACATTAGACGCCGTTTTTCTATTCCCAAATCATTTCTTTCACTCACAAATTGAGCAAATTGGGTTTGCTTGCATGCCACTTAAGCTAACTCGACTGACCTGGGCCGGTCTTGTCTTAGCGGTTGAGGGTAGTTGATTGGCAGTTGGCCTGACTGTTTCCGACTGACAGTACAGAAGCCCTTACACTTTGGAAAACTACATACTAACTTTTGATTGCAGCCGGGAGGTGTGGTGTCTCAATGGTTAACGACAGGGACTGACAATCTGGTTGTACCAAAGTCGGATCCAGATCGTTCCACAAATACACATTCATTTAAGATGTAAGATTACCTGCACATGATCACTACTGTAAGTACCGAACGATATCAGGGAAATCAATGCTAGAAATGAATGAAAAAAAAAATGAATGAATTGCAGCCAGCAATCAACATGTGAACCAAATAAAGAACAAGGTATGTTTTAAGTTAGGTTAAACTGTTTATTCATTAATTATTAAAAGCAATTTGTGTCCAAATATGTTAAATCGTTCAACCGAAAACTGTTTTTGTTTTATCCATCAGTCGCTTTTTAATATGTAACCCATCCTTATTTTTGTTTTCAGAAGGTGTAATTAGCTTTATGGATTCCACAAAATACTATGTTATCGTCATATCCAGTGTTTATTTAATACAAATTCGGCATAATCACGCTGAAACACTTGTTTCTGCTAAATCACTGCAGTTAAGCACCGTTGATCCTGGTCAATAATAAAATGGAAACACCAGGTGTTCTATATGTTCCTCGTGCGTTCCCGTTTTAGTAACGAAAGTTGGAATGTACCCAGAAATAAATGTCGTTGCCAAAAAAAAAAAAAAAAAAGGAACTAAGTTATTACTTGTATTATGTTCCTTTGCGACTTACTCTGCTACAACGTGTTGGGTCACGAGTGTCTGCATGTTAACACGTGTGCAACATTACAACACTATTACAGTCACAGACATGTTAGATCAAATCTGTTTTATTTGCTTGTTGGATTCGAACGAGTTCACTTTAGCTTTTGTACTGTGTGTTTTCCTCTTTTTTACATTGACTTCTTCGTCAGCTTCTATATCATTCTACTTGTAACCACGTTATTCTTCCACCTGCACTCATTTCGTTTTCTTTAACTTTTTGCTACTCCTTAACGGTCTTTCCTTTCTTATCAAACCTCTTTATTCTAAGTTTATTATCTTCTTCTAACTTGTTCTCCTTTTCATTTTTTACGCTGTCCCTTCTTCTAATAATAGCTACTTATTCTCCGTTATTTTCTTTTTATTCTCTCCCCCACTCCTGATCTTTCCTCTTAGTTATATCGTTAACTGAAGGAACTGGAAGACTGTCAATACGTATTAAAGTAGCAACTAAACTGACTACAACAACTCTCTCTCTCTCTGTCTCTCTCTCTCTCTCTATATATATATGTATATATGTATATATGTATATATATATGTACATACATATACATATATATATATTTACATATATATATGCATATATATATATATATATATATATATATATATATATATATATACTAGCAGGCCGTTATGCATTGCCTGGTCGCTCTCTCTCTCAATATATATATATAATTATATATATATATGTATATATGTATATATATGTATATACATATACATATATATATTTACATATATATATATGCATATATATATGCATATATACATATATACATATATATATATATATATATATATATATAGCTGGATCTTTTGCATACGAATTCAATTCCATGACCCATATATAACAAAGTATTATTTCTTTTTAAATTAATAGAAAAAGGGGTTTCATATGAATATAAATACACACACAAAAAGTATAGGATTATAGATATAAAAAATCTAAGAATAATCACTACATAAAATGATCATAGAAACACTATGAGATGTATTTCCAAGTTTTTTTTACACAGTGATCACAACTTATCAAGGCCCGGAAGCCACTCAGGGATAAGTGTTATTGCAAGTACATTACGTTAGTGTTGAGATTTGATGAAGTGTTTACTTAAAGGGGCGGATCATTAGGAATTTTTTAACATTGGACTTGAAGACATCCAAGTTGTAGTCCAATGGGAAGCAGGCAGACGGAACAGAGTTCCACAGGCGTGCAGTTCTAAGAAAGAAGCTCTGTTCATGGAATCCGCGTTTTGATCTAGGCACAGATATAGAGTGGGGGAAATTTTTCACAGTGGATTCAGCTAGACGGGTGTTTTTCGTGAAAGATTGGCGAGGGGGGACCAGAGATTGGAGTTCAGACGAGCACCTGCCATGGAAATAACGATAAAACAAGGATAGGCTCGCAACGTCTCTTCTGTGGGAGAGAGGTTGCAGGGTAGAGAAAAGGGCATCCCCCACTAAGCCACGAAGTCTATTTTGTACTCTGTCAAGGCAGGATAGGCTGTTTTTAGCAGCTCCTGCCCAGATATGGCAACAGTATTCCATCCTTGGACGTACTTGGCTTTTATATAGATAGAGAATTGCATCAGTAGTGAGATATCTTCTGGAGCGGTAGAAGG